>NC_083290.1:6110346-6416465 GCF_963506605.1 Zootoca vivipara | reverse complement strand
TCTGATGAGGGGAGGAGGATCCCTATATTCTCTTCCCCTTACATTACGTTTAAAAAAAGACCTGAAGCCTTTTTGATAGGGTTGGTAAGAGAAGATATCAAAAAGGTGGATCAAAAAATTTTCTTATATGCCACGACGTGCGCCAGACTACTCTTGGCGCAGGTATGGAAACAGCAACAGGTCCCTTCAATGGAAGAGTGGAGGCGTAAAATAACAGAATACGTAGAAATCGCCAAGTTAACAGCGAGAATTAAAAACCAAGACGAGGAAGTTTTGAACAAAGAATGGGGAAAATTTATGGAATATATAGAGAAATTGGTTTGAATAACTCAAGACACGATCAGTAGTGAGGAAATAAAACACGAGAAAAGGGGACATATACAAACTTTATTAATGCAATATGTATACACAAAGTGAAATTATGAATTCATGAGTATATAACAATGTTATGCTGTAATACAAGATTGGAAGTAATGAGAAAAATGAAAGATGGGTAGAGAAAAGGCGGAATTTAAAAAGAAGAAGAAGAACAATGACAGCAGTGGAATGCTTGAGGAGGTTTGGAGGTCAGAGCGAAATCTGGAATCTGGAGAGATGCAGCGGTGTGGACAAGTAGAATGTGTCCCATGCCTGTAAAGAATAAGAATGGTAATTGTTAATGATATGAAGGATGTATTATGACTGGTAGATTCTGTTAACATTTATTGGTTTATTTGTCTATCTGTATTGGGTAAGGGGGTAAAAGTGGAAACTAATAAAAATTATATTACCAAAACAAAAATAAAAAAACCCGTGTATTCCCCGCTACCATTTAATATACAATTAGCTACTGTGAAAATCTTCCATCAGGGTACAGGAAAAGGATGATCAACCTAAATAGGAACAGAAGTGTGCTTGAGAAAAGGGGCGCAACGGGTGTGAGGAGGACTCGTGAAAGTGTGGTAGGGCACTCAAGAGAGACCATGGTTGACATATTGCGAGGCTAGGAGATCTCAAACCCAGGGGCCAAATGCGGCCCTCCAAGCCTCTCTGCCAGATCTTTGGGCGTCTTGCCAGGCCACACACCTCATCAGCCCTGCTTTGTAGCCTCCTCAGGTCCTTTGGCCTGGCTGGAAATGTACCCTTGACTTTGCCTCTTGCTTGATTTGGATGGAGAAGAGAAGAGGTGTGTGTGTGTGTGTGTGTGTGTGTGTGTGTGTGTGTGTAGGATTTACATTCATGGCCACAACCACTTTTGCTTCTGGCCCTGCCTATGCCTGCCATGTGGCCCTCGGGAGCTTGCCCCCAAGGGGAATGACGCCCTCAAGGTTAAACAAGATTCTCCTGGCCATTACTCTGAACAAGCTTGGTTTTTTATTGTTTCCTTTGTTGCCAGCAGGAAAACCTGCACATACAATTGCCCTGTATTGCACCGCAAAGCGGGGGAGGGGGAAGAAATGCACACCAAACCCCATTATAGATTGTGCCGTATGGATCTATACCTTTTGCGTTCCTCTTCGAGACTCAATGGATTTTTGCACCCAGGCTGAATTTTGTCTCCTTCCTGAGCTCAGGCAGCTCGGTGAACAGGCAAGCATTTATTATACTTAAGCTATGATGCTCTTTGGCTATGACAGGTTATATCGCTCCTATATAGTGTTAATATGAATGTGTGTATTAGATGGAAAAATGAGGGTGTGCACACGCCTTATAGCCAGCTGGCAGCTATTAACAATGTGACCGTGTTTATTATTATTATTCCATTTGTAACAGGGAAGGGAGGGAGCCAGTTATAGCTGCAGATCTTCAGTGGAGCCTGGTTCATTAAGTCACATGGGGCATTGCCCCACTAAGCTCCTCCTTAGTCTCAGCATTGCCCCATGTGGAAGTCAGCAGGGAGGAGGGAGGGGACAAAACCAGAATCAGTTGCCTCCACTTGTCATTGGCTCTAGCACAGGCATTGGCAACGTTTTCCGGCCATGGGCCGGATCATTGCCACTGATGCTGGTCCGTGGGCCAGACACGCTCCAGATTTGCGCAGAAGCGATTTCCAGCTTCTGGGTATGGGCAGCACGGCATCGGAAATCACTTCTGTGCATGCCTGGACATGCACAGAAGCGATTTCCGGCGTCTGGGCATGCACAGATGCCATTTTTGGCACCACTCTGCGAATCCCCGTGCCGCACTCCGCCGGTTTAGCGTGGTGCGGTGCGGGGACTCGCCGAGCAGGCGGCTCGGTGACCAGGCAGCTCGTGGGCCGGATAAATGGCCTCCGTGGGCCGCATCCGGCCCATGGGCCGGAGGTTGCCGGTGCCTGCTCTAGCACCACCTACAGTTGGGTTCCCTGTCTTCCACCCTACGCATCCCAATGGTTGAAGTAAGGCTGGTCTCCCTTCATTGCATCTCAGAGGTTAGCCTGGGAGAGATGGCACTTGGGGGGAAATCCTCATACTCCAGGGGTCGCCAGTTTGGTGTCTGCGGGCAGCAATACACCCCACTGGGATGTCCTATGATGCCCGTGAAAGCTCCCACAGATGGACAAGGGAAATGTTCCTTTCCAGATCAGATGCAAAAGCTTTTCAGTGGCAATCCAAGAAAAATAGCTGCTCCTCTAAGTTTGCCTTCCTATTCCTGGTTCTGATTATTATTATTATTATTAGTCTTTGACACAAGTGACTCACAAAGAATTGTTGCAGTAAGGAGCGTTCTTGCTTTTCTGTTCCCAGTCGTTCCCACTCCCATGAGACTCCATTCCTGCTGCTTCCTGGTTTTCCAGCGGTCAGCATCCCCTCTCACAAGATGGAGCAATGGCCACTAACTTAGATGGTTTTGAAGGCAGGTTCATAGAGGATGAAATAACCACTTCCGCATTTTACGGAGGTGGTGTTGTGGGCGTGGCCCGTCTCGACCCATGCGAGGGGGCTGAGAGTTCAGCCCTCTCGCGAGATGGGGGTTCCCGCCTCCGTCATTCCCGGCTGACCAATAGGGCCAGCCGGGTGGGGCTTCCCCCGTGTTTAAACCAGGCTGGAGGCGGGAACTCTGCCTCTCCTTCGCCCGGCACCTTGAGCGATCGGTCCAGTTCACCTTGGATGGAGGACTTGACAGATCACCACGTTTGCCTTGGGTTGATAATCGAGCAGTCTTTGGTGGCCGTGCAAAGCAGTCCAAGAGCATGTCACTCCCGCTCCACACAATTGGGCAGCTTCATCTTAAGTTTATCTTCACCTTCCCAACACATTTATTCCCGGGGTTACTAGAGGCATCGTGATGCCTGCCTCAATGGGCTGTGGGAGTAGCTAACCTTCCTAGAATTCTTCCCAATCGTGGTGGCGGCACACTTGTGGGGCTGAGGAATTCAGGAACCGCCGGGTCTGCTTCCAGACCGATAATCAAGCGGTGGTCTGCGTGATGTCCAGACAATCATCCCGTTCCACGAGAGTGTCTGCCCCTTCTGCGGGCCTTTGTGCTGCGCAGTATAGAGCTAAACTTGCATTTCACCGCCAAGTTCGTTCCTGGGGTCAATAATGATATCGCCGATGTGTTGTCTCGTTTCCAGATGGACCGCTTCCGCTCGCTGGCACCGGAGGCGCAGCGGTGTCCAGAGCTGTTCATGGAGTCCCTATGGAGCCTTGGGAGCGAGAAATCTTGAAGGGAGTATTCGCATCAGTTGCCCCCTCGACACTGAGCTCTTACAAACGCGTTTGGACTGAATTTTCTAAATTCAGAAATAAGGGTCCCTCCCCTTCACCTTTGGGCCCCCCACAGAGGGGGAGGTCATGCAATATGTGGTTCACCTAAGGGAGTTGGGCCGTGCGGCCAAGACACTTAACATACACATGGCAGCGATCTCTTTCTTCTACAATCCCTGTACTCCTCGGACCCTTGCGATAACTTTCACTTGCGCAGGGCCATGGAAGGTTGGCGCAGGCTGCAGCCGCCAGCCGGTGACCCCAGGAGACCCATTACATTTGACCTGCTGTGCAAGATTCACAGTCAATTGACATCCCTTTGCTGGTCCCCTTATGAGGCGAGCCTGTTTTCCGCAGCCTTCTCTCTAGCATACTTTGGGGCCCTCAGAGTAGGAGAAGTAGTATGTGAGGACCACCCCGATGGATCCTCCCGAGGGATCAGGATGCAGGATGTATCCCTATCTAGTTTGTTAGCAGTAGTGCACATTTGCCGTTCTAAAATGGATCAGCGGGGGTTAGGGGCCACCATTCGCCTCCCTGCAGCAGGTGGCCAAGGCCCTTGTCCTGTAAGGGACCTCAGGCACTTCCTATATCTGAGACCGGCTGGCACAGATCCACTGTTGATCCACCATGACAGTTCTAAGATCACGCGCTCCTGGTTCACACAGGTTTTACGCAAGGCCCTCTCACTGTGTGGCGTTGACCCGAGCCAGTTCTCCACCCACTCCTTTCGTATCGGTGCAGCAACCTCCGTGATGCACTTGGGCCTTTCAGCTGAAAGGATTCAAGAACTGGGAAGGTGGAAGTCCAATGCTTATAAAGGATACCTGTGCCCCACCTCTTAGCCGCAAGCCCTCACTCCCCGGTCTGCCATCGACTGATCCCCTGTCTGCCATTGTTTCCTTTCCAGATGGGCGCCACATCAATGTGTGGATTGCGGGTCACAGCATTTTGCATTGGGCCAAAGAAAGGGCAATTGAAACCAGTCTTGGGAGTGATCTTGGCCTCCCAGAAACTGTCAAAGTATCGTGGATTGCCAGGCGCGGAATGCAGTGGAAAGAACTCCTGCCTGCTGTCTTGGCAAGGGCTGCTTCAGTTGGGCCCCCCCATGCGCTGGTCATACAGCTGGGGGAGAATGATTTGGCGTATCGAAACGCAGTGGACTTGAAATGGAATATCTTTGAAAACTTTGACAAGCTGTTGGCTTCTTTTCCGGGGATGACGTTGCTGTGGTCCGCCTTGTTGCAGAGGCGCGTTGCTGTGGTCCGCCTTGTTGCAGAGGCGCGTTTGGCGTGATGGGCTTTGCTCAAAGGCATTGAATAGAACCAGGAGGCTATTGAACTCATTTGTATTACGCAGGGTCCTAGATTTGAATGGTCAGATAATTTCCCACCCAGGGCTAGTAAGCACTGAAGCAGCCCTTTATCGTAAGGACGGAGTACACCTTTCACCCCAAGGAAACAACATTTGGTTAGGTGACATAATTAGGGGGTTGGAGCATTGGTTGCGGGTGTGAGGGTATTGGCGGCGAGCCTTTGGGGCTCGAGTGGCGGTTAGGCATTGGAAATTTGCATAAATAAAGAATGGGGGGCAGATTACGTCATCCTCTGCCCGAAATTGGAGATTTAATCCCGTTAAAGGGGTTCCGGGGGCGGTAGCTTTGTCCTGGGCCTACGGAGGTCAGGGCCTTATGGCACCCCCCAACGGTGGCCACAGGAGGTGTCTCAGTAGATGCATATCACTGGGCTCCTTTCTGGTGGTTAATTTCTCCCAGACTGTAACACACGGGTTACAGTCGGATATAGTCGGTTAGGGTCCAATGCCTAAGCCAATACCGCTCAACATCCTTAACCAATAAAGTTGTGGCCTTTTCACCCACTTAAACTTACTTCACTGTGTCTTGTTCCTTATTTCTGGGGAGGGAGGGACATTGCCACACAAATACTCGGAGTCATTTCATGCTCTTTATTCAGCTCTTGGTCATCCAGGAGAAGAAGAGAAGAATGCCCTTTTCCCAAAACCATCTGTTTATATACATTATTTACACAATGGGCTTTGCCTGATTGGCTACTTCAGGGCTACACCTGTGGGCCAATCAGTTTGTGGATTGACTTCTGCCAGCAGCCTGATTGGCTGCTCCTGCAGGCCAATCAGGTTGCGGATTCACTTCCACCTGGAGTTGGATTGGGTGGCTCCTGCGGACCAATCAGACTGCTGATTCTGGATCCTATTGTTCTATGATTCAGCTCAGTACATAACAGAGGACATAGGGATTGATCTCTCCCAGTTATGATGGCTGTGTTCCTTTTCCAGGGTCAGAGGCAGCACCCCCCCCCAAAAAAAAGCCAGTTGCTGAGAATGGCAGGTGGGGAGAGAGCTGTTGCGCTCAGGTCTTGCTTGTGGGCTTCCCACAGGTATCTGGTTGGCCACTGTGAGAACAAGATGATGGACTAGATGGGCCCTTGACCTGATCCAACAGGACACTTTTTATGCTCTTATTTCTGTAGCCAATGAGCACACTCAGTCCTCTTTGCGATGTTTTTTTGGTTCCCCTTCCTTAGGTTTCCCACACACACACACCAATGTATTTAAAAACACTTTAAGCCTCTGCATTCCTCTGAACCTTCTGATACAACCTTCCTCTTGCTTGTGGGTGCTGCCATTATGGCTAAATAAACACCAGCAGACACAGCCTCAAAACTGAAACTAGAGGGAATTATTATGGCAGCTCTGGAAGTGATCCCGCCCCATGGTCAATCTAAAACAGGTGTGTGGAGCCTTTGGCCCTCCAGAGGTAGCTGAAATACCCACTGGGCACGCTTGCTAGGGCTGAGGGAAGCTGTAGTTCAGCAGCACCTTATGGACCAAAGGTCCCCACACTTAACGTAGGATTTGAACCTGGAACCTCTCTGTCTGCGTGCTTGTGCCCCTGCCCTTTTGTGTAATTGCAGTTCTTAATTGGGACAAAAATGCAAAGCATACATTAATGTACAGATGGCATTTGACCCCGGAAAAAATAGCTAAGATTTATAAAACAAGTTCGAATAAATGCTGGAAATGTAAAGAAAAAATAGGAAATTATTACCATTGTTGGTGGCAGTGCAAAAAAGTTAGGGAATTCTGGAATTTGGTATATGAAAAATTAAAAAAGATGTTAAAAATAACATTTGATAAGAAGCCAGAATTATTCTTATTAAGTATGGTGCCAGAGAATATTCCAGAGGACAGGAAAAACATCCTTCTTTATGCAGCCGCGGCAGCAAGACTTCTCATTGCCCAACATTGGAAAGGGGAGAGAGTACCATCCATTCTAGAATGGCAGGAGAAATTAGTGGAGTTTATGAACCTTTCAAAAATGACGGCAGCAATTCGAAACACTCCCAAACAAATTTGCAAAAAAGAATGGAAGTATGTTGAGGATTTTTTTAGGAAAGAAGGAATGAACGTAGACTTGGTGATCTGTTTAGATTGAATGATATAAAAGGGAAATTCTGAAATTATATGTAAATAATAGGAAAATATATGTAAATAACAACTGAGGTAAAGTGAGTCAAAAGAAATGATGCAAAGGAAAGTGAAATCCAGAATAACAGGAAGTATTTTAGTTTTGTGTTTCCTTTTCTTTTTTTTCTTTTTTTTCTTCTTCTTCTTCTCTCCCCCCCTTTTCTTCTTTCTTTTCCCCTTCCTACCTCCTTCTTTTTTCCTTCCGTTCCCCTTTTTCCTTTTCTTCTCTTTTTTCTACTATTATGAATATTAATTTATGATTTATATATGTTTAACACAGAATAGGCTATTTGAAGTACTTGATATGTTCTTCAGATTACACTGTTCGTGTGTTCTCTTTCATTTCAATCTCAGCCATTTGACTGAATGATGTTTATTCTTTGATTATATTTTCATAATTTGTTTATATTTTGCTTATAATTTGCTTATAATTTGCTTATTTGCTTATTTGTTTATTTATTTATTTTTCTGGATTATTCATCAGTTTATGATTTATGATTTATGTAATCTTTTAAATAATGAAATAAAGTATTTAAAAAAAATGCAAAGCATACATACAGGTATGCCAATATGTCAATATAGATCTCTCCTATGCAAAGTTGAGCTAATTCAGTGCTTTTACCCTGAGTAGCCCATTCTAAGCCGACAAACTCTCCGAGATCCGGCCCAATTCCAGCATAGAATGAAATGGATCGCATATAGGAGTCCTGAAAAACAATTTGGCCATTTGCATGCATGGGAGAGATATTTGAATCAGTGAACTACTTCAAGGCGGACCTGCCTAATTCGCACTTTTGGAAACAAGACATACACAGCCGTCCTTCGAGAATCGCACTTCTCTGAATTTTTCAGCGCAGTTCTCCGGGCAAGTAATGTGCACCAGGAGCTATCAATAACCATGTATGGGTTAAAAATCGTGCACAGGAATGTGATATTTTAGGTGAAACTGCCTTGCCAAAATCCACACATTAAGCAACGCTGCATTCAAAAAGTTGCATATTAGGGGAAATGCACACCCAAACGCGGATTTCCGTGAGAACTTTTTTTAAAAAAAATGGCAAGGTGATGTGCAAATGTGGAGAACTAAAGAATGAGGGGGAATGAGAAACTGAAATGGACGGAGTCAACTCATCCCTAGGTGGCAAGGGAGCGGCTGGTGTAGGAGTGGATATTCACTGTTACTGGAAAGAGAAGTTGCTGAATTGGAACTCATTACCAAGCTTAAAACCATGGAGCCACCTGGGATGAACAAAGACATTGGATTCTTATCTCATTATGCATGATCAAGCTTTCTTTAGCGCCTCAGCCCTTGCTTCCCCCCGCCCCCCCCCCACAGGACCAATTGCAGTCATCAGCAGTCGTTAACAGCCATCTACAGGTTTACCACTCCCATCAGCCCATCACCCATTCCCACCCCCCCCCCACCACCCTCTGTATATACATAAGGGTCTGACTCTTCTGTTTCAAGTGTATCTGAAGAAGTGTGCATGCACACGAAAGCTCATACCAAAATAAAAACTTAGTTGGTCTTTAAGGTGCTACTGAAGGCATTTTTTGGATATTCACTGTTTGCTTTTTGGCCTTTGAAAATACATTCTCGTTTTCCTCCTGCACCAATTTGGGGGGTGGGGGTGGGATGGAGCTAAGAGATGCCACCCGCCCCTTTGCGAACCTCGATCTCCTTCTTCTGCATACTCAAATGAGGTGACATGGAGAGGACTAGGAGAGCCAAGGAAGAGTTGTGATCCATTATCTCTCCTCTCCTTAACACCTCTCTCTCTCTCTCTTTTTCCTTCTCTCCCTCCCTCCCAGCTTGGCTCCCGCCTATGAAAAATCAGCAAATAAAAAGTTACATTAACCCCAACCTGACCTCTCCAATATAATACACTGTAGGCTGATGGGCTTGCCTTTGGAGCCCTGTGCGCAAGCTGTCATTCTCTGCCAAGCCAAGTACAGCCCAGGGACCATTTACTACATAATTAATATATTAAATGCATGAAAAATAGTTACACAGATCGCGTGTGTCCCCCCACCCCACCCCCCCGGCTCCTCTTCTCATCCTTCCCTGCACTGCTGCCACCGCCCCCCCTCCTTCACTGCCTCTCTCCGTCCCACCAGAAAAGGGAGGGGGGTGAGAGAGAGGAAGAGAGAGAGAGAGATGGGAGAGGAAAGATTTGGGGAGCGGGGGAGGAAGATAGATACAGCCTGTGTACCATCAATATGGGAACATCCTTTGAATAGCCATCATAAAAACTGTTCATAATTTTATAGCTTCATTCGGGTTGGAGTACCATAAAGGAGACCCATATTTTTCACGCTCGGGATGCTCATAAAACAAAAGGAGCAGCAGCAGCAGGAGGGGGGGATATATAAACAGGGGGGGCTTGGGGGGAGTGGAAATTTGGCACTGGGAGAGACAAAGAGAGATAGCCAAAATTGAACTTGGTGGGGGGAGGGTGTTGCGGAAAGTAAGAGAACGAGGTGGGTTGTGGGTTTGTCCTCTCTGACCCACAGCGTGGCGAATCCTGATGAACCCATCAGGATAATTATTAATTGAGGGGTCTTTATCACTCTTTTTTCCCTCTCTCTCCCCCTTTCTGCTGACTTCATATTTGCCTTTTTACAAGGATGATGGAAAGCTGGGGTGGCACATCTTTCGTCCTCGAATCTTGTCCTTCACCTTTCCAAGGGCCAAGCGTCTTTAATTTCTCTCTCTCTTTTCTTTCCCTGCCTTCGGAACACAAAATTCATGAGCTGGAGAGCAGATTAACAAATAAATTACAAGGCAGGCAAAAGGGTGGCGATAAAACAATAATAATAATCGTAAAATTGGGCTCTTCACCTTCATAGGTCTTGGCTCTTGGACGCAGGAAGCCTAAGCAGAACCAAATGTAAATGCTCTTCTGTAACCCTGCCTGCCCCTGTAAAATGCCTTGAACAGAGAAAGCTAGCAAGCCAGGGAGAAGGTTTTGGGCAATGTCTTCACCCTGACATACTAGCTTTCTATGGGTGGATGGTTTTTTTATTCTTTTTTTTGGGGGGGGGACACACACACACAAAATAGCCTGAAAGCTCAGAGGGAACAAGACCATGAAAATATGAAAATATGAGGTGAAGCCTCAACTTCTAGATTATCTCTCTGCAATAGCCAATTGCAATTGAATCCTGGAAAAGGCAGGACAGAGATAATGTCAATCAGGAAGCCTTGCCACTGCATGTGGTTGTGTCTAAAAATATAAACCTGCAGCAAGCATGGGGGGGGGGTTCCTGTGACAACCTATTCCCTGAACTAGCTACAGATTAAAGCTGAGGCACAATGGAAACAAAGCTGTATTTTTTTTATGGACAAACATTGAAAGAGGGATAAAGCTTGACGGCTTCACTGTTAAAGGCCCCGTTTTCTGTCAGAAACTCTTGTTTCAGGTTCACACAAGAACTTTACTTGATAATTCCCAGCAACAGAACTTTCGTAGAATCATAGAATTGTAGAGTTGAGGTTCATCTGGTCCAACCGCCAGCAATGCAGGAATATGCAGCTGTCCCATACGGGGATCGAACCTGCCGCCTTGGCATTATCACCACCACGCTCTAACCAGCTGAGCTATGCAGGAGGGGCTTACCTTCCAAGTTCCGGACTGCAGAATCCGGGACCGGCAGCCATTTGACACCGGAAGTTGCGTCGATGTAACTTCCGGCATAGCTGCCAAGTTCTCCCTTTTTTAAAGGGAAATTCCATTATGCTGAATAGGCTTCCTCGCGAGAAAAGGGAAAACTTGGCAGCTATGAACTTCCGGTGTTGCTTTGCCCTTCTATGGGCACCCAAAATGGCCGCCGCCGGCTTCGAAAGTCGCTTGTACGCATGTCAGGAAGTGTGCAGACGCAACTTCCGGTGTCGCTCCGCCCATCTATGGGCACCAAAATGGCCGCTGCCAACACCGGAAGTCACGTCTATGCACTTCCGGACATGCGTAGATGCGACTTTTGAAGCTGGTGGCGGCCATTTTTGGTGCCCATAGAAGGGCAAATCGGAAAGAAAAAAATGGCCGCCGGCAGGAGAAAATAACGGAGAAAAACGGGAGACGAAGTGATACGGGGGACCACCGGGAAAAGGTAAGCAAAAACGGGGGTTTCCCGGGGGAAACGGGGTACTTGGCAGCTATGAGGAAGGGATAGTCTTCATCTGGTTTCCCCCACGCATCTGGTTGGCTACTAGGAGATCTGGATGCTGGACTAGATGGGCCATTGACCTGGTTCTTATGTTCTCATGATAATTTGTTGACTCTGCTTTGAAAGCCCAAGCCATCCCCGATCGTCTTGTCTTGCCCCAAAGCCATTTACCTCGGTCCTTTGGGGACAATGGCTCTCATTGCCCTGCTTTTATGGGAGGGACATCTCTGGGGGCATGGAATAAACATCTGGGGGTTGCCCTCTGCGGCCTGATCTTTCAGCTGAAGTATTGATCCAAACAGTAATAGGAAATTAATTTCGCCTTCCAGGGCCAGAAAATGGCCTTTGCCAAACAGAAAAGGGGAGAGTGGAAGAGATTGACACCACAATGAAAGAGGAACGGCAGCACAAGAAGGCAACAGCAGAGAATATAGCGTTGCCAGCTCAATTTCTGAATAGTGAGAGACACCAACATGCTTACCCAATGCTCAGTTTCATTGGAAGGACAGCAGCGACTGTGGTGTCTTTAAGATAAATATATATGGCTTTATCACATCTATACAACCTGAGCGCCAGGGACGCAGGTGGCGCTGTGGGTTAAACCACAGAGCCTAGGGCTTGTCGATCAGAAGGTCGGCGGTTCGAATCCCTGCGATGGGGTGAGCTCCCGTTGCTCGGTCCCAGCTCCTGCCAACCTAGCAGTTCAAAAGCACGTCAAAGTGCAAGTAGATAAATAGGTACCGCTACAGCGGGAAGGGAAACGGTGTTTCCATGTGCTGCTCTGGTTCGCCAGAGGCGGCTTTGTCATGCTGGCCACATGACCTGGAAGCTGTACGCCGGCTCCCTCGGCCAATAACGCGAGATGAGCGCGCAACCCCAGAGTCGGTCACGACTGGACCTAATGGTCAGGGGTCCCTTTACTTTTACAACCTGAGCAGAGGATGGTGGGGCTCGTGCCATGAACACCCCAAAAGATCTTGCCCCTCCTTAGTCGCAGCTTTAGTTCTAGCACAGAGCAAGGCAAGTCTCTGTCTCCAGCTTCCAGTTCGCTCACGCACAGTGCCGGATTTCCATATAAGCTAATCAAGCTATAGCTTAGGGCCCCACTCTCTTGTCCCCCCCCCCAAAAAAAATCTAAAGGGAAAAAACCAGATGTGTATTTCCAAAATATAAGATAAAAAACAAATAAAATAAAACCTACTTACAGCAACAGTGTTTTGTGTTGTGTAGGCTCTCATGGTGTAAGTCATGGGCCCCGACTGCTAGCCTGCTCCCTAAAATATCACTGGTTCGCTCATTTCTATATATAGGATGCCTACATTCTGCATGTGCCAATGGCTGTAGATACCTATTAGGTCCATAAATTACCACATAGCATATATTCAACACACAAAAACAGTGACAATTTGTTGTTAACAAAGGACTGTTGGACATATAAAGGGCCCCATTACATATAAAGGGCCCCATTCAGTAGCTTAGGGCCTCATCAAATCCAGCCCTGGTCACACAACTCTGTGGCTATTGTTCTCCTACTATGTAAGAGGGTTTGGGGCAGGGGGGGGCGGGGGGAAGCCCAGCCATTTGTTCTACTATGGCACAGAGCAATTTCTTTGGATATTCAAACTTGCGATGCTTAACTAGCCAGTCAAAGCTGCATGGGTCCTCTACCCCAACCCCCTGCAGTGCATGGATTTTTCACCCAACAGGGGACTCAAACTCGTGACTCTTGAGATTAAGAGTTTCATATTCTATCGGCTGGTCTATTCCAGATCGGGTTCCCCAACCTCTCCCAAACTCATAGCAATATGATAGAACCCCAGATATTGTATCCTTGTTGGGGGCTTGGTGCTTGGGTAAATGTGCCCTGTTATTTATTCTAACAGGTCCTTTCACAGCGGAGATTCATGAAGACATCCGTCATGAGAACAAACTATAGTGTTTCCCCCAAAGCTTGATTATTCTTGTGGGGCAGTATTTCCCCGCACCCAGGATTAAAACTGAAATCCTAAAAGATGCTGAGGATAAAGTAGAATGGCTGGGGAATATATGACTATGTCAAGATATGTCATTATAACCCTACTTCCCCAAGGCCTGCTGGAGATTCTGCACATTGACAACTGGTACCCCTGACCATTAGGTCCAGTCATGACCGACTCTGGGGTTGTGCGCTCATCTCGCCTTATTGGCTGAGGGAGCCAGCATCATAGCTGCCAAGTTTTCCCTTTTCTCGTGAGGAAGCCTATTCAGCATAAGGGAAAATCCCTTTAAAAAAGGGATAACTTGGCAGCTATGGCCAGCATACAGCTTCCAGGTCATGTGGCCAGCATGACAAAGCTGCTTTCTGGCGAACCAGAGCAGCGCACGGAAACACCGTTTACCTTCCCGCCGGAGCGGTCCCTATTTATCTACTTGCACTTTTGATGTGCTTTCGAACTGCTAGGTGGGCAGGAGCTGGGACCGAGCAACAGGAGCTCACCCCGTCGTGGGGATTCGAACCGCCGACCTTCTGATCGGCAAGCCCTTGACTCTGTGGTTTAACCCACAGCGCCACCTGGGTCACCTTAAAACACGCTTAAAACATTGTATTTGGAGACTCTGCTGCACAGCTGCAAATACAATGTTTTAAGTGTGTTTTCAGTGCATTATACAATTGTGACACTAGATGGCGATGGTGAGCTAATGGCAAATTAAATATATATTTCAAAAAAAAAATTTAATATAAAAAAACCAACCCATTTTCGCAGAGGATAGATAGATAGATAGATAGATAGATAGATAGATAGATAGATAGATAGATGATAGATAGATGAAAGAGAGGGAGGGGATTCAACCTGGATGTGTCCAACCTACTGAGAAGTAACTCCAAATGTATCCAGCAGTTTCTGGCCTTACAGGACGGGGGTCTCGGCCTTCTGAGACTTTCCCAACATCTCACGGAGCAGTATCCTGCCCCCAGCACAGGACAGCATGCACCACCTGAGCTGGCCCTGCCTATGCCCAAAGGATGCAAGGTACCCTTCTCCTACTCCTTCCAGCCAGGCGAAAACTCTCAAGGGAGGCGCGAAGCAAGCCTGGAAAGAGGCGTGGCCAGGAAAGAGGGTGTGGCGTGGGGGAGAGTCCCAAGGGACACATAGAGAGGCTGGAGGGGCCACACGTGCCTTCTTCCCGGGCGTGAGGCTCTCCATCCTTGCAAGGAAGCTCCCACTAAGCTTCACAAGCCGCTTACCTCATAGTGCGCCTTTCGTTATCTGTTTTAAAACCACTCTCATCAATGTGCCTTTGCGCAAAGGCTAAGGTAAATTATTGGCAGGAAGGAGAAAGTGTGTGCGTGATACAAACTATATCTATGTCTGTTGATCTATCTAATGTGCTCTCACTCTCTCTCTCTCTCTCTACACACACACACAGAGAGAGAGACAGACTTCCTTGACACTCTTTTTAGCTCTCCTCTGCTCCATAATTACATTGCCCCGGCTGATATTTCCATGGTATATTAACCCGAGTCAGGTGACTCCCCTCTCACCATCGACGCCTCTCCGTTCCCCGTGCGACGACGCCCCCCCCCTCTTTAGACCTTGACATTATTAATAGTCCTATTCATTAAGTATTACTCTTGTAGAATGAGTAGCATAATATTGGCCTGCAGATAGGAAAAGGCAGAAGGAATAAGTCAAATTAATTTTCCGCAGCAAACGCCCCGATTCTGCAAATGACATTCGGTACTGTTAGCATTTTAAATGTGACATGGGGATGGCAGGAGATAGAATTTGGAAGGGAAATACGAGGAGACGCAGCTCAGGGTATGTGGAGGCTGTGGAGAGAGAGAGAGAAACCGAATAACATTGCTTACACAGAGGAAAAAGAAGGGACAACTCAAAAGGCATGTTGCGTGAGTGTGTCAGTTAATTTAATTTTCTCCCATTGCGTCCATCTCCTTTCTGTTAAAAGTGGGCAGGAAACCCAATCTTCATATATTAAGGGTGCCCGCTCCCCTTCTTCTCTCTTTGGACTCAATTCCCATTTTATTTCATTTTGGACTTGGGTGTAAAAAGGTACCATCAGTGTTGGTTTGTGGACGTCAGGATTAGGTGCTGTGGGGAGACAGGGAGCCCAAGCGGTAGGAAAAGCAGAGGCAATGGCAGCTGGAGCCAATGAATTCTGGTCTTGTCCCCAGTAGTGCCGTTTCAAATTCCAAAGTCCATCATCCTCTTGTGATGGGCACAGCCACACACCCTCTTTCTAAGATCACACAACTTTCTAAGTTAATATTGCTGGATATTGTTTTCATGTAGTTAAGGGAGGCAATGGGCTTGACTCTTACAGAATCACCAAGCTACAAGGGACCTCAGATGCCATCCAGTCCAACCCCCGATCAATGCAGGTAATACAATATTACTCTGACATACCTGGTATGGATGGATCCGTTCAGCTCAGGTTTTGAAGCAAGTTAAACCTCATCTGCAGGTCCCAGTCTTTCTAAGCAGGAGTGGCCGGTTCAGAAGGGCAGGGGTTCCTTCATAATAGTCACAGCTACTCACCCTCATGCAGCTTCCTAAGGTCATACAATAATCTCAGAATTATACAGTAATAATTATAATTAAGGATGCCTTGCAATGGTCAATGGCAGATCTCCACCTGCCGCCTTTCAGTCAAAGTAGTATACAGTAAAGGGGAAAAAAGGAATGGGATAAAATTACGTTCATCATCAGAGGTGATGGGGAGGGGGGCAGCAGAAGAACAGGGCCTTCTCAGTGGTGGTTCCCCATTGGGGGAATGCTCTGCCAAGGGAAGCTTGCCTGGCGCCATCATTGTTTGATCTGTCGCTGCTAGACTAAAATTCATGCCCCTGAGACTCAGAGCAGGAAGATGAGTGTGCACGCACATGAGTTGATGATTTGGAGTGTTCCAGAGTCTTCTTTCAGGGGTTGTGTTTTCCGCGAAGTTCCATTGCTTGTAACGGAACTTGCACGCCATCGTCTCGCAAATGAAGCGCCTTGGGTTTCCCGGTGCTCCAAGATACTTAGCTTTGGAGAATACAGTGGCTAAAAAGATCCCCTGCTGCAGAAATAGCAATGCGTCTTTGAGCCCTGTTCCACAACCCCAGACCACGGCACCACTGGTGGTCTCTCTATTCTTCTCCTTGCTGAGTTCTATAAGGAGGAAGCTGGCAGGCAGGTGGGAGGGTTGACTGAAGGCAGACTGAGGTTGGTGGGCCAATCCCTTATGGGGGCTTCACTGGATCAAGGTGATTATACAACAAGGGGTTTATTCTTGCCATGGACACATAAGTATGAATATTCATTATTATATGGAAGGTTCGCAATCAAATGAGAAATCACCAAGTGCATCATAGATCCCAAGTGCTCAAAACCATCCAAGTGGCCTTTGTGGAAGTCAAACTCAGGACAAACTACTCCGACTGGAATCAAGAATGAGAAGGGAGGCCCTTGTTTCTGGATGGAGCATAGCTAAATATCTTGTGCCTTTCCCCCTCCCAAATTCCTGGCTTTCGGACTCAGAAAGACCTGGCCGCAGGCAAGCCAAGCCATCCTGGCCTTTGGGTTTTGCCTTGCGACGCCGTTCCATGTGGCTCCACCCCTACCTTATCCTTCCCGCCCTCAACCCCTTTGTGAGCCACGAAATAAGGTCCCCGCTCTGCCAGTAGATCTACGAGAGAGAGAGAGAGAGAGAGAGAGAGAGAGAGAGAGAGAGAGAGAGAGAGAGAGAGATGTGAGATGGGCATGGAAATTGCAATTGTATCACCGGCGAAATGGAATGAGTAACAACATTTCCCAAGGACCGGTGTCAACACTCGACGGCGCCTTAACTCTCCCGCTCTCCGCCCCCCCCTTCTTTTTCCAATTTAGTATTGTTTAATATGCATTTAATCAACCCATTCAATATTATAGAGTCTATGTTGCATGACACTCTCCCTGTGTCACTG
The DNA here is from genome assembly GCF_963506605.1 of Zootoca vivipara. Classification (NCBI taxonomy): domain Eukaryota; kingdom Metazoa; phylum Chordata; class Lepidosauria; order Squamata; family Lacertidae; genus Zootoca; species Zootoca vivipara. Next base: position 6,399,182 of record NC_083290.1, on the reverse strand, counting down.
AGGAAGCGTTCATAGGCCATTAGGCTAAAGTAATATGTATGAGGAGCAGGTTCCCCCCTGGGTGCAGTAACTACTTCAGCTCCCCAGTCGTCCCCATTAAATCATTAAACCTCATGACTATGCCTTCTGAACTCTACCCTGATCTTTAAAAAGCAGAACGTTAAAGGCCAACTGTCACCCTTCAGTGCTCAGGCCTTGCGTTTTATATATTCAAAGCATTAAGGCTTTTGTCAGTCTATACATCATAAGCCGGCAAGACGGGCTGCACAAACAGGCAAGGCTTTGTAACCCGTGTCCCTTTAATAGAGGGCGTGCAAAAAAGGAGGAATGAGCGTTCGTGTTTTTCATTTTTAGCAACAACAACAAAAAGTATTTTTTAAAAAAATAAATAAATAAATAGCTGAAATGCACACACAAGAGGAGACCGAGCTCCAGCTGGCTTCATGGATCGTGACCCACGTTTTACACCTGCGAAAAATAAAATATCAAGCCTTTTGTTGTTACGCAACTTCCTAGAATGGGTTGAGATGGTGAGAGGAGGTGGAGAATTGCTGGATCAAAGCGGAGTTTGTGCCTGTGTACTTTGAGCATCTAGATTTCTCCTCCCCGGAATTATTTTGCCCCAGATTTTGGAGGCTCTGCTTTCCAACTGTGGATGGGTTAAGAGCTTTGTTTCCTATTCAGGATGTGGAAGGAATTCGATTTGAAGCAGGGCAGCTGTGTATTGTGGCTAGGGAGGGAAGGTGGCCCTGGGAGAGTCCTGGGGGCCAGATAGAGAGTGCTAGAGGTCCGCATTGGGATCCTGTGCCTGAAGTTCCCCACATGAAGATAGCCTTACTCCTCTTTGTACAGAGAGCAAGGTACGGTTAATTAATAAAGATAGGTGCCGGGGCTCAGGCCCATGTTGAAGCCACACACTCTCCTCGGAAAGGACCGCTACCACCAAATAAAAATCCCAGACACATGGAGGGCACTTGCGGTTTCCTAGGAACAAGGGAAAGGAAGTCCACACTTTATTACATTATTACAAGGAAGTGAAGCTTGAGGAGACTTCTGAGGGCCAAACAGAGTGAACTAGAGGGCCATTTTTGGTCTGAGTTCACACACACACACACACACACACACACACACACACACACACCTGGACAGGGATAGATACTGTCGTCTATGCTCTGGTAACCTCGATGTTAGATTATTGCATTATATGTTGGGCTGCCTCTGAAGACAGTTCGAAAACTTCAGCTGGTGCAGAATTCATTGCCCAGGTTGCTCACCGGAGCAAGAATATTTGAGCTTATTACACCAATCCTGGTCTGACTGCACTGGATACCAATTAGTTTCCAAGCCCATTTCAAAGTACTGGTTTTGACCTATAAAGCCTTAAATGGCTCAGGACCACAATACCTCAAGGACTTCCTCTTTCCGTATGAACCTACCTAGACCCTGAGATCATCTTCTGAGGCCCTTGCTCGTGTGCCTCCTCCTCGAGAGGTCCGGAGGGTGGCAACACAAGAACGGGCCTTCTCTGCAGTGGCTCCCCGTCTGTGGAATGCTCTCCCCAGGGAAGTTCGCCTGGTGCCTTCATTATACACCTTTAGGCGCCAGGCAAAGACATTCCTGTTTAACCAGGCCTTTGGTCGATCCGATTTACATCCTATGCCCTTTTAAAATGTGTTGGGGGGGGCTATTGGGCTGTTGTTTTTATTTTTATTAGGTTTTTTGTAGTTTTATATCCTGATTTCATTCTGTGAACCATAGGGTGGTATATAAATTCTAATTCTAATAATAATAATAATAATACACTCCATACTAGTAATGTGGGCAGAACCTGAGCGATCTGGATCAAAAATTCCCGGGAGACAATCTTTGCAAGGCCAAGCTGCACAAATCCCTCGCAGAGCAACAGAATGAAAAGCAGCATATGGTTAACACAAGCGACTGAGTGATTGTGTGACTTTCAAACAACGCCAACGCTTTCAACCATCTAGGGTGACTTCGGAGCTGCCGGTGTCAGCCCGCTTTTGCCGTGTCGTGTGCCGAGGGGGAAAGGGGAGTGGAGGGGGGGAAAGACCCCTCTCCTCCGTTCCACCCCGATATATTAGTTCACCTTTAAAGGTGCATGGTAACTCTCTCTCTCCTGTGGCCAGCATCCGATGAGCTTCCTCTAATTACAATTTGAACTGGTCCGCGGGCAGCCGGCTGCCGATAGCGGATCAGTGATTAGAGCTGAAATCACAGGGTAAGTACCTCTCTGACACCAGGAGACACACGACAATCATCAGAAAAGACTCGGCTCTCTGGTGTCTGATGAAGTGGAGATAGCGTGGCAACTCAAGTACAGGGACCGAGGGTGTGTGGGTGTGGGTGCTTAAGCATGGCTGCTCAGAAGAGAGGGAGGGAGGGAGGGAGGGAGAGAGGATCAAGTTCTTGAGAAAGACACTCAGCGGTGTGGGCTATTGACTCACCCCCCAAGCAAATCTTTAACCCGGTGTCTCAGCGAGCGCATGACAGCGCATCTCATTGTGTCGGACCCACCTGACAATGGCAGGTGTGTGCAATTAAAGCTTTTTTCTTTCCTTTTTTTTTTGCGTGTCCCATTCAGCAAGGCTGGGCAATGGCGAGAGGTGCAAGAAAGGAGGCAGAGACAGCCACAGGTGTTTTTGGGGAACCAGTGGCCTAACGTGGTGGGCACAGGGGTGGTTGCCCCGGGTGCAAAATTTCAACTCCCAGTGCTGCCTAAATACTTCTGTGTGCTTCTGTAACTGGGCTCTGTTGAAAACAGCTTCTCCATGTGAACCAGGAAGTGACCTCTCCAGACAATGGAGTGACTCTTCTTTTCTAAGGACACAGATGTCCTTAGGCAGTAGAATGTGCATGTGTACTCCATCTGTTTTGCTCCTGCCCACCACCCCCTCCACACAGCCCTGGGCACTGGCAACCCACACTATGCCACTGTGTGAAATATAAGGCTCTCCAGGCACTGTTGGACCACAAATCCGATCAGCCGCAACAAGCAAGACCAAGGGTCATGGAGGATGGGAGTGGGAGCCCTAAGTTAGGCAGCAGGCTGTACAAGGGGCAGGGGTGTTTGCCTGTGAAAAGAGTCTCAGCCGCCTTTGCGCTCTTTTTTACAATTATACATTGTCTAAAGATGTACGGTAACTCTGCCCAAACTAAAGCCTGTCTTTCCTATTGGTTTGTTGGTTTGTTGCGTTTATAGCCTACCCTTTTGCTCCAAGGAGCTCAGGGTGGCACCCCTGGCTCTCCCCTTCCGCATCTAATCCCCACAACAACCCTGCGAGGCAGGTTAGGCGGAGAGGTAGCGACTGGCCAAAGGCCACCCAATGAGCTTCATGGCTGAGGAAGGATTTGAACCCTGGTCTCCCAGTTCCTGCTCCAACATTCTAACCACTATGCTACACTGGCCACTCTTGGGTGCCCTGCCTGCATCTTATTTTACAGGCACAATTTGTAAAAGTTCAAGAACATTGCCTTCCTTCCTTCCCTTATTTTGTTCTGGTTTTCACCTAGTTCATATTGTTGCTTAAGGAATCACAAGAGCAATGGGTTGTTGTTGAATGAATGAATCACACCTATATCCTACCTTACCTTAAGGTCCACAAACAACAATATTCTGGAGATCCCGAGCCATAAGATTGGCCTCAACTAGGGCCAGGGCCTTTTCAGTATTGGCCCCAACTTGGTGGAAGGCTCTTTCACAGGAGACCAGGGCCCTGCGGGATTTGTCATCTTTCCGCAGGGCCTGCAAGACAGAGCTGTTCCGCCTGGCCTTTGGGTTGGATTCAGTCTGACCCCTGTGCTTTTCTCCCTCGTTGTTTGGATTTATGGACTAGAGTACTTAAAATGAGGCTGCATTTTAAATTTTAATATTGTATTTTAATCTGTATTTTAATTCATTGTTTTCTTTTCTTTTATGTCTTATTGTAATTTTATTGGTGTTAGCCGCCTTGACCCTGGTTTTGACTGGGGAGGGTGGGGTATAAATAAAATTATTATTATTATTATTATTATTATTATTATTATTATTATTATTATTATTATTAAAAGAAACTCCAAGGTGGGATATGTATGAGGTTCTCCTCCTCTCCATATTGTCCACCAATGCTGGGTGCCACCATCCCCTTCTTATCCAGGCTGAGGGATTTAGTACCAACAACATAACTAGTCACCAGACTTGTGTTGTTTTTGCAGGACACTATTCCTCAGTGGAGGGACCCAGGTGGCGCTGTGGGTTAAACCACAGAGTCTAGGGCTTGCTGATCAGAAGGTTGGCGGTTCGAATCCCTGCAACGGGGTGAGCTCCCGTTGCCCGGTCCCAGCTCCTGCCCACCTACTGGTAGCAGTTTGAAAGCATATCAAAATGCACGTAGATAAATAGGAACCGCTCCTGCGGGAAGGTAAACAGCGTTTCCGTGCGCTGCTCTGGTTCGCCAGAAGCAGCTTTGTCATGCTGGCCACATGACCCGGAAGCTGTCTGCGGACAAACGCTGGCTCCCTTGGCCTGTAGAGCGAGATGAGCGCCACAACTCCAGAGTCGGACACGACTGGACCTGATGGTCAGGGGACCCTTTACTTTACCTTTTATTCCTCAGTGGGGGTTTTTTAATTCCTTTGGGCTCACATTTTGAACCTACCCACAAACGAGCAGGTTCCAGGACACTAGTCCTCAGTAACGTGGCATGTTTTCCTTGTGACTCCATACTCTAGCCCACACGCTGCAAACATCTCGAGAGCCTGTCCACCTTAACTTGCACTTCCAAAAAAGAAGAAGAAGAAGGTGAAAAACATTATCTTATCCCCGAAAGCAGGCGGGAGCAGAGATTTAACACCGGCCCCTTCGTCTCGCTGCTTCAGGGAGATTGTATCATCATCACGGCTGGCTCTGTGCCACAGCCGGGCTGGAGCATTAAGAGGGGACAGTGACAAATGGCCTCCCATATTGGCCCAGCTGTTCCAGCCAAGGCTGTGAAATCTCAGGTCCTCTGCCCATAAAAGGGCAAAGCAGAACCTCAAAATGAGATGGACTTTAGTGCAGGCAAGACGAGTGAAGGTGGTGGGGGATGTATCGAACACACCCTTTGGGCTTGTAAAAAGGCACTTTATTCCTCAGGTATGGGTGTCAAGAAACACCCCCCCCCCAATTCTGTCCTTTTTTAGGAAAAAAAGAGGGGGGAAATGATGCCAAACGTTAGTTTTGTTTTTAAATATGGAACTGGTTATACTTAGGGATGGAAAGGGTTTTGGTTTTCTCGGTTTTTCATTTTTCCAATCTTCAGTTCTCCCCATCTCTGCAGTGATTTGTAAATTTATTAATAAATCCTCTTGAATATTTGCTATCCTTTTAGGGCACATTTCCCCCAATAAACACACCTTTTGCATGTAGCTTTGACAAATGTCCACATTTGGGTGGGGAGGGCCAAGCAGTTCCTCATAATATGGTGGGTTTTTTTGCAAATATTGTTTGCAGGATAGCATCGCGGAATTTGGGGAAGGGCAAATCCCAAAGGAAGCCTGTATTTTGGTTCTTGCATTGTTTCGGAAAGGGAGATATGGGTAAGTTTATATTTGAATTAGAACTGAAAATAAGAAGCAGGTAACTAGCGCCAGGTCAGCGTGACACTGATGCCAAGAAAGGTCCTAGAAGAGATAATTCAACAGTCAGTCTGTGAGCGCTTAGAAAAGGATGCTGTGATTACCAAGACCCAGCATGGGTTTCTCAAAAACAAGTCATGCCAGACAAATCTCATTTCTACTTTTGACAGAGTTACAAGCTGTGGACATAGTGTATCTTGACTTCAGTAAGGCTTTCGACAAAGTCCCCAATGATATTCTCGCAAGGAAGCTGGTAAAATGTGAGTTGAATAAGGTAACTCGTAGGTAGATTTGTAACTGGTTGACCTGTTCCATAGAAATCTCCCTCACTAGAGGCATATATGTAGTAATAATAATCATTTAAAAATAATTTATTATTTATACCCCACCCATCTGGCTGGGTTTCCCCAGCCGCTCTGGGCAGCTTCCAGCAAAATATTAAAATACAATAATTCATCAAATATTAAAAGCTTCCCTAAACAGGGCTGCCTTCAGATGTCTTCAGATGTAGAAAGCAGGGGCATGCAGTTGACCAGATATATGTATCTTATTAAAAATGGCTTTCTCCTGCCATATTGCAGCACTCATGAAAATTGATTGATTGATTGATTGATAATCTGCTCTGCATCTGAAGATCACAGGGCGGTTCACAACGATAAAAATACAAAATGAGAACCCAAAATGCGTAACAAACAAAAACAAGCCAATGAGCTCCTTCGGACAAACACATTTAAAAGGCCATAGATTGTTCAATCACCCAAAGGCCTGGTTAGAGAGGAACGTTTTCACCTGGCACCTAAAGATATGTAATGAAGGTGCCAGACAAGCCTTCCTGGGGACAGAATACTGGACTGGATGGCCTTTGGTCTGATCCAGCAGGGTTCTGCTTAGCTTCTTCAGTTCTTGTTGCTTAAATCTATAATCATGGGGATACCGCCAGCAGTTGCTCAGTTAGAGGGAGGTAGTAGGAAAGAACTCTGTACATGCTCAAACATACTGTTCTTAATTAAGGACTAGGGAAGGACATATTTTCCTTCCATGCCAATTCCGGATGTGCTCTGTCCCATTTCCTGTGTCTTGCTTCAGAAAGTTGTGTGAAAAATTGGGTTGTAGCCAATATTAACTTAACTTGGAGTAGGCTCATTGAAATGAATGGACCTAAGTCAGCCACATCTATTGATTCCAGTGGGTTCACTCTGAGCAGAGCTCATGCTTCATAAAGCTCTAGCACTGTTCTATCTCTTAAAGGGAGAAAGAAACAGGGGGTGCTATTCTGACGTTTTCTGCTGCAACATCTAAGATGCTGTTTTGGTGCTGCTGCCAAAAGGTTCCATCTCCCCCACCCCCCAAGCAATGAAGGGTTAAACCAGCTCAAATGGGGGAGAGCTGCCAAGGCCTTTCCCCAAGGCTGCCAGGAATGAGACCGCTATCATTCTAGAGGTGCCCTTTGCCCCAAGATCATTTATGACTTATTCTTTGCCTTCAATGACCACGGTGACAAGCTCTCCATCTCCCTTTCCCTCCTCCTCCTCTCTCTCTCTCTCTCTCTCTCTCTCTCTCTCTCTCTCTCTCTCTCTCTCTCTCTCTCTCTCTCCTTCCTTTTCAGGCCTGGAGCTAAACTGCTCACTCAGCCGCTTGCTGGCTCATTTTCCCTTTCTGCAAGACAACCCCCAGTCTCACCACCAGCATAGGGTTTTTGTTTGTTTGTTTTGGTTTTTAATAAATTGCAGCATTTGCCATTAAAAGATACCGTGTTTGCATGGCAGATTTCAAGTGAAGATCTTTCTTTGCTCCCCATCCCTTCCGTAGTCTGACTCAGTATAAGGCAGAGGCCTTAAGATGGTGGAGGGGAGGGAGAGCCTCACAGAATCGGCACACTTTCAGTCCTTACATCTCTGTTTGCACTGTCATAGAAACATAGAAGGCTGCCTTTGGTTCATCTAGCTCAGTATTGCCTGCATTGACTATTAGCAGCTCTCCACAGTTTCAGACGGAGGATGCTCCCAGACCTATGAGGTCCACCCTTGGACGGCCCCATCTTCTACAGTATGATGAGACAGGAAGGAAGATCATTCTGCTTAGGCCTGCATTCGCTCTACTGGGGAGAAGAGGTTTTAGTGGATGCCTCTGATTTATCTTATGCACTTCTTAAATGATTCCATTATTCTATCGTGTCTTCCAACATTCAGCTTCAATTGATGCCACGAGTTCTAGTGTCATGAGAGAGGGAGGAAACCTTTCCCCTATTCACTAAGTCCATGCAATACAATATCCTTTCCAAGTTGAGGAGGCCAGAACTGTGCCCAGACTCCTCGGAGGATCAGGATAATGATATCTGCACACCTTAAAAACCCCAAGGCCTAGAAGATATGTCAACAGCTGCAGAAGAAGGCTCACCCTCTAGCCAGAGGTGACATTCAGGGGGTGCTGCTTCTCATCAATGAATACCTAAGTCCAGGTTGCAGAGATCTTCCAGTTGCTCCAGGACACTGCTGAGACAACTTGTAAATCCTGCCTCAGCTGCAGGGTAGCTATCCATGGTCCTAGGTCCCTCTCCATGGTGCTGAACCTGTCTTGCTCCACCTGCATTTTGCATGGGATCACTGGCCTTCCCCCTTCCTTGAGCCATCACCTGTCTGTGAAAAAAAGGCATCTCCATGGGATCAGGTCCAAGTTAGCTTTTGAGGATACAAGACTTTGGTATATGGAGCTCATAGTTGAACTGTGGAACTCACTCCCGCAGAAGGCAGTGAAGGCTTTAAAAAAAGACTGGACAAATAGGTTTTTAAGTACACTTTCCCCCAAAAACCAGAAGCATTTTTGTTAGGAATTATGGGACAAGAGATCACAAAGGAGGACAATACACTATTTTTGTATGCGACAACTGCGGCTAGGACATTGCTAGCCCAAAAATGGAAAACTCAGGACTTACCGACGATTGAAGAGTGGCAGACAAAAATGATAGACTATGCGGAACTAGCGAGACTGACTAGCAGGATACGGAACCAGGGGGAAGCAAGGTTACAAAGAGACTGGAGTAAATTTGTGGACTACATGGAAAAGAACTGTAGAAGTTTAAAGACACTTGCAGGATTGAAATAAATCCTACGAATTGACTTTAAATGGGAGGTATAAAGGAACTGCGAGATAAGAGCTGAATAGAAAACCAAATGAGGGGAGGGAGGGAAGTCAAGCTCAGCAGAGCATTGAGAATGAGAGATTTGGAAATAATTGTTAAAAAGATTGATGTATGTGTTGTATTGTTTTCTTAATGTTTGTTTGTTTTGTTCATTGTTTTATATGTGCTTTAATTGGAAAATCTAATAAAATGCTTTTTTAAAAAAAAGACTGGACAAATTCATGGTGGGTGACTACTAGCCACAATGGCCAAGTTCTGCTGCCACGGCTGGAGACAGCAATGCTTCTGAATGCCAGTTACTGGAAACCACAGGAAGGGAGAGTGCTCTTGTGGTGGAATCCTGCTTGTGGGTTTCCCCCAGCATCTATGGTTGCCCACCATGAGATCAGGATGCTGGGCTAGGTGAGCCATTGGCAAGCACTTCTTAAGTTCTTCTTAAGCATCCCCAAGTCCTCAAAAACAAATTCTCTTCCAAGTTCAGCATTGTAAAGTAACCTGGCCCAGTCATCTTGATAAGTGAAGGGACAGGGGTGCCAATAATTAAGCTCACAATTATCCCATTGCCGCAGCAGTCCTCTGCCTTGCTGGCTTCTCGGCTTCCTCCAGCCCCACATGAATCCCTCCCCCCCTGGTTCCAGCATCCTCCTGTTCTCCCCTGATCTATTTTCACCTTCCGCGGAGGGGCATTCGCAAAACCCAATTAGCCAGCTCTTGTTTTTTATAATTAGCTCCCCCTAAAAATAATTTGTCGGAGGTGTTAATAACCCCATTTAAAAATCTATTAAAGCTTTTGGGCTGGGGGGGGGGGGGTTGGGGAGAAAGTTGGACCGGTGCCTCTGCGCTGGGTTGCCGGTTCCCTTCAGAGATACGGCTAAGGCTCCCGTTTAATTTTTCTCCTTTCAAATTCGCGGTGCGCTAATTAAAAACAGTAGGACTGCAGCTCAGAATAATATGCAGGTGAGGTTGTCATCTGCAAGGCGATGGGAGCTACCCGCCTGACTCTCGGATACATCTGAGGCCTTAAGAGTTTGCTGGCAGGTTTCATTAAAAGGGTGGGCTGTTTTTGCCTGCCGCGCGGGGCCCTTGGCATTTGCTAACTCCTTGAACCGCTTCCAGGATGAAAGCGGAGGGAAGAGGTAATTGGCACAAAAAGAGTCTGGTTGCAACCGACTCTTTGGCAGGGCTGCATTGCAGGAGGGCTACGTAACCTACAACCAGCAGGCCGCTGTCGACCTCCTGAATCATTATGCTGCAGTCTGCATGAACTCACTAGGGTCACAAGGATTCTATTTTTTTATTCTGTTCAAGGCCAAGCAAAGATGTGCAGTGTTTTTAGGGAACACTTGCAGCAATGCCCATGAGTGCTGCCCAGTTTGGTGATTCCTCCCACCTTGCCCTCACTTTCAGTCCTTCCTTGCCCCCAGCTTGGCACCTGTGATGTCATCACCCATTGCCAAATCAGATTGGCTGCATGGAGTCCCGCCATCATCCCATTCTCTATGTGATCGCTGATTGGCTGGAATCAGCCGTTTGAGAAGGAAAACTATTTCAGATGGTACCAAACAACGGCATGAAGAATAGTGCTGTGCTGAACATTTTTTCCACTGCATGGATTAATGACAAATTGCATTAGAAAATTGTCAAAGGGGAAGAGATAAGTTCAGCGGGATTCTTACGAGTGGCTGGTGTTTGTTTTTGGTTTTTTTGTTTTTGGTTTTTTGAGTTTACCTTACTTTTGTGGTGGGTTTGCAGCAGAAAGTCCTGGCTTCAATCCCTAGCATCTCCAGGTGGGAATGACCCCAGCCTCAAATCCTGGACAGCCATGACGGGTCCAGATTTTGCAATGTAGCACTCAAGTCGAATAATGTGTGCAAATATGCATATACTAAGGCAGCGTGTCCATATAATTGAATAGAGTAATGAAATAATATATAAAGTCTGTTGCATTAGGGGGAAAAACTTTGCAAAAAAAAAAGTGTCTATATCAGGAAAGGTTTGCATTACAATGCAGATGGCTTTTCATGCGGACTGTTAAAAAAAACCTGATGTGGAAATATGGAAGACTGAACTGCAAGACTGGAGGAAGACAGGAAGAATAAGAAAGCGAAACTACGGTAATAGTTTCTCCCAGACACTGATGGGGCTTCTCAGAACACTGAGTGAACACAACAGTGAAAAGGTCCACTTCTGTGTTGCCACAAGCCGATAACCATGCTTGGTTATTCTTGGGCCAAAAGAGACCTCCTCCATTTCTGCAGACATGAGCCTAGAATCAAGGCAGCCAAGGCTCTCCTGATTGGAAGATCCATCCCTAACCCCTGCTGGCTGTGAAATGATAGGTGGATTTCACTTAAGGAATGCCCTTCCATTACTTCAGTAGGAGACCATCATGCCGTGTTTTTCCTTTTTGTAAATTAAATGATGGCCATTAAGGAAACATCAACTCCCCATAATTAACTTTGCTTTGGGGTGGGGAGCCGGCAAAAGAGAGGATGGCGAGAGGCTGCGAGCAATTAATGTAGCATGAAAGCTTCTCAAGAGGTACAATATTTCCCTCCATTACGGTATCCTGCCGCTGCCTTTCCTTCCAGAAGCCAGCTCTTCTTCAACTCTCCCATTTTTGCAGCTTCGCAAGACGGGTCAGGGAGCTGGTGGGAGCCTCAGCTAGGGGTGGGGGGGCTCTCGGTCACCTGCCCACCCCTCTCGGGGGTGTGGTGTGGCTCAGGAGAAAGCCCATCAATGGGAACAATGGGACAGAGGCAAGGAGGAGGGAGTCCCACCAAGGAAGGGAGTACACAGAGGGAGAGCAATTTGGTGAAGGACCATAGCCCAGTATTACATCAAATGCTTTGTGTGCAGTGGAGACTGGTCCATTCGGGAAAATGGGGTGCTGCCCCACCAACCCCAGCAGTGCTGTCGTGCTCAGGTCCTGCTTCCCATAGACAGAAGTACTCTTTGTGGGGGACAGGAGGCAGGCAGGTGTGGAGGACTCCCTGGTCCTGAATGGGGTAACTGTGCCCCTGAAGGACCAGGTGCGCAGCCTGGGAGTCATTTTGGACTCACAGCTGTCCATGGAGGCGCAGGTCAATTCTGTGTCCAGGGCAGCTGTCTATCAGCTCCATCTGGTACGCAGGCTGAGACCCTATCTGCCCGCAGACTGTCTCGCCAGAGTGGTGCATGCTCTAGTTATCTCTCGCTTGGACTACTGCAATGCGCTCTACGTGGGGCTACCTTTGAAGGTGACCCGGAAACTACAACTAACCCAGAATGCGGCAGCTAGACTGGTGACTGGGAGTGGCCGCCGAGACCACATAACACCGGTCCTGAAAGACCTATATTGGCTCCCAGTATGTTTCTGAGCACAATTCAAAGTGTTGGTGCTGACCTTTAAAGCCCTAAACGGCCTCGGTCCAGTATACCTGAAGGAGCGTCTCCACCTCCACCGCTCTGCCTGGACACTGAGGTCCAGTGCCGAGGGCCTTCTGGCGGTTCCCTCGCTGCGAGAAGTCAAGTTACAGGGAACCAGGCAGAGGGCCTTCTTGGTAGTGGCACCCACCCTATGGAATGCCCTCCCACCAGAGGTCAAAGAGAACAACAATTACCAGACCTTTAGAAGGCATCTCAAGGCAGCCCTGTTTAGGGAAGCTTTTAATGTTTGATGGCTTTCTGTATTTTAATATTTTGTTGGAAGCCGCCCAGAGTAGCTGGGGGAACCCGGCCAGATGGGCAGGGTATAAATAATAAATTATTATAATATTATTATTATTATATCTGGTTGACCACTGTGAGAACAACCCCAGCATATGAGCTGTTGGCCGGATCTAGCAAGGCTCTTCTTATTCATGTACATGCCTGTGCATTCTGTTATGTGCAAGACTATGGCGTGGTCACACACACCGCTGGCATGCGGCTCCCAGAGGAGTTCCAATGGGGTGAACGTGGCCCCTTTGGGAAAGAGGGCTGAATAAAGTTAGCCACACTTTGAATCGAAACGATCATGTAGAATGAGGAGAAGCCAGCCCTGCCGGCCCGATGACACTGAACCAGGTGGGTGATTGGTCTGACTGGGTGTGAGGCAGCCTCATGAGAGCCAGCGTGGTGTAGTGGTTAAGAGCGGTAGACTCGTAATCTGGGGAACCGGGTTCGCTTCCCCGCTCCTCCACATGCAGCTGCTGGGTGACCTTGGGCTAGTCACACTTCTCTGAAGTCTCTCAGCCCCGCTCACCTCACAGAGTGTTTGTTGTGGAGGAGGCAGGGAAAGGAGAATGTTAGCCACTTTGAGACTCCTTCGGGTAGTGATAAAGCGAGATATCAAATCCAAACTCTTCTTCTTCATCATGCTGCTCACTCCTACGGGCTGAACCGGCAGAAGCAGCAGGAAGGAAGGAAGCCTGAAAGGAAGTGATCTACATTACCAACAAGTTGTTAGTAATGGAGAAGGACTCGGTGAGGAGGAAGAACAGGTTGCCTTTCTGTCTATCGCCCCCTCCTACAGGTTCAGGGGATTTATTGCAAGTCTTGTTACTTTGCTCTCAACACACCCAACAGACCTCAGCCAGATGGTTGAAGATGATGGGAGCTGTAGTCCAACATCTCTGCCAAGGACACACTCCCAACCCAGGCCATCCCTGTTCCTGTGGACACACCAGCCTTACTGTGGACAAACCATCCTTGGGTGATTTTGCTCGGATAGAAAGTGCCTGTGAATTATGATTGTGCTTCTTGTTTGCCTGGGTGGCAGATGGAGGTGTGTGTGTGTGTGTGTGTGCGTGTGTGTGTGTGTGTGTGTCTGTGAAGAAAACGCTGACTTTTGTGTGGCTGGGATGTAGCCTACTGAGCAAAGGTCAGAGGCATATCCCCACCCACCTTAACCTCTGACCCTGCCCACCTCTGCCATGGGTTGCCTTCAAGCAGACGGAGCCCACCACAGACGGGGGAGCAGCGTACAAATAAAACAATGTGTGTTAACTACCGTATTTTTCAGTGTATAAGATGTTTTTTTTTTCAAAATATCTTATACACAGATAGTACAGAGGGTGGGCGGGCGATTGGTGGCAGCCGTGAGCAGGAGATTGTGGGTGATTGGTGGCTGCGGCAAGGCCTGCTGGCGACTGGCTGTTGCTTTGGTCATTTGGCATGCGATTGGCGGCTGCTGGCGGAGATCGGGCAGACGGTTGGTGGCTGCGGTGAGGCATGCGATTGGCAGCGGCGTTCAGGCGGGTGAGTGAATGTCGGCAATCTCCCACCCCCACCCCAAATAAAAGCTCAACAACTCTGGGCAATCTCCCCCTATATCCTTAATTTGGGGTCATCTTATACACGGGGACGTGTTATACATGGCAAAAAAACAAACATGGTATTTCAGCGTGGTAACAAGAGACAAGAATTTTCTGCTCACTGGTGCAAAGTGGTGTGTGCCATTTAACAGGCGATCAACGGTCTTTTAAATATTTGCATGGATAAGGGATGCGGCGTGGGGGGGGGCGCCGCCACATTCGCTCCCCCAAATAGCAATACTAATCAATTCATGAATATTTGATTTAATACCCATCTTGCCTCCCCACCCCCACCCCGAGCCGAAAAGGAGATGCATTTTATTTAATACCGATTGTGGCACTTACTCCCTTCCTAAGCCCACCACACCGCTCCGCATTCCAATTACGGCATCACAGCAGTGGTGCTTTAGTTACGGATGAAAAAGCATTTTCATTATAAAGCTACTTCTCTTCTCTCCCCCTCCCTCTGACTCTTCCCTGGCGCTCTATCGTCCTCCATGTCTGTACAACGCTGCCCCTGGTGGTGAGCCAGTGTACAGCGTGGAAGGAAGAGGGCTGCGTTGACCTCACGCTGTTCACTATGGCTCCGCCCCCAGCGGCCCATTGGTTGCCTTTTGACCTATAAGCACTTCCAGGACAGGCTCTGAGTCCTTTTCCTGGGCAAAGAGCTGGATTTGAGCAAAGAGTGTAAAGTACTACACTTGGTCAAAAAAAATGAAAGGCACAAATACAGGATGGGTGACACCTGGCTTGAGAGCAGTACATGCATAGCTGCCAAGTTTTCCCTTTTCTCGCGAGGAAGCCTATTCAGCATAAGGGAATTTCCCTTAAAAAGGGGGATAACTTGGCAGCTATGGTACATGTGAGAAGGATCTAGGAGTCTTGGTAGACCACAAACTTGACATGAGTCAGCAGTGTGATGCAGCAGCTAAAAAAGCCAATGCAATTCTGGGCTGCATCAATAGGAGTATAGCATCTAGATCAAGGGAAGTATTAGTACCACTGTATTCTGCTCAGGTCAAACCTCACCTGGAGTACTGTGTCCAGTTCTGGACACCACAGTTCAAGAAGGATACTGACAAGCTGGAACGTGTCCAGAGGAGGGCAACGAAATTGGTCAAAGGCCTGGAAATGATGCCTTATGAGAAACGGCTTAGGGAGCTGGGTATGTTTAGCCTGGAGAAGAGAAGGTTAAGGGGTGATATGATAGCCATGTTCAAAAATATAAAAGGATGTCATATAGAGGAGGGAGAAAGGTTGTTTTCTGCTGCTCCAGAGAAGCGGACACGGAGCAATGGATTCAAACTACAAGAAAGAAGATTCCACCTAAACATTAGGAAAAACTTCCTGACAGTAAGAGCTGTTCGGCAGTGGAATTTGCTACCAAGGAGTGTGGTGGAGTCTCCTTCTTTTGAGGTCTTTAAGCAGAGGCTTGACAGGCATATGTCAAGAATGCTTTGATGGTGTTTCCTGCTTGGCAGGGGGTTGGACTGGATGGCCCTTGTGGTCTCTTCCAACTCTACGATTCTATGATTCTATGATTCTGGCCCAAATACAGTCATACCTCGGTTTAAGTACGCTTCAATTTGAGTACTTTCAGTTTAAGTACTCCGAGGACCCGCCTGGAACGGATTAATCCACTTTCCATTACTTTCAATGGGAAAGTTCGCTTCAGGTTAAGTACGCTTCAGGTTAAGTAAAGACTTCCAGAACCAATTGTGTACTTAAACCAAGGTACCACTGTAGAATTAAGTGTATCGTCTCGGACTTCTCTTGCGACAAAATTCTCCTTTAGGATAGTGGTGATGGGTGAGGGAAGAGATTTCTACTAAGGGTGGGCAAGTCAATCTATTTTTCAGGCCATGCTGCTTCCATGACTTTTCACACCTATGTCCACTCCACCCCATTTATGCATGAATCCTTAACTTTCCTTCGCCCTCCCCAATCTGAAAAGGCCAAAAATCTCATTTAAAAACATATTTCTGAATGGATTTTATCTCAACCCAACCACATTTTCAAGCACATTTGATCTCATAAGGACTCTTTTAAAAATGCATTTGTGATACCTCTGTTGAGCCTGTATCTGCATTATAGCGTCCGAGGAAGAGGGTGCTCCATCATATAGCAAAAGATCAAATCCCTCAAACGTCCCTTCTTAATTTTCTACACATCAAAAGCTAGTACCTCAGGGCAAGGCCATTTCTACCTGACAGCTAGATTTCTATATGCGGAGAATTATTTTTACTCCCCATTGGTCCGGGAGGTGTGGATCGGTTAGTTTACATCAGAATACGCAAACAAATCCCAAAGCACCCCTTTCTAATTTCCCACCCAAAAAAAGCTAGCACCTCAAGGTTAGACCCTTTCTACCTTACAGTGATATTTCTATACGCAGTGATTTTTTTAAATTTTTAACCTGGCTTTCCCCTTCCACAAAGGAGTTTCTCAAAGCGGCTTACTGTCAGAAAGGAAGCTGTTCATGAAATCCTAAAGAGAACATTGAAAGAACAGCTGGTGCTGTTCTGATGTCATCTATTTGTTTTGTGGTGGGAGGAGGAAAATTAAAAAGTAGGTGCCTTGCGTGTGGACACGCAAATGTGGGAACCTGGTTTATGCAGAGCTTTGGTTCATTTAGCTCAATGTTCATAGAACGGTGGAGTTGGAAGGGACCCCTAGAGTCATCTAGTCCAACCCCCTGTAATGCAGGAATCTCAACATGGAAGTTAAATTTGGTGGGGGCACCTGGAGCAGGGTTCTATTGAAATATAGATCAAAAGTGAAAATGTTGTAGGTTGTGAGCCAGAGTTGGGTCTTGGGTCTGGACCAGTTGAGGACCACTGTGCTGGACCACGTCCACATTCACAGATGCAGTCTGAGGCTCATTCTCCTGGCTCCCAACCCCCCCCTCTCGAAAAACCATTTATTCACCTTCCTTTCTCAGTGTATATTCATTAGATAAACACGCACCGGATGATGTTGTTTATTGCCGGCTCTGCTCGCATCATAACCTGGGGAAGACAAGATGAATTTGACAGCTAATGTAAAAATTACAGCAGTCAATACGTCTTAGATTTGGGTGGAATGCCGGGATGAGGGTTAATCAATAAAGCCCTAACTTGGGCATTGTATGAAATGGCACTTCATTCATTACAAGGGCTCCGGATAAAAGACGACTTACCAGCTTGATGTATCGGCCCTTTCACCTCGGGGAGCTGTGCTCAAATCCAGCCGAATCCAAACTGACTAAAGATTGCTCTTGCTGGAGAGAGGAAGGGAAAGGGAAGAGCTTACAAGCAAAGATATCAGGGCTTGGATTTGATGTCATCTTGGCTGAAATACGCTGCTCGAGCCAGCCAGGAAATGTCCTGCCAGCTCCGAAGACTTAAGAGCCTTGCTGTCCGATAAAAGATGGCCTTGGACTCTCTTTGAGAATTTTACTTGCCTTGGCATTGGGAAAGGGGGGAAGAAATCTCTTCCCTTTTTTCTTTCTCCCAAATCAAATCAACATTTATCGGTCAATCAAATGCAGGCTATAGCCAAAAAACAAAAAACAAATAGGGGAACAGATTTTAGCAAAAAGCAGCTTAATAAAACTGGTGTCATAAAGCACACATAATACAGAAAATAATTAGGGCTGCCATATTTTGAAGAGCAAAAAAGAGGATTCTGCGACGGCTCTCATTTTAAATACAGTGGTGCCTCGCTAGACGAATTTAATTCGTTCCACGGGTCAATTCATATAATGAAAAATTCGTCTAGCGAATCCCATAGGAATGCATTGAATTTTTTTATTTTATTTTTTTGCCCATAGGAACGCATTAATTGAATTTCAATGCATTCCTATGGGAAACCGTGATTCGCTAGATGAATTTTTCGCAAAATGAATTCGTCTTGCGAGGCAACCTCCACTAGAAAAATCTCTTCGTTAAGCAAAAAATTCATCTTACAGGGCATTCGTCTAGCGAGGCAACACTGTACCCCTAATGTTGTTGTTTAGTCATTTAGATGTGTCCGACTCTTCGTGACCCCATGGACCAGAGCACGCCAGGCACTCCTGTCTTCCACTGCCTCTCGCAGTTTGGTCAAACTCATGTTGGTAGCTTCAAGAACACTGTCCAACCATCTCGTCCTCCGTCGTCCCCTACCAGACCCCTACTATATGTAGGCTATAGAAGCTGTGATGTGGAAGCTAAGGGGGGCAGGGGAAGAGAAGAGGAAAGCAAGTCTTCAACTACCAGTTATGGCTATGTCTCATCCAGAAAGTATAGCCAGAGACATTTTGGCAAATTAAAAAAAACCCCACCCAGATAGAAATTTTACCCCCGAAAAAGAGGACATGTCCTGGAAAAAGAGGACACATGGCAACCCTAAATGTAGAATCATAGAACCATAGAGTTACAGAGTTGGAAGGGACCCTGAGGATGATCTAGTCCAACCCCCTGCTATGCAGGAATATGTAGTTGTCCCATATGGGGATCGAACCTGCAACCTTGGCATTATCAGCACCACAGTCTAAACAAGTGTGGTTCATATCTCAGGTCATGAGGCTTTATCTCAATTTCTCATTTTCCCCATTCTTCAGTTTTTGCACCATTGCATGAGTTCCCCAACAGGCACAAATATGCGCAGCCAGCTCCACATTTCTGTGGGGGGTTTACGTTCTGAGGTACCGCACATGCCAGTGAAATCGCGTATATTTGAAACACTGTTGGAAAAGCCTGCAAACACCCTCTGGAAACCCTTGGAAAACTCTTTGAAAAAAACAGCAGCACTTACCAGGCTGGCAGGAACGGTGGCAAACGCGGCCACAATCGCTCCCTCCAAACCTTTCTCGAACTCCAAACTCTCTCCACTGGCCTCAACGGTCAAGTGCAAGGGTTCCTGGGATTGTACTTGCAAAGGCTCCTGGGATTATATGGTGCTGCTTTCGCTTCTTTTGACCTTTCTGGGGTCTTTTAGGACCTTTTTTTGGCCATTGTTAAAGTCACTCCCGGGTTTGGCACGATGTGCACATGTGCAGCCGCACATCAATTGGACGCATGTAAATTGGGAGGAAGATGTCGGAATGGGGCTCCGATATAGAGGCAAGCATTTATAAATTGTGATAGCAACCAATTAGCGGGCGTGCCCATCCATGAACTGGGAAGTTGGGGGACGGAATTGAAATCCATTATTTAAATCAGGCTTAGAGATTTTAAGTCAATGATTTTAAGCTCCCTGATTTCAAAAAAACCAATCCACTGGGATGTCACACTCTCTTTCGGTTCCAGCTAGGAGAGCCCAATATTGAGGCAACCTCATTCCACTAGCCAATGAGTTTATTACAGTAAGTGCATTAAACTTGAAGGGATACCAAGAATGAGTAATTGTTCCCTTTTAAAGAGCTGGTGAGCCCAGCTAGGTTAGGCATGTTCTATGTAAACCACTGAGAAAGATCCCTTGCTTGCTGAAACTTGAACACCTCACCACACCTACTTAAGAGGTAGTCCCATTAAAATCAGGGAATCTTACTCAAAACCAAACATTTTAAAGTCCTGGCTATAAATAAAAGAAAATTCTCTCTCTCTCTCTCTCTCTCTCTCTCTCTCTCTCTCTCTCTCTCTCTCTCTCTCACACACACACACACACACACACTTAAGAGGACACGAATGCTACTTGCCGCAAAGGAAGAATGGATACAAAAACTTATGGAATATGCAGAAATGGCGAAACTTACCGGAAGAATAAGAAATCAAGATAACAAACTTTTTTTAAATAAAAGAATGGAAATGGTTTATTGAATATTTACAGATAAATTGCAAACAGATAACAACATTGACAGGATTATTGTAACAGCCTGCAGTTTCATAAGAGTATATATTTAAAGTAGATAATTAAACAAGTAAATTAAATGGATTTGGATATGCAGAAGATATCAAAAAAAATACATTTAAGGAACCGCAGAAAGAGGGGGAAAGAAGTCATACTTTGAAATGTTAAAATGGTTGTAAAATTAATGAAATGTATAAAGCTGGTTTTCTCAGTAGTGATGTATGGAAGTGAGAGCTGCACCATAAAGAAGGCTGATCACCGAAGAATTGATGCTTTTGAATTATGGTGCTGGAGGAGACTCTTGAGAGTCCCATGGACTGCAAGAAGATCAAACCTATCCATTCTGAAGGAAACCAGCCCTGAGTGCTCACTGGAAGGGCAGATCCTGAAGCTGAGGCTCCAATACTTTGGCCACCTCATGAGAAGAGAAGACTCCCTGGAAAAGACCCTGATGTTGGGAAAGATGGAGGTCACAAGGAGAAGGGGACGACAGAGGACGAGATGGTTGGACAGTGTTCTCGAAGCTACGAACATGAGTTTGACCAAACTGCGGGAGGCAGTGCAAGACAGGAGTGCCTGGCATGCTATGGTCCATGGGGTCACGAAGAGTCGGACACGACTAAACAACAACAACAAATAAACTCGAAAAGTATAAATAAAAACCTTAAAAAATAAAAAAGCAAATTAAGAGGACATCTTATGGAAGTCATATAATCCCCTCCCAAATAATAAAGCAAAAATTATATTGGGAATTCAAGTGTAATGATATTCCGGTTGGAGGGCTGGGGGTGGGGGGCAAAAGGAAATGCAACAGATTAACAGGTAAAATAAGATTAACAGGTAAAAAAAAATTCCTTCAGTAGCACCTTAAAGACCAACTAAGTTTTTATTTTGGTATGAGCTTTCATGTGCATGCACACTTCGTCAGATACACTGAAACAGAATCCACAATAAAACAGCTGCTTTGAGATCTTGTATAGAATGTCCTGGGAGATTGAAGTGTTCTCCTACTGGTTTCTCTGTCTTGTGGTTCCTGATGTCAGATTTATGCCCATTTATCCTTTGGCGTAGGGCATAGCTGCCAAGTTTTCCCTTTTCTCGCGAGGAAGCCTATTCAGCATAAGGGAAAATCCCTTAAAAAAATGGATAACTTGGCAGCTATGGCGTAGGGTTTGGCCTGTTTGTCCAATATAGAGAGCTGAAGGGCACTGTTGGCATTTGGTGGCATACACAATGTTAGAAGATGAGCAGAAGATGAGATTAACAGGTAGTGTGTATCAGTGGAAATTCAAAAGACAAGAACGGAGCCCTGCTGGGTGAGGCCAATGGCTCATCTTGTTCTGCATCCTGTTCTCAGATGCTTTCTGGAAGCCCACAAGCAGAACCTGAGAACAACAGCAACTCTCCCCTCCTGCAATTCCCGACACCTGGTATTGTTCAGAGGCAGACTACCTTTGGCAGTGGGGGTAGAACTGAACCATAGTGGGTAGCAACTTCCACGAATTTGTCTCCTCCTCTTAATCAGGGTTTCCCAAACATGGATCGCCAGCTGTTTTTGGACCACAGTTCCCATCATCCCTGACCACTGGGGTCCTGCAAACTAGGGATGATGGGAGTTGTAGTCCAACAACAGCTGGGAGACCCAAGATTGGGAATCTGTGCTCTAAATTAAAGACACCCAAGATGGCGGGCATCCCTGCCTCTTGCGGGAGAGAATGCCATAGTTCAATCTTCTGCCATGTGCTTCTTTGCTAAGGTCGCAAAATGTGGTGTGATGTTTTGCTGCTCGTAATTTCTTAGGGACTTTTAAACGTTTATATGAAAGGAGTTGATAGGGAAAATGGAATCACATCAAAATTAATACTACAGGGTTTGGACTGATTCCTCACCTTGATGTGCTCGATTTCTACATGCAGGGAATTTCCCCTTCCTTCCGATTCCAGGCCTTGTCCCTTGCATGGCTCCTGGCCCCTAATTTCGCTCCGACAGATGCTATACCAATAGCGTGAACCAGACCAGACCAGAGCCGCATTCAAGAACTGTGGCTTGACTGACAACGTGAATTTTTGTCAGGTCCCTGCTCTGATGTGCCATTTTTTTAATTCGAAGGGGTAGCAAGGGTGTTTCGATCTGACAAGTGGAATTATTCACATCTGCCGCGTGTCGGTGGGTGGGTCATGCCTGCGCTTCCTTAGACAGAAAGCAAAAAAAAATAAAATAAAAAATGCAGGTCACCTGTCAAGCCAGACTGTAAATTCCACCTGCCTTTGGCTGGGTGTCCCCACCGCTAAATTTTCCCTCGAAATGAATTTTCAAGGCAAATGCATGCTTTTCAAAAAAAGAGCAGCGAGGGAAGCCAAGATGCATCAGAGAAAAGGCACAGGGAAATGTTCCCTGTGCACTTGACAAGATATCTCATGGTTCCTTTAAGCAGCCTGTAAAGAAGGATTTTGACAAAAACGGAAACATATGCGGAAAATACTGATGTTTGCTTATTCATCCCAGGTCCAGAACGGAAATCAATCCAGCGAATGTGGTTGTTCTTTGCTGCAGCTGCTGTTGTTTTCAGTCCTCCGACGATACGCAATTGATTACTTTTACACACACACATAACACACATTTGCATTGAGTTTCCTTTGCGTGGAAATTGGTGCAATGTAACGAGAGCATAACTTACGTAAAATATAGGGCAGAACAGAAAATGACGCCTTCTCACATCCCACCTCAAAAAGCATCTCAGTGACGCGGCTTCCCCCCCAAACCTCACCACCACAACCACCCACCAGGGAGAGTGTGCCAATTCCGTCATGAAATTGCATTTTGCTCTCTGACGGCAGCCCCAGACTCAATCCTCCTGCGCCAACGGCCCTCTAATTCTTCACGGCTAAAACCTCGCAGCCCGTGCACCGTTCCACCGCTGCCAACGCACCAACATCTCCCACCCCTTTTCCAAACTCAGGCTGTGGATTTAGCTCCTTGTTGTCAAAAGGATAAACGGTTTTATTCCATTTGCTCCCAGGCCAGTATCAAAAGCTCCCCATACATGGGTTAACCAGATGATCCTTTAATGCGCAAAAGAACCCCAAACAGATTAACCTTCACCCATCCATGTTAAAGAGAAAGAGGAGGGAGATTCTACCAGACTGCTAATGCTGTTCTGAATTGTGTTCTCCGTTATTACATCTGAAATCCGTTAAAATTTCACACAATTTCCTTCACAGCAGTGTATATAATAATGCTTGGAGCCAATATGTTTCTATAATTGGTTCTGGAGTGGGGCAGAGTCCAAAGCAATTAATCCGTCCCCTTTTTCCCTTATTTGCGCCCGTATGAAGCTTGACAGGGGTGGTGCATAATTGGAAGCAAGCGGCCCCCATCCCCCAACTTTAAATTAATATTTTCCTGTTCTGATTTAATTTCGCCCGGTAACAGTGACACAAAGACACGACGTGTCAAGCACTAAGTAATCTTCCGCAGCCTGCTTAGGAGGGAACTTTCTATTCATCGGTAATATAGTGACCTGTATATCATCCTTCTCCCGACACACAATATTCCTGTCAAACAGGCAGCTGCATTTAACTTGGTATATAATCAACCCGCAGATGTATGAGGGGAGGAGGGAGGGGAGGAGAGCGGGGGAAGGACCCAAATAGTCTGTGATGGACACATGAATTTGATGAATTATAGCTCTGTGGCCAATATCCTCCCGTTCTGATTTTTCAGGACCGAAACAGTCATTTCAGGGAGCAAATATATTTCCTAGAAAACATTCGGCTGCATATTTTCCCCCCCCCCTCTTTTCATCACAGTTGTTCTCTCTCATTGATATCACTTCTGTGACGTTCTGCCCTAACCCCTGCCCCCTGTGGATTGTCAGGTCCTAGCCTATCAGGAATCACACAGTGAACGAGACGGCGTCACGTTTTTACACAGCCAGTGAGGTTTGGGCTACGTGATGATGTCACAGAGGGCAAATTAGATTATTTGAGGGCCCGTGTTCCTTGTTTTTAGTCCCATAGTTGATCCCAGCCAATCAGGAATGCTGTGGTGAATGTGATGTCATCGCAGTAATGCACAGCTCTGGCTGGGTGAATGAAGTCAATTGAGAGTGGGGAAGGATCAGAGGTGTAGAGGTCCAGGGTTGCAGGGTCATAGCTGCCAAGTACCCCGTTTTCCCCGGGAAAACCCCTTTTTTACTTACCTTTTCCCGGTGATCCCCCGTATCACTTCGTCTCCCGTTTTTCTCCGTTATTTTCTCCTGCCATTTTTTTTCTTTCCGATTTGCCCTTCTATGGGCACCCAAAATGGCCGCTGCCAGCTTCAAAAGTCGCATCTACGCATGTCCGGAAGTGCATAGCCGCGACTTCCGGTGTTGGCGGCGGCCATTTTTGGTGCCCATAGATGGGCGGAGCGACACCGGAAGTTGCGTCGGCGCACTTCCTGACATGCGTACAAGCGACTTTCGAAGCCGGCGGCGGCCATTTTTAGTGCCCATAGAAGGGCGAAGCGACACCGGAAGTTACGTCGACGCAACTTCCGGTGTCAAATGGCTGCCAGTCCTGGATTCTGCAGTCCGGAACTTGAAAGGTAAGTGCAGGGTATGTGTGTGTCAAAGAACCCAGTAGGTCCCTGTCTCCGGGATTCTAGAGCTACCCTGTGAGTATGAAAGGGGAGCTTTTGAGCCACTGGAAAAAAATCTTCTCATCCATTGTGGATTGGAGTCAAACAGAGGGAAAGGAGGTGAGCCAACCAATGAGAATGAGCCTTTAGGGTCACTCTGGAGAAGGTGCTTAGGTAGAAGAACTTCAAGAAAGAAGTGTTCTGTGTGCTCCAGAATTAAGCATTTGGGAATCCTGAAACCACAAGGTGCTTTAAGAGAAAGATACACAAGTTCTGTTACGCGCAATAGACCTTCAAGGAAAACGCAACTTAAATCACTCCACAAGAAGATACCGGAGTACTTCAAATCAATTGCCCATGCATAGTGGCTCTAGCTGAAAGGTAACACATGGAGACCTACTTTTGCAATGCATTCCTAATTACAGACGTACCTTTGAAGTTAAACGGAATCTGTTCCGGAAGTCCATTCGACTTCCAAAACATTCGGAAACCAAATCACGTCTTCTGATTGGCTGCAGGAAGCTACTGCAGCCAATCGGAAGCTGCGGAAGCCCCGTCGGATGTTCGGGTTTCCCAAATAGTTTGCAAACTGGAACAGTCACTTCTGAGTTTGTGGCGTTCGGGAGCCAAAACGTTCGAGAGCTAGGCTGTTTGAAAACCAAGGTACGGCTGTATTATTGTTATTATATAATTATAATATTACTGTGTAATCATTGAAGATTGTATAATCTTAGGAGTGGGTGTATCAGTGGAGATGTGTGACTTGGACTATCATGGAAGAAACCTGCACGTCTGAATTTGCCACTACAGTTGTACTTCGGTTTATGAACATAATTGGTTCCGGAAGTCTGTTCATAAACTGAAGCGTTCATAAACTGAAGCAAACTTTCCCATTGAAAGTAATGGAAAGTGGATTAATCTGTTCCAGACGGTCCGCGGAGTACTTAAACGGAAGCGTACTTAACCCGAAACATGGGTGTAATTGGTTTCGGAAGTATGTTCATAAACTGAAGCGTTCATAAACTGAAGCGAACTTTCCCATTGAAACTAATGGAAAGTGAATTAATCCGTTCCAGATGGGTCCGCAGCGTTCGTAATCCGAAAATTCGTAAACCGAGGTGTTCATAAACCGAGGTTCCACTGTACACCGCTGCGACACATGAATGACCCCAGCCAATCTGGCACTAACACAGTGAACAAAATTATATCACCACACCATTGACGACCCCAACCTATCAGGGATTACTCAAAACTGCACAGCCAATCAGGGAGGAGATTATTTATTAGCACTGCAGAAAATATTCATTTATTTCTTTTAAAAAAAATGAGATGAGTTCGTACTCAGCCTACTACATGTGAGTGAGGAGGGGGGTAGAGAATCACAGCCCAACCCTCCCCGCAAGGCATGCTAATTAGGGGAGGGAGCATTTGTGTGTACTCACAAGAATATATGTGTAAATAAACATAAGAGGGACAGGCAAGGCAGCAAGAGAAGAGAAAGGCATTGCCAGCCTAGGCCATTAAATCAAATCACAGTGGAAAATAATGGCTAAACTCTCCCTCTTACTTGTAGCACTCAATTTATGTAGTCAATATGGCAGTGAATGAATGAGCGAAGGTGCTAAGAGCACAAATCTAAATTCAATATACATATCTTGGAAACAAAACAAAAAATCCCCCTAACACACACCAGGCTGATAAAGCATATAAAGCGAGCGTTGACAGCAGAGGAATAGGAGGGGAAGGAGGCAGAAACAAACAAGCGTCATTTAGGGTGACGGTTCCCCAGTCTCCAACTGTCTAAATATAGCTAAGGCGGTAGCCACAAATCCAAGCCTGCCTAGGATTTTAGGGGAAGATGCAGAAAGCACGGGCGGAAAATAGGGTGAAGGAAGAATCGGAAGACAAGGGCTCCCTTTCCTTGGAAACAGAAAGGTTTGAAGCTAAGAACCTCAGAAGGTGGATCAGGCGGAAGGTGGGTCAACATCCTGCTCTCATAATGTACAGCTGGGAAGCCCACAAGCAGAATCCAAGCAGGGCAGCACTCTTCCCACTAGTGACAGCCAGGAACTGGTATTCAGAGCCTCTGATAGTAGAGGCAAAATAAAACCATCCATCATGGAGTCGTTGATGGCCTCCATCAATGTCATACCCGCCAACATTTCTCTGATGAAAATAGGGAATTCCTAGTCAACAACAACAACAATTTTATTATTCATACCCCGCCCATCTGACTGGTTGCCCCAGCCACTCTGGGCAGCTTCAAACCTATAT
This sequence comes from Zootoca vivipara, assembly GCF_963506605.1. Taxonomy (NCBI): domain Eukaryota; kingdom Metazoa; phylum Chordata; class Lepidosauria; order Squamata; family Lacertidae; genus Zootoca; species Zootoca vivipara. Next base: position 6,372,449 of record NC_083290.1, on the reverse strand, counting down.
GAAAACATAATACCTTGGTTTTTGGACGTCTCTGTTGCCAAACGTTTTGGTTTTCAAACACCGAAAACCCGGAAGTAAGTGCTTCCGTTTTCAAACGCACCTCGGAAGTTGAACGCCTTCCGCTGTGTGTATCTGTTGTTTTTCACAATTTTCTCTACTGAATTGGCAGGCCGCCCTTTGCACTTCGGTTTTCAAATGTTTCGGAAGTCGGGTGGTCTTCTGAGACAGACTGTGTTCAAAAGCCAGGGTATCACTGTAAAACATTAAACATTTTCTAAAAAACTTCGCTATACAGGGCTGCCGTCAGGTGTCTTCTAAATGTTGTATAGTTACTTATCTCATTGGCTTGGGAGTCGCATAACTCCATACTCTCCAAAATTTCTCTGGTGAAAATAGGGACGACTTACCATACCCTCCATTGTTTCTCTGATGAAAATAGGGACGTCCTAAGGGAAAGTGAGACATTCCGGGATCAAATTAGAAACCAGGACAGATTCTGTAAATCTGGGGCTGTCCCTTGAAAACAGGGACACAGAGGGTCTGGAATGTGCCCAAGCCTCTTTCGAAGTCATCCAAGTTAGCGGTCATTGCTAAATCCTACAGGAGCGAATGTCATAATATCACCACTACATCTGAGAAGCTGTGGTCCTCCAGATACAGTTGGACAACAGTGTCCATCATCTCTGACTGTTTTGCCCACGGTGGCTGGGAAAAACTGGACACCAACAAAATCTGGATGTTGTTGTTGTTGTTTAGTCGTTTAGTGGTGCCCAACTCTTCATGACCCCATGGACCAGAGCATGCCAGGCACTCCTGTCTTCCACTGCCTCCCGCAGTTTGGTCAAACTCATGTTGGTAGCTTCAAGAACACTGTATAGCACCATCCAAAGCAGGATGTGAACCCAAAGGGGTTCAAATTGCAAGAAAAGTTTCTAGCTAAGCATTGGGAAGTCCTAATGGTTCGATCTGTTCTAACATTGAACTGGGCTGCCTCGTTAGACATTAGGAAAAAGTTGCATTTGCCTATCAGGTGTCAGGCTTTGGAGAACCCGGTCCCTCCCACAGTGACAGCCAAGAAGCAGGTAGACAATAAAAGGTCTTACCAATTAATTTATTCAATATTCACAGTGAGAGGTGAAGGAATGCAGTCTCCCCTAAATAATGGCATTGCTCCAAGTAAAGTCCCATCCCCTATTTCTCTCCTCTTCTACGTCACCCCTGTGCTGGCTAATCTGAGCTTTCTGCCTCTGAGCTCTTTGTTCTATTACTCTCAATGCTCGTCTAGTCCTGGGAGAGGAGGGCTCAGGAATGTTTTCCAAAGACACTGAGTCTGTCAGCTGTCTCTCCCCCGGTGCTTCTTCTTCCTGCTGTTCCTCTCTCAATATTTCCCTGATTTCCCCCTCTGCAGCCTCTGAACTATGTCCTTCTGCAAACCACTGTTCTAAATCTATACTGTCCTCCTGTTCTCGGGAAGGTCCAAGAGAAAGGGGGACGGCCCCCACCATTCCTCCTCAGTCCAGCCCCTGACATCCGATCCTGCTTGCTGGTTCCCCATAGCCATTTGGTCAGCCTCTGTGAGAGCAGGGTACTGGACTTGATGGGCCATGGGCCTGATTCTGCAGGGCTCTGCTTAGGTTCTTACATGGGGTGGGGTGGGGAGGGGGAACCCCGAGAAACTGAGAGAATGCAAAACTGACACCTCCGTGCATCCTAGACACACTGTACAAAAGCCTGCCTGAAAAACTCCGCAGCATTCACTGTCATAGCCAGGAGACTATTGGGCCACTTAGCAATCCGGAGGAGGGTCAGATGACAATCCTACAGCTAGAATTAGCTTTGGCCTTCCAGAAACTCCCTTCCCCCCCAACACACACACACACACACACACACACACACACACACACCATGGACTTTGATTTCGATGTACAGTTTGAAAAAAATCAATAGTGGTATAATAATACTGAGCACGCGGTGTAATTTTTATATCATTAGTTTTCATTTTCCGCTCCCTATGCATCAAAAAAAAAAAAAACACCCCACCTTACAACAGCCTCGTAAAGTTTATTTAGTATTCCATGAATTCCTAATCAGTTTCATTTCATAATGATTCAGAGAGGCCGTTGCTGGGGCCCCGGTGTCAAAAAAATCGATAAAACCAACACAGTTTTTCCTGATGGCGGCTGCGAAAGGATCTATTGTGGGGGAATTATGATTTATGCCGCAGTCTGCCACAAGGCAGCGGCTAGCAGCAGCAGGGCCCAAAAGCTGAGATGTTCGCCAATAATGATTTATATGCATAGTTCCGATCATTCACAAGCCACAAGTGCACCTCTTCTCAACCAGGCCAGCCTGCTGCCGTCTGTCCCCAAATACCACATGTTACTCCTTCACCAGTGTGGATCTGCAAGGCTCTGTATCTGCCATATTCTCTTTTCCCACCATAGGCTTTTCAAGTTGGGAAGACATCATGGCCAGCATTGCAGCAAGTGTGTGTGTGTGCGTGTGTGTGTGTGTGTGTGTGTGTGTGCATTGTCCCAGAAGTCTTTTCTCTCTGACACTTTCCCTCAAGTTCCTTTGCCATTTGGTAGATGTCATCATCGTCATTTTTTTCCATCTATGTTTCACTAGATGAGCAAACTACCCCTCCCCCCACCTTTCTCTCTCTCCCTGCTTCTGAAGACCAGTTGCTGGAAACCACAGGAAGAGAGAAGACTCTTGGGCTCAAGTCCTGCTTGCTGATTTACCGCAGGCAGCTGGTCACAGACCCTCCAAGTGTCCCTATTTTCCAGGGACAGCCTCGGATTTACAGAAGCCGTTCCGGTTTCTGATCTGATCCCAGAATGTTCCACTTTTCCTTAGGATGTCCCTATCAGCTCCATCTGGTACGCAGGCTGAGACCCTACCTGCCCGCAGACTGTCTCGCCAGAGTGGTGCATGCTCTAGTGCAGGGGTCCCCAAACTACGGCCCCCGGGCCGGATGCGGCCCAATCGGCCTCCCAATCCGGCCCACTACGACCCCCGCCGCCCGCTGCCGCCGCCCGCTCTTACAGCGCGCAGCGCGGCGACGGTCTTAAAAATCGGCAAAAAATCGCCGGAAATCCTTTGTGCGCATGCGTATGGGCCTCTCCCGACCCAGAAGAGGTCATTTCCAATGCACTTCCGGGTCGGGGGAGGCCCATACGCATGCGCACAAGTGATTTTCGGCGATTTTTCCCCGCCCGTGTGCGTGTGCGCATGCGCACGGGCGCGCACTCCCCCGCCCTCCGGCCCGCTGCGCAGTAAGTCTGGGGACCCCTGCTCTAGTCCACTTGGACTTCCGCAATGTGCTCTACGTGGGGCTACCTTTGAAGGTGACCCGGAAACTACAACTAATCCAGAATGCGGCAGCTAGACCACTGAGACCACATAACACCGGTCTTGAAAGATCTACATTGGCTCCCAGTACGTTTCCGAGCATAATTCAAAGTGTTGGTGCTGACCTTTAAAGCCCTAAATGGCCTCGGTCCAGTATACCTGAAGGAGCGTCTCCACCCCTGTCGTTCGGCCGGACACTGAGGGCCAGCACTGAGGGCCTTCTGGCAGGTCCCTCATTATGAGAAGCCAAGTTGCAGGGAACCAGACAGAGGGACTTCTCAGTAGTGGCACCCACCCTGTGGAATGCCCTCCCATCAGATGTCAAAGAGAAAAACAGCTACCAGATTTTTAGAAGACATCTGAAGGCAGCCCTGTTTACGGAGGCTTTTAATGTTTAATAGATTACTGTATTTTATTTTTCTGTTGGAAGCCACCCAGCCAATAAAGCCAATAAATTGTTGTTGTTGTTGTTGTTGTTGTTGTTGTTACTATTATTATTATTATTTGGTTGGCAGGAGCTGGGACAGAGCAATGGGAGCTCACTCCGTTGCGGGGATTCGAACCGCCGACCTTCTGATCGGCAAGCCCAAGAGGCTCAGTGGTTTAGACCACAGCGCCACAACAGAATAAGACCTCCCTCTTTTCATTGGATAAATGTTTGAGGCTTTGTGGTCAACCACTGTGAGAGCAGCATGGCGGACTAGATGGGCCTGACACAGCAGACTCCTCTTTTGTAATGAAATAGTATGAGGGTTAAACCACAGAGCCTAGGGCTTGCCGATCAGAAGGTCGGCGGTTCAAATCCCCGCGACGGGGTGAGCTCCCGTCGCTCGGTCCCAGCTCCTGCCAACCTAGCAGTTCGAAAGCACGTCAAAGTGCAAGTAGATAAATAGGTACCATTCTGGCGGGACGGTAAACGGCGTTTCTGTGCGGTGCTCTGGTTCACCAGAAGCTGCTTTGTCATGCTGGCCACATGACCTGGAAGCTGTATGCCGGCTCCCTCGGCCAATAATGCGAGATGAGTGCTGCAACCCCTGAGTCGGTCACGACTGGACCTGATGGTCAGGTGTCCCTTTACCTTTATGTATTTATTTATTTATTGCATTTAAATCCCACTTTTTTCCTCCAAGCAGCTCGAAATGGCCTGCAGGGTTCTGTTCCTCCTCATTTCAACCACACATCAATGGAATGGAGTATGCGGGGGAAAGACAATAACTCTGAACAGAAGCACTTCAATTCCCACCATCCTTGACCATTGGGCATCCCTTATGGAAGCTGCCCAACCACGGCATACCTGCCCTCTCTCTTTCTTTCAACCTCATTGGATGTCTACAAGTTCTAGTATTATCAATAAATTTAAATTAAAGTCATATGAGCAGCTTAAAGAAAATTTAGATGCTTGGTTACATTATCACCAGATTAATGAAGTGTTCAGGGTGGACAATAAAAATACAGTGGTACCTCTACTTACTAATTTAATGCGTTCCGAACGCACATTTGTAAGTCAAAAAAAATTGTAAGTCGAATCCCATAGGAATGCATTGGGAGAAAAAATTCGTAAGTCGAAGGAACCCTATCTAAAAATTCGTAAGTAGAAAAAATCCTATCTAAACCGCATCCAAGATGGCGGACGGAGCTCTGTTCGTAAGTAGAAACATTCGTAAGTAGAGTTATTCGTAAGTAGAGGTACCACTGTACAGGTTTTCAAACAGAAAAATCCAGACTGGAAACGGAATTGTTGGAGACAAAGACAAAAAATATTTCTAAGATGTATAATTCGTTGCTGGAGTGGCATACGAAAGATGAACAAGTGAATTCAGTAATGATTGACTGGGCAAAAGATGTGGGCCACAATATTATGTTTGAAGATTGGGAGAGCCAAGCCATCCCACTAGAGATGAAAAAACAGCAATTGGAACAATGGAATGGTGAGATAAGACAATGGATATTCGGAAGTAAAAAATCAAGGACACAAAAGAGGTTTGTGTATAACCACAAATCAGAATTAGGGTGGGGCCTCCCCAACATTTATAATTACTATGAAGCCGTCCAATTAAAAACTTTACTAGAAATTGGAGAAAAAAATAAACAAAAGTGGATCAGATTTGAGGATGAGGCCAACAACGGTGCAGGAAGATTTGGAATTTTCACAAATAACGTAAAGGAAGATCTGAAATCTGCAATAGGACCCAGGAAATTGGCATTAGGCATATGGAGGAGATGGCAACCTGTTGTTGTTTAGTCGTTTAGTCGTGTCCGACTCTTCGTGACCCCACGGACCACAGCACGCCAGGCACTCCTGTCTTGCACTGCCTCCCGCAGTTTGGTCAAACTCATGTTTGTAGCTTCGAGAACACCGTCCAACCATCTCGTCCTCTGTCGTCCCCTTCTCCTAGTGCCCTCCATCTTTCCCAACATCAGGGTCTTTTCCAAGGATTCTTCTCTTCTCATGAGGTGGCCAAAGTATTGGAGCCTCAGCTTCAGGATCTGTCCTTCCAGGGAGCACTATATGGTTAAAAAGGATCTCTCTGTGGGCACCCTTAGAAAGCATATACGAGGCAGTAGACGACCCCAAATGGTGGAAAATTCTTAGTGCTAAGGGATATCACATAGTCCAAGATATGTATAGAGGAGAGTCCTTAAAGTCATTGCAGGAAGTAACAGAGAACATAAGCAACCAATACTGGTTAAAAATTGGAGGGTTATATAATAAAATTCTTAAAGCCCAAGAGAAAGGAAATATGAGATTAGAAGAGCCAATAGAGGAACTATATAAACAAATGGAAAAAACTAAACAAGGAATGATAGGTAAAATCTATAAGAGGATGATTACAAATAAAGAACTGACAACCCAACTTATTCCAAAGATATGGAGTAAAGAAGAACAAATTAGCGAATCAAAGGTCGAAAGGATAATGAAAGGAATAATGAAAGGAATAATTAAAGTAAGCAAATTTAGGGAGCTCGAACTAAAATTCTTTCTAAAATGGTATAGAACTCCAGCCCAGCTAGCTAATATGATACCAGGATTGAACCCTAACTGCTGGCACTGTGAACAAGCCGAGGGATGGTTCTCCCATATGTATTGGGAATGCCCAGAGGTAGGGGGATTTTGGAATAAAATCCTTAAGGTTATTAATGAAGTCTTTAAAGTGAAGCTACCTATAGACTTCAATCTTATGACAATGGGTATACTAGGAAACACGGCCATAGAGAAAGGTGACCAGCGCACCTTCAAAGCAATGATACTAGCAGGAAAGGCAACAATAGCTTTAGGTTGGAAAGATAGAGAAAAATGGACAGTAGAGGTCTGGACTAATTATTTGTTTGAATTTATTCAGTCAGACATCGTGGCAGTAACGTCACAGGAAATAACATGGAAGGCCAAGTCTACTATGATAAGGACCAGATGGAACCCCTATCATCAATGGATAACAACTACTGGACCAGAAGACATTCAGTGGAAATTAAAGACATTGTGCCTGTGGCTGAGGACAACTGTTTGAACCCTTCCAATGGATTATGGGTGGGGGAGGGGTGGGAAGGGAAAGGAAAGGAAAAATGGTACGGGAAATTAAAAATTGGAAGGAGAGAATATAATGTATGTAAAAATTCTCGTACTTCAATAAAATATATTTAAAAGAAGAAGAAGAAGAAGATTGGGAGAGGTTGTGGAAAAAAGGAACCAGGTTCACTGCGTGTATTGCACTGAAAGAAAATATAATGAAAATGATGCACAGATGGTAGTTAACACCAGTAAAATTAGCAAAAATGTATCGTACATCTGATAATAAGTGTTGGAAATGGAAAGAGAAAGAAGGAACCTTTTTCCGCATGTGGTGGATGTGCCCCAAAGTAAAAGACTTCTGGGAAAGAATTTATAATGAAATGAAAAAAAGTGTTGAAGAACACTTTTATTAAAAAGCTGGAAACCTTTTTACTTGGAATAATAGGGGGAGATAGTCCCAATAAGGATACAACATTCTTTCTGTAAGCCACAACAGCTGCAAGAATATTACTTGCCAAGAACTGGAAGACACAGGAAATACCATCCATAGATGAATGACAAATGAAAATGATGGACTTCATGGAACTTGCCAAATTGACTGGGAGGATCCGCGACCAAGAGGAGAAGATGGTAGAGGAAAATTGGAAGAAATTTAAAGTATTTTTTTAAAAAAAAAATGTAATATTTAAAAGTTTATATGCCTTAGGGAAGTAGATATAGGCTTTCGGTATAGAATTAGGATTTAGGTATAGTATGTATTTTTATTGATTTTTATTTTAGAATTTATAATTAGTTTAAGTTTGGAAACTGTTAAGGATGAATGAAATTGAAATTCAGATGGGGGGGGGGTGACCGGGGGAAGTCACCCAATGATGTTAAGAAAAATTATGTTTATATAAGAAGTATTTTTGTTTTGTGTGTTTATATGTTAGTCAGTTTGTTTATGTTTTCTTATTATAAAATGAATAAAAATTATTTTAAAAAAATACAAATTCTAGCATTATCTGGAGATATTCCCCCAACCCTGTTTTAGTAGAGTTAGTGAAAAGGGATACCTTTCTTATTTCACAAATAGATGCCAGCTGGTCCACCTTATTCTACAAATAAGGAAGTTGTAGAGTTGGAAGGTCTCCTCAAGAGTCATCTAGTCCATCTACCTATTAATGGACTCCAGGTAGTCATAGAATCCTAGAACTGTAAAGTTGGAAAGGGAACCCCAAAGCTCATCTAGTCCAACCCCCTGCAATGCAGAAACCACATCTAAAGAATCCCTGGCAGATGGCCATCCAACCCCTGCTTAAAAGCTTCCAATGAATGAGAGCACACCACCCTCCAAGGGAGTCTTTTCCATTTCTGAACAGCTCTTACAATCAGAAAGTTCTTCCTAAGGTTTAGTCAGAAGCTCCTTTTTTGTAACTCGAAGCCATAGGTTCGAGTCCTACCTTCCAGATCAGGAGAAACCAAGCTTGTTCCCTCTTCTATGTGACAGCCCTTGAGGTATTTGAAGATATCATTCCTCGAGCTCTACAATTCTATGATTCTATATCTCCACTCTGTCTCCTCTTTTCCAGGCTAAACACACCCAACTCCTTCAACCATTCCTCATCAGGCTTGGTTTCCGAACCCTTGATCATCACACCTTCCAGCTTGCCAATATCCTTCTTAAACTGCGATGCCCGGAACTGGACCCCGGACTCTTCCTTCCCTTGATCTGCGCATCTGTTGATGCAGCCTACAATTGCATTTGGAATTGGATAGCGGTAGCATTATTACGAGGAGGAAGAAGCTGACTTAAACGTTACGATTGAAAAGGGGGGGGGAAGGCTTGAGATATCATAACGGCACCTTTATGTTGCAAGTCCCCCCCCCCCACCAAGCAACAGCACCACCAACTCCCCGAATCTCTTCCGCATATTTCTCCATATCATTGCAAGAGCCGACGGGCGTTTGCCAGAATGGATGGTCCATCATTTCTATAGCGGGGCCATGTGACATTCATTAAGCGGAGATACAGAGGGAGAGGGTTAACCAGCATGCCCCTTTTCCTCTGATTTGGTCATACATCAGTAAGCGCTGCAGGTTAAATGCCCACAGTACCGCCGCAGATGAATAGGTAGAAGGGGAGCGGGCGATACTTCACCCTGCACTACTTAACCCAGGAAAATGAGTCTCAAAGCCGGTGTCACAGTAAAATATGGATGCTCACTTAGATAATGTGCGCTTGGAAATTCTACACTCCCCCCCCCCCTGGTTTCAGCCTTTACAACTGACTGCACTTTAAGAAACTGTGCCCATTTTCTCCCAACCCCTTCTCCATTTCTCCCACAAACGGCCTGCTTAGATTCTGCCAAAGGTAGCTATTCGGATGTGCGATTTATCCTTTATTGCTCCGTCCTGGAAGAATTTGCGCGGTTTGAGGAAATCTCCAAGCTCCTTGGGCCTTTGAACGGCAACGTTCCCCGCAGGCCTGGCGTTTGACGAGGATGCTCCAGCCCCAAAGGCGGCACGTATCCGCCATTAGTGGATACTTTGATTTTGATGTTCAGCTGAAGATATGTTGCCTGTTCTGTGTCTCTCCCCCCCCCCCCCAAAAAAAATTAAAGTTCTAAGTAGAACTGAGGATATAAACAGTTGGCTAAATTACAGCGGTACCTCGGTTTTCGAACGTCTCTGTTTTCGAACATTTCGGTTTTTGAATGGCTCTGTTTGCCTTTAATAAAAAGAAATAATCATTTGAAAATGCAGTGTTTATTTATTTGTTTCGCTGCTGCCTTCATAAAATACCAAGGGGCTGGACAACAGCATTTGTTTGTTTGTTTGTTTGTTTGTTTGTTTGTTTGTTTGTTTAAAGCAGTTGCTGGCATCTGTCTGTCTCCAGAGACAATGGAAGATTGCGCCTTTGGGGGTGAGGTCAAACTGTTGGAAGGTTACAGCACCTGCTGTGACTGTAGGGACCAATATGGGAGAGAGATGTTTTGTTGCAGCTGGGGCAGATGAAGGCATCTGGTTGTGCTGCTGCAGGCGCACCAGGGCGTTTCTTCTCTCTTCGCTCCTCCCAGCGGTCATTCCGCCTCTGGCCACTGCTATGGATACATGACCTGACTGCCTGTCTCCAGGTGGGCACAGGTGGGGGTGCTCTTGTAAGATCTCACAGGAAGTGTTGCCCCTCAAGCTCTCACGAGAGCATCCCTACCATCCCCAGAGCCACTGTAGCTCTGGCCAAAGCCACCCCATCAAGAGAGGCACATCAAGAGAGACTTTGCTGAGGAGAAAAGCCAAGGGCTTAAAAGCTCATTTTGCACCAGGCCCGCTTAACTTCGGCCCTCCATATGTTTTGGACTACAATTCCCATCTTCCCCGACCACTGGTCCTGTTAGCTAGGGATCATGGGAGTTGTAGGCCAAAACATCTGGATGGCTGCAGTTTGGGGACGCCTGGCTTGGGGTTTCCCTCTGATCCTTGCTGCCTGGAGATGCTGGGGACTGAAGCTTCTGCTTGCACAGCAGACGTTCTACCACTGAGCTATGGCCCATCATCCTCGCTGGCTTATCTCCCGCATTAGTCGTCAAGTAGACTCATTGGGTGGTAGTCAACTAAGCAGTGGCTAGGGCAGGCATGTCCTGTCCGTTTTGGGGGCCTAATGCGGCCCCCTGGCCTCTTCAATCCCACCCCCTGTGGCAGCTTATTTCTTGATGTGAAATCCTTAAAAAAAGCTCAACAACTTCAACCCTGGACTAGGGGGACTAGGCTAGTCCCCTAAAAGTTCCCAGTAAATTAGAGTATGAAAGTATGGATGCCTGGTGCCTTCTTCCCTAACCCAAGAAGGTTCTGCCCAGCTTAGGAAGGGAGGCGCAATGCTCACACGCAATGTCAGGCGTACAACATTTCCATCACCCTTGCAAGCTGGCACCTCTGGCCCTAACCGGCCCCCTGCGAAAAATTTCACTGCACGCCACTGCAACTAAGTTTTACTCATAGCAGACCTGCCAAAGTTAGCATAGCTGAGTTGGGCACATTGATCTCAGCAGGTCTGCCCTGAGTAAAACCCTGAGTAAAACTATCTCCTGTTGAAATCAATGGATGTGGCTAACCTAGATCTTTCCCCTCAACAGCTCCCCTTCAATGGCATCAGGTTGAAATTGAGCATGTTAAATGTGCATGAGATGCGGGGCCGCTATACTATCAAACACAGAAGGATCTTTGTGTGTAGGCTATCATCTTTCATTCATCTTACTCCAAGCAAAACCAACGGAATTAAGAGGCATGTCTAGTTGAGCCCATTCATTCCAGTGGGCCTACTTTGGAGTATAATTTGACACAAATGCTGGAATAAAAAAACTAACAGGTGTAGATTTGGTGCACGGGCACCGAATCATTCGGCAGTGAGTCAGTTGATGCTCAGAGATTATTTGACCTTAACATTCAATAATTTGGGGGCAGGATCTGCCCTAATCTGCCTCCTTCGTCACTGGAAAATGTCTGTGTGTGTGTGTGTGTGTGTGTGTGTGTGTGTGTGTGTGTGTGTTAAGGCAGCAAATTAACACAATGCAAATGAGAAAGGAAGGCAATGCTTTGTATTTCACTCACTCCCAACGCCACCTCTTCCTCCCCCCCCCCCAAACCAGGCAACTGATGTGAAGAACTACAGAAATAAATTATTGACATTGTCACTTTTTTTTCCTCCTTTCCCCTTTAATAAGCATCATGGGGGAAGGAGAGAGGGGGAAATCCAAGAGTCCTGTAAATGATTATTGTGGCCTTTTTTTCTTTCTTTTTGGCTTCTTTTTAAATATCACAGAAATAATTGCTAATCAAAGCATCATGCGGAGGAGCCGGCAGGGAGCACCTTGACGTCTCCGCCGCCGAATTTTCATGCGAGGCAAAGGAGTGGGAAGGAGGCAGGACATCTAATTTCCACCTTGCGATGCAGCTTCGCCTGACAAAAAAAGATTACCCAGCGGTCAAAAAGGAAAAAAAATCAAAGTCACGCCATCCTGCAGAGTGCCGTAACAGTGACATGTCCTAGCACGTCAAGAGAACAAGCATGGAAGCAAGTGAAAATTTGGTCTCTGGTAGGTGACAAAAGTCAATGCTTATCTCTTTTTTCTCTTCCCCGTCTCTTTCCTCTTTTTTTCCTAAGTTATTTTAACAACTTGGGGTACATTTCGTGTTATTATTATTTTCATTCCTCACCCCCCCTTTCATTCTCATCACGCAGTTCTCTTCACCAATCCGCCACACAGTAGAGGGTCTTCTAGATTATTAACCTTTGCCATTCTCACGCATCATATCTTTATTAGTCATGATTACGGCTGGTTAATATTGTTATTAGAGCTTTCCTCCAAAAAAAACTTTCTGCCTTCTGGGAAACAGGCTGGGTATGCAATTTCCTCCCCGGCCCTCGCCTGCTACAGAACCATTGTCTGTTGCAAAGGATTCTGGGACATTGTCAAGGAGGCAGGCCTGGTTCGTGCCACGGATTGCTCAGGTTTGTTACAATTCAGGATGAGGGCAGAAATTCGATTCAGTTCACATTACTGAATTACTTGTTGTTGTTGTTGTTGTTTAGTCGTTTAGTCGTGTCTGACTCTTCGTGACCCCATGGACCAGAGCACGCCAGGCACTCCTGTCTTGCACTGCCTCCCGCAGTTTGGTCAAACTCATGTTCGTAGCTTCGAGAACACTGTCCAACCATCTCGTCCTCTGTCGTCCCCTTCTCCTAGTGCCCTCCATCTTTCCCAACATCAGGGTCTTTTCCAGGGAGTCTTCTCTTCTCATGAGGTGGCCAAAGTATTGGAGCCTCAGCTTCAGGATCTGTCCTTCCAGTGAGCACTCAGGGCTGATTTCCTTCAGAGTGGATAGGTTTGATCTTCTTGCAGTCCATGGGACTCTCAAAAGTCTCCTCCAGCACCATAGGAGAAGACAGAATTACTATTACTATTACTATTACTATTACTATTCTACTATTCTATTTAAAAGCAAAAAACACTTAATTCATAGTTCCTGAGACCTTATGGTGGACAAAATGCAGCATTCCCCTTTGAAATTCAAATTCCCCTGAATTTTTCAAAGTCGTTCTGCAGCAAAGTATTTAAAAAAGTTTTTAGTACTAGGGTAATGCACATATTAGTGAGAAGAACATTAGGGAAAGTGGGCTTGCAAATATCTGTACAGTGAGAGCTAGAGTGGTGCAATGGTTAGAGTGCCGGGCTACAACATGGGAATCCAGGGTTCAAATCCCCACTCATCCATGAAGCCCACTGGGTGACCTTGGGCCAGTCACTCACTCTCAGCCTAACCTACCTTGCAAGGTTGTTGTGAAGATGAATTTGGGGGGGAGGGAGAGAAAACCATAAACACCACCCTTAACTTCTTGGAGGAAAAGGTGGGATAGAAATGCAATACATAAGTAAACAGGCAGAGTTGTGTTTGGTTTTTAACTTGTTTCTAACCCCTTTTATCCTTTTATTATTGCATGTTGTTATTGCTCTAAACCACTATGATATACAGTGGTACCTCTACTTACGAATTTAATGTGTTCCGAATGCACATTCGTAAGTCGAAAAAAATTGTAAGTAGAATCCCATAGGACTGCATTGGGAGAAAAAAATTCGTAAGTCGAAGCAACCCTATCTAAAAATTCGTAAGTAGAAAAAATCCTATCTAAACCACATCCAAGATGGCAGACGGAGCTCCATTCGTAAGTAGAAACATTCGTAAGTAGAGTTATTCGTAAGTAGAGGTACCACTGTACCTTTTTTTTAGGATACAGCAGCATACAAGTATTTTTACCAACAAAGAAATGGAATGAAATGGGAAGGGGAAAGATATTTCCGGCTGTTTTGATTTTGCCAAATCTCCCTCCCTTTTGCTCTCTCATCCTGGCAGAAATCTACAAACCCGCTTGTGCTTTAAAAGAGGGGGGGCGGCAAATAAAAGATCGAAGGGTGTCCTGTGTTCACAAACTGGGCACGGTTCCGCTTTGCCCTCCCCCACCGCCCAGCAATATATATAGAGAGAAAAATCTCAACTTTTGCTTCCACCCGGGGAACAAGCACTTATCAGAGGATAGAGGGGGGTGTTGCGGGGGGGGGAGTGTTATGGCCTGCTGTGGACATCTGTATTGGTAGACCCTAATCAAGGCTCGCCCAAAGGGCTGTGCCAATTGCGTTTGAAGATCCTGACAAGAATACAACGTTCCTGTTGGGATAACTACCTTCCTGTAGAGATGCAGATGGGTTGGCGGGATAGGCTGTGAATCTGAGTGACAGGTTTGGTTTGGTGGGTATTTGCCCCCTCCCCCATTTTTCCCGAACAGATGCCTCCCCCCCCCACCTCACCTCCCCTAAATGGACGCGTTCATAGCTTTCCCAGGAAGTTATTAGAATCATAGAATCATAAAGTTGGAAGAGACCACAAGGGCCATCCAGTCCAACCCCCTGCCAAGCAGGAAACACCATCAAAGCATTCTTGACATATGCCTGTCAAGCCTCTGCTTAAAGACCTCCAAAGAAGGAGACTCCACCACACTCCTTGGTAGCAAATTCCACTGCCGAACTGCTCTTGCTGTCAGGAAGTTCTTCCTAATGTTTAGGTGGAATCTTCTTTCTTGAAGTTTGAATCCATTGCTCCGTGTCCGCTTCTCTGGAGCAGCAGAAAACAACCTTTCTCCCTCCTCCATATGACATCCTTTCATATATTTGAAAATGGCTATCATATCACCCCTTAACCTTCTCTTCTCCAGGCTAAACATACCCAGCTCCCTAAGCCGTTCCTCATAAGGCATCGTTTCCAGTCCTTTGACTATTTTGGTTGCCCTCTTCTGGACACGTTCCAGCTTGTCAGTATCCTTCTTGAACTGTGGTGCCCAGAACTGGACACAGTACTCCAGGTGAGGTCTGACCAGAGCAGAATACAGTGGTACTATTACTTCCCTTGATCTAGATGCTATACTCCTATTGATGCAGCCCAGAATTTCATTGGCTTTTTTAGCTGCTTCATCACACTGCTGATTCATGTATTAGAAATAGGTTCGTTCCCTTCGGCTCCCCAATAACTGCCCGATTTGAAACCGTTTGGGGAAACGCAAGTAGGAACTAAATTAAAAACGAAACAGGTGGCTTAGGAGACCCGGGTTCGAATCCCCACTCAGCCACGAATCTCACGAGGTGACCTTGGGACAGTCACTTACTCTTGGCCTAACCTACCTCACAGGGTTGTTGTGAGGATAGGATGGGGAGGAGAACTATGCAAGGCACCCTGAGCTCCTTGGGGTACAAATGTAATTATTATTGATCATCATTCTCGGCACCATCCTCAGCATCGCTGTAACGGAAATCAGTCCGGTGACTATGGAACAAACGAATCATCATTGCATACAATTCCATTCCTCCCTACATCACTGCCCCCACCCAAATTGCTGTGTGTTTTCTTCACACAGGATGGGATAATATAACGACAATGTGCCGGAGGCTATTTACATAACCATGTAAGTTACCTAGTTTTGCCACAGTGGAAAGTGAACGAAAAATGACAAGAACTCGGGCCAAAAAGGATAGTTTCAAAAAGGATAATTTCAAAAAGTCTTCACAAAGTTTTATTCAGGATAAATTCCAGTAAACATCAACATCAGGACAAGGCCCTGTTTCGATTATTCTTCATCAGCTGGAATGTAAAAGTTAACATAAATCTTAGAATAATTCTCCTTGTAATGAAAATTCATTTAAAAAATTATTTAAGTATAGACAAGCTTGTTGTACATTATAAGCAATTTAAATCCTTATTTAGAAAGCAGATTATAAGTTTGACGTTAGGTTGGTCACTCACAGATATATCAGTAATGTTTATTTGAATATAGTCTCTGTCCTTTTTATTTGTTAAAACTTTATGCCTAGAGAGTTAAATGAATTTTCATTACAAGGAGAATTATTCTAAGATTTATGTTAACTTTTACATTCCAGCTGATGAAGAATAATCGAAACAGGGCCTTGTCCTGATGTTGATGCTTACTGGAATTTACCCTGAATAAAACTTTGTGAAGACTTTTTGAAATTATCCTTTTTGAAACTATCCTTTTTGGCCCGAGTTCTTGTCATTTATCGTTTAATTTTGGATTTTCCAAGAACTCCAATTTCCACTACAGTGGAAAGTGAGGCAAATAACAAAGGGGGTTTTTTTGGCGGAAGGCGGGCTGCAGCAGAAAGGAAGCGGTGCTGCGTGCGAAGAATGCAGTATGGGGTGAAGAGTGATGCCTTCTTACATTCCTAGCTGCCAACCATTGCCCGGCAGCTCAATCCAGGGATGCCTCAATGAGCATTTTGCAGGCTTCACTCCATCCCCAGGGAGGGAGCTTTCCAGCTTTCGGCGGCGGCTATCAAAGGAGCTAGGACCCAAGCGTGCATGAAAGGGTTGGGAGCAAATAGGCAATAAATGCTTTTGGTGCGAAAGGCACTGGGCAGAAGAACCAGGAACCAGCAGAATCAGGAGGGCCTTGCATTTCCATTTGCAGAATTGTCCAATCGAGGGCTGGCTGGGATGATACCAGTCTGTTAATGGGGCCCGTCTTGCTCAGACATACGCGGCCTTCTGGAGTTTTCTCAGTTGCCATCAGCACCATGAGGAGAGCCCACGAGGAAATGAGAAATGGTGTAAGAAATCTCCGCTGAGCCCCGTTTTCTTACCCACTGTCCTCTTTTGGCAAAGTCCCAGCACAAGAAAAAAGCTCAAGGATGAAACAAGGAGCCATGCAGTTTGGGAGAAATCTCTCCATCGCGTGATTAGATGCATGGTGACACCCAAGGAGGACAGGAGGGCAACATAGGCATCAATGCTCATGTAAGACAGTGGCATTCGTGGAAGATGTAAAGTAGGAAGGGATCCCCAAGGGTCATCTAGTCCAACCCCTTGCAATGCGGGGAAATTCTGATCTCTTTTATTTGTATTTTTAGTGTTCGGCTTATGCAGGGCAAGGGTGTGAAGCATTAGGCCCTGGGGGCAAATGCACTCCTCCAGGTCTCTCTATTGGGCCACCCCGAGGGGTCCTTAGGCCATGCCCATGCTAGTCTGGCTTGGCACTCTCCTTGGGTGGGTGTGTTTGTCTGGCTGGAATGTGTCCCTGAACTCTGAGGATGCTTCTTGCTTGCTCACCAGGCAAGCGAGGGGAATTATCAGAGTTTGGGGCACATTCCAGTCAGGCAGAAACGGTCAGGGGGGTGTAGTAGGGGCAGTAAGAGGTGTGGCCTGGGGGCCAGGGAAGAGAGGACTGGAGACTGCATTTGTCCCCCGGGTTCACCACCCTTGGTCTAACCGCTTCCCCACATTGACTCTGGGGAACTCCACAAAATACTCAATACCAAACCCAAGGCAAGAATGTTGGAAGGCTCAGGACAGACAAAAGAAAGCACTCCTTCTTCACACAGTTGAACTATGGAACTCACTCCCACAAGAGGCCACGAGGGCCACCAGCTTTAAAAGAAGAGAAGGCAAATTCATGGAGGATGCTACTGATGGTTATGTGGTTATGTTCTGCCTCCACTGTCAGGGGCAGGATGCGGCCATTGCTTGGGACCACAAGTGAGGAAGGTTGCTGTTGTGCTCTGGTTCTGTTTGTGGACTTCTCATGGGAGCATCTGCTTGGCTGACAGTGAGAGTAGGGTACAGCACTAGAGGGGCCGCTGGCCTAATCCAGCAAGCCTCTTCTTACAGAATTTTTCACTCCATAAGACACACTTTTTTCTCCTAAAAAGTAAGAGGAAATTCTGTGCGTCTTATGGAGCGAATGTGTGGTCCCTGGAGCCAAATTGCCCAGGGGCTAAAGGTAGATCGTGCTTTTTTAAAAGAAAGAAAGAAAGAAAGAAAGAAAGAAAGAAAGAAAGAAAGAAAGAAAGAAAGAGCTAAAGGCTAACAAGAGGGAAAGAGAGTGTTGAAAGGAACCCGCTCAGCAGCTGATTGCAAGAGATCGGGGAGGGAGATAAGGGAGCTAGCTCCCTTCCCAGCCCGCCGGCCCCTTGCCTAGGCCTCAATTGTTGTCTGCAGAGGGAGACATGTGACTGGCTGATTAGATTATCTGTCTGGAAACTGTAGAAATGGGTCCCTTTCCTTTCATAGAGAAGCTGCAGAACTGTGAGTTGAACCCCATAAAAACAGGATTTTTCCCTTTGCAAGAAAACTCAACAACTTTGAGCTGATCCTTAAAAATGGAGCTTTCCCCCTTTGCAAAAAAAGATGCACAACTTTGAGCAGATCCTTTAAAAAATGGAGCTTTCCCCCTTTGCAAAAGAAGCTTCCTCAAATATTTAATGGGGGGGGCAAAGGCACCTAGGCCTCTAGGACTTGGCTGCTATGCCTAGGACAATTCAAGAAAGCAAAAAAAGAAAATTCCTTGTTTTCCTCCTCTAAAAATTAGGTGCATCCTATAGTCAGGTGCGTCCTATGGGGTGCAAAAAACAGTATTTCCTTAAGAATACCTAACAGACAAATTCGGCAGGGTAACCTTGACATTTCTCCACCGCCAAACCCTGACAACTTTATCCACAACCCCTTGGACATCCTGGAATTTTTCTCACTCCTTTTCTCCAAGCACACAAAGGAAGAAAGGCTGGAATGGAATGAGCAAATAGGAAAGAGGAGCCGAAAAAGAAAAAGAAAAAAGTAGGCTTGTTTCTGTCTACCAGAACTAATTCCTAGGCCCCGACAATGAGAGCTAGGAAGCAATAAAAGCTGGAAAGGGGAATTATTTTCACCGCCATTCTGATGGAAATGAAGCTTCCCCCTTCCCAATTCCCCGCCACCCACCTGGAGCCAGGCGGCACCGTCCTTTATAGATCTTGGGATCGATAGCACATCATAGCGACAAAACCGGGGCGGGTGGAGAGAGGAAGGGGAGGGCCGCAGAACGAACGAGTGTAAATTTTAACTAAATTAGTTCTTTCAGAGTTCGCCTTCCCTGCCTCATCTTTCCTTTTTTTTTCCTCCTTTTTTTTTAGGAGGGTATGGAAAAGTCAGACGATCAATGCAGAGAGAAAAGGAAGGAAACATTTGTCTCCCTCTGAAAGGAAAGGGGAAAAGGTGGATATCGAAGGCCAGGACGTGTTTCCCCTTTGATCCACACCAAAGACATCTTTACGCTGTTTTTTTATTTTATTTCTTCCCCTCTTGTTTATGTGTTGAGAGAGAGAGAGAGAGAGAGAGAGAGAGAGAGAGAGAGAGAGAGAGAGAGAGAGAGAGAGAGAGAGATGAACCCCTCATATTATTTCTTAACAATCCACCAAATTGCTAACAGTCACGATGGGAAGAAAAGCTTAAATTGGTGCGCGGCTGGAACGCCACTGGAATCCCGTTCCATCTAAGAAGATAAGTGTCTCCAGAGGTTAAAAAGGAGCATCAGGGTCCGGCACGGCAAAGTAAGGGGTTCTGTACACTGAGGAATGTTCCGCTTGCCCCATGTGGGGATGCTAAGCCATTCTCTCACCTGCCAAACTGCACCACCTTGAGCGCAAGGCCTACAATTTAGAAGATAATCTCCTCCCCTCCTGCCTCTGCTCTTAATCTCCCCCTAACCTGACGCCCCAGATCTTGTTCTCTCTGCCCTTCCAGCTGCCACTCTCATTTTCTCGGCCAAGCACAGCACTCCAACTATAATAAGTTACTTCAATCTGATGAAGTGCCCAGTGTCCCGGCGCAGCCTTGCGCTTTAAAAAGATGGCCGCTGCCTGTAAACAAAGATGGCGGCCCCCTACAGACCAAAGACAGAAGCCATTTTGTAGCGTCTCTCCCGAAGCAATGCTCTTGTTGTTAATGGGGTGTCTCCAAGCGAGTTTCACTCACTGAAATTAAGGGAACCAAGTTCGTAATGGTGTCCATTATTTTCAATTTGTTTACTCTGGGCTAGGATTAGATAATCCCGTTGTTCCTGCTGCTGTTATGTTTGGATCCAAACAGTGCTTTTTTCTTGGGGGGGGGACACACAGGGGTACACATACCCCTAAATAATTTGTGGGTCTTTGTACTTTTGTCCATTTACTATATTTATTTTTCCCAATTTGAACTATAAAATGGTGAGTCAAAATGTAAAGGTAAAGGTAAAGGGACCCCTGACCATTAGGTCCAGTCATGACCGACTCTGGGGTTGCGCACTCATCTCACATTATTGGCCAAGGGAGCCGGCGTATAGCTTCCAGGTCATGTGGCCAGCATGACAAAGCCGCTTCTGGCAAACCAGAGCAGCACACGGAAACGCCGTTTACCTTCCCGCTTGGAGCGGTACCTATTTATCTACTTGCACTTTGACATGCTTTCGAAATGCTAGGTTGGCAGGAGCTGGGACTGAGCAACGGGAGCTCACCCCGTCACAGGGATTCGAACCGCTGACCTTCTGATCAGCAAGCCCTAGGCTCAGTGGTTTAACGCACAGCGCCACCTGGGTCCCTGAGTCAAAATGAGAGTACCCCTAATCATTTTTTTAAGGAAAAATAGCACTGGATCAGGTTCTTTCTTATCAGAAATCCCAAAGACCAAATCTGCCTAGCTTTCCTAGCCAATAGTCTCTGACTTGTTTCTGGTGTTTGTTTTCCCTAGCAGTGTGTGTGTGTGTGTGTGTGTGTGTGTGTGTGTGTGTGTGTGTTTTCTCTCCTGCTTTCTTCATTCCATTGAGAGGAAAGGGTGGGCAACGGCACGTGGCCGGTTTGCCCCTTGATAGAGTTGCCATTGCTAATGACTTAATCCCTTGTCCCTTTGCCTGCTCTTCTAATTAACTGCCACCCCATAAGAGTTGGCCGGGATGAAAGTCATCCGCAAGATAACATCTTGCCTGCTTCTCTGCGAGCTCAATTCCGCTGCCGCCCCAACCCAGTCATCCCCTCCACGGCCTCCTCCCGTCAATTAAAGCTGCCAGCTTTAATTTGCCAATCGACGTCGCATCAGATTAACAAAACGGGCACGCTCGCAAAGCGGGCCGAGTTAATACGACACCGCACCAGAGGACAACAGGCTGCGAGGGGTTTTTTAAAGTACGTAAACATAAGATTGAGCGCAGCCAGAGTCCTTGTTTGCACAGAAACCGGAGTAATTGCGTAATAATTCTGTCAAAGCTGGACGGTCCTCGTTTCCAGTCTCCCTGGCACTCATTCCATGGGAAACAACACTGCAAAATGCCATAGAAAGCACCAGCGCTGCCTCCAAAACAAGGACCTTTCTGAACCCTTGTCATTAGCATAGAATCATAGAATTGTAGAGTTGGAAGGGACCCTAAGGACATCTAGTCCAGCCCTCTGCAATGCAAGAATATGTAGCTGTCCCATATGGGGATCGAACCTGCAACCTTGGCATTATCAGCAGCGCACTGTAACCAACTGCTGAGCTATCCACTGTTATTTTTCTTTCTCACCCACCTAGAAATATGCTGTGTCCTTTCTATGCCCCCCACCCCAACCTGTTTTTGTTTTTTTTTCTGGTGCAACCACTGCGAAAACCCAAAATAGAGAATTGTCTTTTATTTGTTTGTTTGTTTCCTCCCCTCTTTCTCCAAGGAGATCAAGGTAGCATACATGATTCTCTCCGTCTCCTCATTTAATCCCCACAACAAGCCTGTGAGGCAGGTTTGGCTGAGAGGGAGAATGTCTGGCTCAAGATCACCCAAAGAGTGTTTCATGGCCAAGTGGGGATTAGGATCCTGGTCTCCCAAATTCTAGTCTGAGATGTGAATTATTCTACTGCCCTGTCTCTGTAGAAAGTCTATTTCCCCCTAATCCCATCCCCAGATGCCTGCCCTATATCACTCCTTATTTCCTGTCCCCTGCCCCCCACATCTGATGCTTTACAGCACATTGTTTTCATTCCATGGGGGGAGAGAGAGAGGGAGAGAGATCTTAGCAAGCAGTCAATAGAATGCCCTACTGGAAGGAAGCCTGTCAGCAGGATTGGTAGGGCAAACTGTATACATTTTGTAAGGTTGCAAAATAGAGAACCCACAACAGGAGGACAGAGGCTTCCGATTTGATTTTACACAAATCGCAAGCATTTTGCAATGTATTTTCCGGGCATTTGGTATGAGGCCTAAACATTGAACTTCCCTCTTCTCTTCCATGTGCCAAAGAGAATGTTCCATTGGAAGTCTTGAACCTTCCACAACGAACCAACTTCTATGTGCAAGGAGAATGTTCACAGCTTTGGATCGAAATTGTGCCAGTCGTTCCCCCCCCCCCAAAAAAAAACATTCCATTGCTCTCCACACAGTGGGGAGCCTGATGCCCTCCAGATGTTAGAATCATAGAATTTATAGAGTTGTAGATCACACCAAAGGGTCATCTCCTCCAATCCCCTGTGATGTAGGAATCACAGCCCAAGGATCTCTGACAAGCGACCATCCAACCTCTGCTTAAAACGAAGGAGAATCCACCACCTTCTGAGGTTGTCCATTCCACTGCTGAATAGCTCTTACCATCAGAAAGCTCTTCCTAATGTTTAGCTGGAATCTCCCTTCTTGTCATCTGAATCTGTTGGTTCAGATCCTCCCCTCTGGAGCAGCGCAAAACGAGCTTGCTCCATTCTTCCTTGTGCAGCGCTTTAGATATTTGAACATGTCTATCATATCACCTCTCGGTGGTCTTCTCTTCTCCTGGCTAAGCATACCCAGCTCCCATCATCCCCAGCCAATGTGGCCTCCAGTCAGGGGTGATGGGAGTCCAACAACATCTGGAGGGCCAAAGATCCCCTATACCCGATGGTCCTTTAAAACATGTTTGTGGTGATGGGGAGAAAGGAATAGAATCTCAGAAGGGTCCGGAATAAAATTGAAGTGTCCTTGTAGAAATGAGTGAGGTTTCACCCAGCAATGATGCTGTGAGGGGGGTAGGGAGGGGGGGGACATTCAGCGAGGAATTAATGAGATCACAGAGAACAAAGGCAAGATAGAGAAGGAGGGCGAGGAGGTTTTGAAAATCCCTGCTGACCACGGAAATAATAGATTGAGAAAGAAATAGAGTAGATCCCTGTGGTAAAAACTATTAGAGGCGGCGAATTATAAAACTATTAACCAGAATGTAACTCCCAATTAAAAGATGATTTAACACTGGAATCTGATGGATGAATTTTGATTAAATGGAGGGGACTATTAGGAGCCCTGGGAGATGGACTTCTCCTCGCCACTTTGGAAAGTTAAAAGGCAGTTTGATATAAAAATTTATAAATTAAGGTTAATTACTTTAAATAACATGGCTGGAAGCAATCAAACGGAATTCGCCGTATTCTCTGGGGTTTGGGGAGGGGGGGTGGGGTGAAACACAGATATTCCCACCTTTTAATGGGATTATATATATATAATTAGTCATCTCAAGAACAGGTCAGGAAGGACAAAGGGGGAAAAGGAAGAAGTAGGTGATGGAGAACAGATGTAGTAGCCTCCGAGTAGGTCAAATCTTATGTCCACCTCGTCCACGATTGTCTTGTCCTGGTTTTCCCAGGTGTCATTGGATTCCCATCAGCCCCAGCCCAGCATGGCCAGTAATCAGGAATGATGGGAGCTGGAGTCCAATGATCAGGACTGGCCCACCCATGAACCAAGTTGAGGAGACTGTCTCAGGTAGCAGGATTCATAGGGGCAGCAGATTCGGCCTCCAAGGAGTTCATTGCCTGCCGCCGCCACCAGGGTAGCAACAATGGCTGTGGTGCGGTCCTTGGAGACTGTCTCTGCTGCTTCCTCAGCAGCCTCCCACCCCCAGGGAGGAACTGGAGGAGGTCGCCCTCCAGAGGGCAACTTTCTCCCAATATACAGTACACGAATTGTGTGCAATTTTGCCTGATGCACACATTTCTTTTGCGAAGCAGTTGTCTCTGCTGTAATGCAATTTTGCATGTTATTTTCACTAATTTGCTGCATTTTGATGCATGCTTTGCCCTCATATAGTGCATCTTTGTACAACGTTACTTGGCTGGGGAACTGCGTTGCAAAATTCAGAGGGGGGAGCGAATTTCAAAGGGCGGCTGCGTTGTGGTTCAGGGTTTCGGTTTCAGAAAGGGCGAATTAGGTTCGCCGTTAAATGTGAGCTGCATCCAGCTCTATCGCTTATCATAGAATCATAGAGTTGGAAGAGACCACAAGGGCCATCCAGTCCAACCCCCTGCCAAGCAGGAAACACCACCAAAGCATTCTTGACATATGCCTGTCAAGCCTCTGCTTAAAGACCTCCAGAGAAGGTCTTTATCAAGGTTACTCCATGCCAGCATTACACCAAGACAAGGGAAAGAGCACAGGGTGTGCTATTGATCCCATTCGTTAAAGCGGGGATGGACAGAAGGTAAACGTGGATCTATCTTGATGGTGGGAAGGAGATCTGCATTGGCTATTGACTCCCAGCTGCTTAATATTGACAAGTAATAAATACCCCCCACACCCACAAATCACACACACACACGCTAAGCCATTTATAAATGCTCTTAAGTAAATAAATAAGACACCGAAAAGTGGGTTTTTGTGTGGAAAGATTGTGACCTCAGTTAAGTTCCGCTTCTCAAGCCAAATCCCAAGGAAGGTGCAGAGGTCTTTTCCTCCTGGGGGATGTAGGTCTTGGGTTTTCTAGTGAAAAAGAAAATGAAGGAGGCACCCAGAATCCTGAAGACAGCCCACCCCCGCTTTTAATTTACTTATTTCCTGAATTTTATAATTCACTTGGTTGTATAAAAAACAAACAAACAAAAAACCTCATAGCAGTTTGCGAAAAAGATAAAGCAATAAAATTATCACTCAAAACAATTAACAACAATAATAATATAAACCATTAAAAAAATTTTTAAAAAGCAATGCAGACAACAACAGAAATAAAACGTGGATCGGCATTCTAAATATCAGGGTAAGTAAAGGTAAAGGGACCCCTGACCATTAGGTCCAGTCGTGACCGACTCTGGGGTTGTGCGCTCATCTCGCATTATTGGCCGAGGGAGTCGGCGTATAGCTTCCAGGTCATGTGGCCAGCATGACAAAGCCACTTCTGGCGAACCAGAGCAGCACACGGAAACGCCGTTTACCTTCCCACTGTAGCGGTTCCTATTTATCTACTTGCACTTCGACATGCTTTCGAACTGCTAGGTTGGCAGGAGCTGGGACCGAGCAACGGGAGCTCACCCCATCACAGGGATTCGAACCGCCAACCTTCTGATCGGCAAGCCCTAGGCTCTGTAATTTAACCCACAGTGCCACCTGCGCCCCCGCAAATATCAGGGTAGGGTTGTCTAAACAAAAATGTTTTCAGCAGGTAGTGGAAAGGGTACAGTGAAGGCGGCCACTGCCTAATTTCAAGAGGCAGGGAGTTCCACAGTAGAGGTGCTTCCACACTAAAAATTTGTAGCTTATTCCTGATCTTAATCTTTTCCCGAGTATTTTAAATACTTGTTTTTAACCATTTTTACCGAACCTTTTGCTGCTTTATTCTCTTTGCAAACAGCTTTGAGCTTATATTTCTTACAGTCAAGCCGTCCCCAAATTTCAGAAGATCAACACGAAAGGTTTTGCAAAGCGGACACCTCCCCTCATTTCCTCCCCCAACATTTATTTCCCGCTCGATTGCAACGAAACCTCAATGTCCTTGACAAAAAACAAGCAGCAAAACAATCAATACATGTTTTTAGTTTAGAAATTATTTATTGTAACTGCTGAGTGGATTTCTGTTTAACTTTTTGTTGTTGCTGCTGCTGCTGCTGCTGCTAAATACTATTCTAATGATTGTTGAATGTTACTTTTTTGATATAGGTTACCTATTTTAAAGTTATGTTTTAATATCACATTTTTGTATTGCATTAGACTATTCTAAGATGCACATTTTTTGTTTCTTCAGCTTGTAAACCGCCTTGAGTATGGTAAGATAGAAAGACAGTATACAAATTAAAAATGATGATTTTAAAAAACGCAATGTAAAATACTTAGAATATTGCAAAGATAATTAAAATCAATGCTAAGATAAAAAATAAAATAAAAATAAAAGTCCCAGATCATAACACATGTCAACATTCTCCAACTCTAGATAGGCTTGCCTAAACAAAAATGCTTTTAGCAGGTGCTGGAACAAGTCCAGTGAGACTATTGTCACGGCGTAGCTATTGATCGTTTCCTCCAACCTCTGCAACACCCTTTTTTTAAAAATAAAAATAAAAATGGGAGTATGCCTGACCAGATCTTGCATATACCACTTTAAGCATGACCACGGGGTGGATTGATAGCTTGACGATTATGGCCGCGTCGATCCCACCCTGGACCTTCTTTGTCTCCTTCCCATCGGAGCTCCTTGCATAACTGAACCCCCTGGATTCTGCAACATGCACACCCTTTCTGGTGCTGGGAAGCGATAGCTCTCGCGCCCCCCCCCCCAAATATCAGACATGTCACGGTGAAGAATTTCCAACCTTGGCTCCTTGAGATGCCCTAATTACAGGACATATTTTTGGCACTGCGCCTTTATCCCTCTCCTCGCTGGCCCCCTGACCCGGGTGCTTCCTCCGCCGCGCCTGTGTTAACAAGGTTGTCCGCTCCCGAGCTTCCTCTCTCTGATTTGTAACTCGGAATTACCATATCTGGCTCTCGCTTGCTGACAACCGTCACTTTAAATAGACCTTTTAAAGTTAATACGATGGCCATTTGAAAGGGCCGTATTACTTTCCAGTGATGTCAAATGAGCTATTTGAGGAGCCAGAGAGAGAGAGCCCTCAAATTGTCCCTTACACACACCCCTCAGCCCACCCAGAAAAGGTGGGGGAAAATAATTTTATCTCTGCTTAATTGATGAACAAGAATCGCCCTGAACAAATCTGTCATGAGAAACGGAGAACCAGATTTTCTTGTGTCTTTTTTAATGAACACATTTGTCAGGGCCCCCGCAAAAAACGCTTTTGGGGGGGCATTTTTCAGCACTCGTTGAAAAGAAAAGTTTGCTTGTTTGTTGATGGCCCCGTCCCCACTAAATATTTAAACCAGCATCACACCTCTTTGTGCAGTCATGGTTTCCCACCAAAAAAAAAAACCTGGGGGGTGTTTGATGCTGAGAGATATCAGGAAGTCCTAATTTCCCTCACAAAACTGCAATTTTCAGGGTGGTTTGACACTCCATCCTCCTCTCAGGAACTTTGAGAAGTGTAGTTTTTTTCAGGGGAATCAAAGCCTCCGAACAATTTTCAGCACCCTTAACAAAACTACACTTCCCATGATTCTTTGGGGGCAGCCATGACTGCTTAAAGTGGTAGGATAAATCTACTGTCAATCTATAGTGCAGATGGGCCCTAAATTGGCCTACCTCTCAACTGGCCCCAGTGAAATCATCACGCAACCCAATCTGATCGCCATCATGACATCATTTCATTTGCTACAGGAGAGCTGATTGGTTGGGATGATGCGACTGATCCTGAAAGGAGGGAGCAGCAGGAGTCGGAGGGAGTTTACAAGGAAAGAAAAAACAGCCAGGGGTAGCAATGCAGGGGCAAACGAAGCCGCTCCGGCACTCCGGCAGAAATGAGGCGCCCCCGAGGGTGGGGCATCATCATGTAGTGCGCATGCGCACTACGGGGCAGGGTGCCGGCAGAACTGCCCCCCCAAAAAATGGAGCTGGAGGCTGGTGGGGAGGGGATGCTTCTCCCCGCCAGCCTCCAGCTCACCTGCTCAGCATGGTGGGGCTGGCTTGCTCCTCACTTCCTGTTGGGCGGAGTCAGGGGTGAGAGGGGCGAGCCAGGGAGCCCTCGCCTCCGCGGCTCCACCCAGCAGGATAGGAGCGTGTGCAAGCCAGCCGGAGCCACGCTGAAGCTGAGTGAGGCGTTTTACCGGGCGGCAGCTGTGGGGCTGAGCTTGGGGGGGTGCAGGGGGCGTGTTGAGTGTCACCCCCGCCAGGGTGGCACCCAGGGCAGTGCACTCCCATCACACACCCCTTGCTACGCCCCTGTAGCAATGGTTCTGAAAAAAGGCTTTGGGGCTTACCTTCCAAGTCCCGGACTGCAGAATCCGGGACCGGCAGCTGTGTGACACCGGAAGTTGCGGCGACGTAACTTCCGGTGTCGCTTTGCCCTTCTATGGGCACCAAAAATGGCCGTCGCCGGCTTCAAAAGTAGCTTCTATGCATGACTGGAAGTGTGTCGACGCGACTTTCGGTGTCAGCGGTGGCCATTTTTTGTGCCCATAGATGGGCGGGCCGACACCGGAAGTTGCGTCGACATACTTCCAGTCATGTGTAGAAGCTACTTTTTAAGCTGGCGGTGGCCATTTTTTGTGCCCATAGAAGGGCAAATCAGAAAAAAATGGCCGCCGGCAGGAGAAAATAACGGAGAAAAACGGGAGACGAAGTGATACGGGGGACCACCGGGAAAAGGTAAGTAAAAACGGGGGGTTTCCCGGGGAAAACGGGGTACTTGGCAGCTATGCTTTGGGGAGAAGGTGTATATTCACAGCTTGGCTTTCTCAAGCTGAGATTTTGGACCAACCAAATGATCCAAAAAGCTTCCTCCTGCTCGCTCGCTCTCTTCCCTCTCCTTCTGCATGAGGCAGCCGTGAAACCTCCTCTCTGCATCTAGACTTAGAATCCAAAGCCATCCTTGTGAATGTGAAGCAACTGTAAGTAGATGTGTGAATGAGACGGAACCGGTGGTGGGACTGGGTAACTCCAGGCAGGTTCACCTTCCAAACTTTTCACTCTGATACACACACACACACAGTATAATCCAACTGATTTTATTTAGTTGTTTAAAAACCTAACACGGCCTTCACTTATCCCCATAGACCCTTCAGCATACACAAAATATATAATGCCTTATCAAGAGCAGGCATTACCCTGCCTACTGAGAATTATGGAGACCCTAACCTTCCAGGCTGAATTATAAGGGGATGATTTTCCATCCCAACAACTTCTCGTGTATCTCCTTGCGTCCCATAAATTATAAGCCGTGCACATATTTCTCCAACGATACATACTCATGCGCATTCATGCAGATTTAACCATCTCTCTCCACCACCTCCTCCAAATCCAACAGTCCCAGGCCCAGCTCTCCACCCTCAAATCCAAGGTTCTCCTGGATGTTTCTTCAACTAAGCAGAAGAACCACATTTCCAAAAAATAAATAAAAATTAATTACCAGGGGGAGTGGCTTTTTGTGGCACGATAACCTCCATTTGGGGCGCAGGTGGCACTCTGGGTTAAACCACAGAGTCTAGGGCTTGCTGATCAGAAGGTCGGCGGTTCGAATCCCCGCAACGGGGTGAGCTCCCGTTGCTCGGTCCCTGCTCCTGCCAACCTAGCAGTTCGAAAGCACGTCAAAATGCAAGTAGATAAATAGCTACCGCTCTGGCGGGAAGGTAAATGGCGTTTCCATGCACTGCTCTGGTTCGCCAGAAGCGGCTTTGTCATTCTGGCCACATGACCTGGAAGCTGTACGCCGGCTCCCTCGGCCAATAACACGAGATGAGCGCCGCAACCCCAGAGTCGGTCACGACTGGACCTAATGGTCAAGGGTCCTTTAACCCAGTGGCGGAGCTTCATGCTCCGGGGGCAGAGAGCAGGTGGGGGCGGGCTGGTCACGTTCTGGGGGCGGAGCACCCAGCACGGGCAGGAGGGGCAGCCACGATGGCACCCTCGGGATTGCGCTGCCCGGGGCGGGGTGCCCCTATCGCCCCCCTCTTCTTACGCCCCTGCTTTAACCTCCATTTAGGGGTGGGGAGATGAGAGTTGGTTTTCACAAAAGGAAGGTTTTTCTGGGTGTCCCACAGATATCTCTTCCAAAAAAGAGATTTACACAGAGGTGGCAGTGGACTTTGCGACTAGTAGGGTGGCAAGCAGAGAGGCCAGCTGTAGGTGGCTCCAGAGCCAATGACAATTGGTGCCAACTCATTCTAGGTTTGTCCCTCCTTCCTGCTGAGTTCTACAAGTGTCAACCCTGAGACCAAGCCGAAGGAGGCTGAGAGGGAGTCTCATGCCCTGGACTACTTGTAGGTAGAACGGTAGGCAGCTGTGGGCTGACTGAGAGCAGACTGAGGTTGCTGGGGCTCAGATCCTGTTTGCTGGTTTCCCACAGGTATCGGGTTGGCCCCTGTGAGAACAGGATGCTGGACCAGATGGGCCTTGAGTCTGATCCAGCAGGGCTCTCTGCTCATGTTCTCTCCAGTCTATGGGAGACCTTGTCCTGCAAGTTCCAAAGATCCTTTAAGCCCTTTCCACAGTAACTTGGAGCAGGGCCTTTAGTGTGGCTGCCCCATGTTGTAGAACAGCATTCCTGTTGAGATAGGACAGGCTGCCACTTACCTGCATTTTCTGAGAACAGTCAGATACTAGGACTAGGTGATATCTGGTATTCAATACTGTGATATATCAGCAGCTAAACATGATATACTGATATATCACATCTGGTACCTTACCTGCCCGCGGATTGTCTCAGCAGAGTGGTGCATGCTCTAGTTATCTCTCGCTTGGACTACTACAATGTGCTCTGTGTGGGGCTACCTTTGAAGGTGACCCGGAAACTACAACTGATCCAGAATGCGGCAGCTAGACTGGTGACTGGGAGCGGCCGCCGAGACCACATAACACCGGTCTTGAAAGACCTACATTGGCTCCCAGTACGTTTCCGAGCACAATTCAAAGTGTTGTTGCTGACCTTTAAAGCCCTAAACGGCCTCGGTCCGGTATACCTGAAGGAGCGTCTCCACCCCCATCGTTCTGCCCGAACACTGAGGTCCAGCTCCAAGGGCCTTCTGACGGTTCCCTCGTTGCGAGAAGCCAAGTTGCAGGGAACTAGACAGAGGGCCTTCTCGGTAGTGGCGCCCGCCCTGTGGAACGCCCTCCCACCAGATGTCAAAAAGAAAAACAACTACCAGACTTTTAGAGGACATCTGAAGACAGCCCTGTTTAGGGAAGCTTTTAATGTTTAATAAATTATTGTATTTTAATATTTCTGTTGGAAGCCGCCCAGAGTGGCTGGGGAAACCCAGCCAGATGGACAGGGTATAAATAATAAATTACTATTATTATTATTATTATTATTATTATTATTATTATTATTATTATTATGGAGCTACTATGTAGAGGCGTGCTCTGGTCCATGGGGTCACGAAGAGTCGGACACAACTAAACAACTAAACAACAACATGTAGAGGCATTGGCTGGCTTCACACTTTTTCCTGCATTGTGATTTTTGCATAGCACATACACACACACACACACACATCATGATTTGATTGCCAGGTCATAAATTATGAAAAGGATGTCATGATATAGACTTCAAACCAGTTTTGGGCTATCGTTCAATATATTGGGCAATTAATATATTGCCCAGCCCTATCAGATACATTTTTGTTGCATCATACTTTCCCAACTGAATAAATGGGTCTTTCTCACGAGCATCTATTTCAGAGCTTTCCAAACTGTGTGTCGTGACACATTAGATTAGTGTGTCGGGTGCAGTGTATAGCTGTGTCGCACAAACACTCCCTACGTTCCTCCTGGGGCTGGGAAGGGGCTAGTTTAACCTCTGGTTTGCTAGCAAAACTGAATTACTGTGCCACGAAATGATGCAAAATGAATTGCTATGTCGCAAAATGATGCACGTCCAAAAAGCATGTCCCCAACTTGAAAATTTTGGAAAGCTCTGATCTATTTGTTAAGAGTTTTAAGCTTTGTTTTAAATGTATCTGTTGTCTTTGTCTTGATGTCTGCAGCATGCCATGAAGTCTGGCAACGTTAACCCTGCTATATTGCTATCCCTTGAGCCTGGAGATAGTCAGGTCCTCTATTCAGAGCAATGGCCAGAGGAGGAATGACCGTTGGGAGGAGTGCAGAAAGAAAAAAAATGCTGTGGTGGCATCTGCAACAACACAACTGGATGCCTTTATCTGCAGGGGAGGAAGGAAGGGGGTGCGGTGGGTGCGGGTAACCCTGGGTGTCACTGCTGAGAGGGTGGCAAAATGTCGGGCGCCACTCACTGCAGGGCCTGCAGTGCGCCAGAGCCACATGTCTCTCCTGGGAGAGACACGGTGGCTTGGGCGCGCGCAGGCTCCACGCTGCCCAAATGGTCCGCCCGCTGCCTCCGCCCCCCAGCTGTAGGGCGGCTGAGTGGGAGGAGGTAGGCAGACTCCAGAGCCCCCACAATGTGCCCCACACCTATGGCCGGCTCGCGCCACCCCAGCCGCCTGAGCGGCTTCCTCTGCCGTTGTTCATCTGCCCCAGCTGCAACAAAACATGTCTCTCCCATATTGGTCTCTACAGCCACAGCAGGCGCTGTAACTCTCTGACGGTTTGACTCCACCCCCAAAGGCACAGCCATCCGTTGTCTCCAGAGCAGGCAGATGCCAACAAAACGGGCTTTAATTATGTGATGAGTAAAACACCTTCAGATGTTTTAGAAGGCACTTAAAAGGCCAGCCATAACAATACCACTCATAATAAATATGAAAGGATTTTTCAACAACAACATAAACACCTTTCCAAAGAATAAACCTGCGGCCTATAGAATATACGGTCACAACCCAACGATCCTGTGTGATTTCACCTCGCTGAGGAGCAGATGCTGTGTACGATATCAACGTCAGAAATAAAGCGGGAGGCAGAACCGAGAGGCCGGAGGAGAGCGAAACAAACCGGCTTGTTTCCACCACACAACTTGTGCCCCCATCCCCAAACCACAGCACAGCACATCTCACCCCTATATCACAGCCTCCTTTTTCCTGATGGATGCAAATGGTTCCTGGGTCTGAAAATGACAAGATGTAATGTGTGGTGTGTGTGTGTGTGTGTGTGTGTGTGTGTGTGTGTGTGTGTGTGTGTCCTGAAACATGGAGAGTGAGAGAGGGGGGGGGAGAGGGAGAGAGAGGCAGGGCCAGCCATTCAGTTACATGATCTAAATTCTAATCAAACATCATTTAAAGCATGTTTTATTTCTGCCTCTGGAGAGAGAGTTCCTCCAGAGCCCTCGCCATGGCAACCGGTGTCTCATTTCAGAAGTGTCATGCCACATTATCGTCCTGGTGGCTCAGGCGGGCCCCGGCTGACAAGTCCTCTCCATGCCCCTCGTGACGAGGAACATTCCGGGCTTCTGCTGTTTATTTTCCGTGTCAGGCGGGCCAGCGGCAGATTGAAAGGGAACCCTCGTGCCCCCCTCAAGCGACAAGCCTCGCTCTCTCCCTCGTACACGCACACACACGCACGCACACCCCCGTTGGGCGATAAGAGATAATTGGAGGAGATATTTGCCTACACGCGCATACGCAATTTGCTAGGTGATGAGGCCTCTGCTTCGGAAAAGGGCCAGACATTCTCCACAACAGGAAAACACAATCCTTGGTTTTGTTTTTTAAAAAGAAAGAACAAGGTTTCTCGTTTTTCAACATCATTGAATTCCATGGGCTCTAACCAACTCAGTTCTCCAGAAAGAAATAGAGATAAATTATGTGGGGTGAGCCCAGAAGGGGCAAGGCATATTTTTAGATGAGTGAATTGCGTGTCCCCCGTCTTAAGATCTCCAAAAGAAAATTAATGGTATGAATGTTAATGACCAGAGTCCAACAATGGGGCAGGCCAAGTCCCTTGCTTGCTTGCTACCCCTGCCGTCCCTCAAGCACTGCCCATGAAGTTTTGCTCAGAGCAAACCCCTTGAAGTGACTGGACCTACGTTCCTCGTGTCTGTTCATTGCAGTTGGGTGGGATTCAACCCGACGCAAAGGGGATCCTGACCCTCCAGAATGGATTTGGGGGAGCCAGGGGAGGGCCTGGGGGGAAGCACCTTTGCACTAGGGGGAGTCCTTACGCTGCCTTCCACTAGCGGAAAGCAGGTACTCGAATTTGTTGTTTAGTCATTTAGTCGTGTCCGACTATTCGTGACCCCATGGACCAGAGCACGCCAGGCACTCCTGTCTTCCACTGCCTCCCGCAGTTTGGTCAAACTCATGTTCGTAGCTTCGAGAACACTGTCCAACCATCTCGTCCTCTGTCGTCCCCTTCTCCTAGTGCCCTCAATCTTTCCCAACATCAGGGTCTTTTCCAGGGAGGCTTCTCTTCTCATGAGGTGGCCAAAGTATTGGAGCCTCAGCTTCACAATCTGTCCTTCCAGTGAGCACTCAGGGCTGATTTCCTTCAGAATGGATAGGTTTGATCTTCTTGCAGTCCATGGGACTCTCAAGAGTCTCCTCCAGCACAATAATTCAAAAGCATCAATTCTTCGGCGATCAGCCTTCTTTATGGTCCAGCTCTCACTTCTATACATCACCACTGGGGAAAACCATAGCTTTAACTATACGGACCTTTGTTGGCAAGGTGATGTCTCTGCTTTTTAAGATGTTGTCTAGGTTTGTCATTGCTTGTCTCCCAAGAAGCAGGCATCTTTTAATTTCATGACTGCTGTCACCATCTGCAGTGATCAAGGAGCCCAGGAAAGTAAAACCTCTCATTTGGAGAGTGAAGTCAAATAGGTACTCAAATACGGTACTCTAAATAGGAATAATGTTGGCTGCAACCCCTGCAAAAGGATAGCCAATGTGTTGCCTTCCAGGTGGGGGTCTCACCAAGGGTGGACTTGATTAATAATAATAATAATAATAATAATAATAATAATAATAATAATAATTTATACCCCGCCCATCTGGCTGGGTTTCCCCAGCCACTCTGGGCGGCTTCCAACAGAAAAATAAAATACAGTAATCTATTAAACATTAAAAGCCTCCCTAAACAGGGCTGTCTTCAGATGTCCTCTAAAAGTCTGGTAGTTGTTTTTCTCTTTGACATCTGATGGGAGGGCATTCCACAGGGCGGGTGCCACTACAGAGAAGGCCCTAAGCCTAGTTCCCTGCAACTTGGCTTCTCGCAGTGAGGGAACTGTCAGAAGGCCCTCGGACTGGACCTCAGTGTCCGGGCTGAACGATGGGGGGAGGAGACTCTCCTTCATGTATACTGGACCGAGGCCGTTTAGGGCTTTAAAGATCAGCACCAACACTTTGAATTGTGCTCGAAACGTACTGGGAGCCAATCTTTAGTGTTACCAATAGACTTTCCTCTTTTTCTTGACCTCATGTCAGCAGTAATATGTTTTAAGTCTCTTTATTCTTTCAAATTGCAGTCTTAACAGACTGACAAATTTATTTCCGCACTCCCCTGCAATACACACAAACCAAACTCCACCACTAGGAACACAGCAGTGCACAAAGATTCATGGACAAGTAGGAGGTGCACAACAGACAGATCTCTGCTCTCAAAGACACTACAGTTTCAAACTGACAGGGAAGTGTGAAAGGATGTGGAGAGACAGGCAACAATGAACAGAAGCGAGGGAATGTAGTCGCAGGCACTAAATCTTAGTTGCAGTCAGAGACGTGGGTTAAGCCAAAGGCCTCACAGAATATGCAGAATTTGGGGAGGGAATTAAGGGAAACACCAGGTCTGCGTTCAAGGTAGGACCTCGAAGTACAGGAATTGCAAGCAAAAGACCTTCAGATCCTTCAACTAGGGAGGTGAGATCAGCGGCATATTAGAGCAGAGCTTTTGTTTATGAGCTGAAGTTCATGGGCAGAGCATTGCATGCAGGAGGTCCCTGGTTCAATTCCCAATGGCCTCTCCAGGTAAGTTGGGAGGTATCCCTGGACCAGTACCCTGGAGAGCCACTGCCTCTCAGTACTGAGCTTGATGGACCAGTGGTTTGGCTCAATGAGAGACCATCTCATAGAATCATAGAATCATAGAGTTGGAAGAGACCACAAGGGCCATCCAGTCCAACCCCCTGCCAAGCAGGAAACACCATCAAAGCATTCCTGAAAGATGGCTGTCAAGCCTCCGCTTAAAGACCTCCAAAGAAGGAGACTCCACCACACTCCTTGGTAGCAAATTCCACTGTCGAACAGCTCTTACTGTCAGGAAGTTCTTCCTAATGTTTAGGTGGAATCTTCTTTCTTGAAGTTTGAATCCATTGCTCCGTGTCCGCTTCTCTGGAGCAGCAGAAAACAACCTTTCACCCTCTTCTATATGACATCCTTTTATATATTTGAACATGGCTATCATATCACCCCTTAACCTTCTCTTCTCCAGGCTAAACATACCCAGCTCCCTAAGCCGTTCCTCATAAGGCATCGTTTCCAGGCCTTTGACCATTTTGGTTGCCCTCCTCTGGACACGTTCCAGCTTGTCAGTATCCTTCTTGAACTGTGGTGCCCAGAACTGGACACAGTACTCCAGGTGACATCTCCTATGACCTTTTGCAATGGTGGCTTCAAATATCTGGTCTAAGTTCTCAGAGGCAGCGTTTTCACTGGAGGTGCATTTTGGGAAACAATGCAAGGCACATCTGTTTAAAACTACACGTGATCTTCTAATAATACAACAGTCTTGGCTGCCTTGTTGCGTTTATTTGCTTTGCTCTACTTTGGACCATTGATTTCTTGTAGGCAGGGGAGAGGTCATTGCAGAGTCAGTGTCAGCACCCAGAATATTGGGGCAACTGCTGGTGTTGCACTCATCCAGCAAGGCCATCTGCTGGATCCCTTGAACCAAGCGGCTGATTCTGGCAGCTACTCGCCATTGGTTAAAGTGGGGGTGTTGCTGTTAATTACCCATCCTTTAATCTAAGATCCCAGAGAAGGGTACAACAAGGAAAACAAAATGTTACCAACAGTTTCAGACTATGCTCCAAAGCAACCTTCACCAAGCTGTTGCCAGCTCCTGATTTTATTGGACTACATTTATTTACCGGTATTTATTTTGTTAAAAAGTTATACAGTGGTACCTCGGTTTACAAACACAATTGGTTCCGAAAGTCTGTACTTAACCTGAAGCATACTTAAGCTGAAGCGAACTTTCCTATTGAAAGTAATGGAAAGTGGATTAATCTGTTCCAGACGCGTCCGCGGAGTACTCAACCTGAAGCTTACTTAACCCGAAGCATGGGTGTAATTGGTTCTGGAAGTCCGTACTTAACCTGAAGTGTACTTAACCTGAAGCGAACTTGCCCATTGAAAGTAATGGAAAGTGGATTAATACGTTCCAGAAGGGTCCGCAGAGTACTTAAACTGAAAATACTCAAACTGAGGCATACTTAAACCGAGGTATGACTGTACACCTCTTGACTGTAAAAAAAAAAAAACAATAACCCTCAAAAGGTAGTAAAAGCAAGAAAAATTTACAGCCCTATTTTAAACACACACAGTAGTTAGAATACTAAAACAGATTAAGATTAACTCAACTTTCTAAGCATATGGGTAAAGGTAAAGGGAACCCTGACCATTAGGTCCAGTCGTGACCGACTCTGGGGCTGCGGCGCTCATCTCGCGTTATTGGCCGAGGGAATGGCGTACAGCTTCCAGGTCATGTGGCCAGCATGACTAAGCCGCTTCTGGCGAACCAGAGCAAAACAAGGAAACGCTGTTTACATCTGGGTAGACTGGTCTAAACAGGAATGTTTTTTAGCAGGCGCCGAAAAGAGTACAGTGAAACCACCTGCCTGGTCTCAATAGGCAGGGAGTTCCAAAGTGTAGACGCTGCCACACTAAACAATCGAGTTCTTACAAAAATCGAGCAGGTATTATGTAGCACCTGAAGTACGGTAGTGCCAAGTCCGACTGAAGTAGTTGAGTGGGCACACGTGGAATAAGGCGATCTTGCAGGTAAATTGGTCCCAAATTGTTAAGTGCTTTATATGCTAATCGTAACGCCATGAGCAATCGGCAGCCAGTGCTGATCCATGAGCACAGATGTTGTATGCTGACAAGACAATATTCCCGTCAGCAATTGTGCTGCAGCATTCTGCACTTCCGAATAAAGCACAAGGGAAGCCCGACATGGAGCACATTGCAGTAATATTGTGCAACTATGTAGCTGTTGGACAATTATTATTATTATTATTATTATTATTATTATTATTATTATTTCTATACTGCTTGGTGTACAAAATCCCTAAGTGGTTTACATAAAACACAAGAAGAGCATTAAAAGAAAAAGAAAGAAATCTTTATAAAACAGTATTAGAATACAAAGAAATGCAGCAGTAAAAAAAAAAACGGAGTATCTGTCAATAAAACATTCAATTAAACATCAATCAATAATAAAACATTGTGATGTTATCTTGTCCACTGTGTGATCTATTTGTGGATTGATTGCATGGGTGATTCTTTGGGATGGCTCCTGCAATCCATCCACAATGGAGGAAGAGTCAGTTTTGAGAGAGGCTGTGGAAGCTAACAGAGCAGGACTACCTAGGGGTAACGAGGGATCAACAAAAGGTGAATCAATGTCATTTTGCTGGGGAACTGTCTACCCCACCCAAATTGCTAGTTCCTGCTAATTGGCGGGCGGTTTCTAAAATGTGTTGCCTTTTTAGGCTGCATTCAGACAGGGCTTTCCTCCTGAGTGCCCTAGGAGCCCATCCTCAGTGGCCGACTCTGGTTGTTGTTGTTGTTGTATTTATATCCCACCACAGGGATGCGGGTAGCGCTGTGGTCTAAACCACTGAGCCTCTTGGGCTTGCCAATCAGAAGGTTGGCGGTTCGAAAACCTGCAACAGGGTGAGCTCCCGTTGCTTTGTCCCAGCTTCTGCTAACCTAGCAATTCGAAAGCACACCAGTGCAAGTAGATAAATAGGTACCGCTGCGGTGGGAAGGTAAACGGCGTTTCCGTGCGCTCTGGTTTCCTTCATGGTGTTCTGTTGCACCAGAAGCAGGTTAGTCATGCTGGCCACATGACCCGGAAAGCTGTCTGTGGACAAACACCAGCTCTCTCGGCCTGAAAGCGAGATCAGCACCGCAACCCCATAGTCGCCTTTGACTGGACTTAACCGTCCAGGGGTCCTTTACCTTTACCTTTACATTATATCCCACCGTTCTCCCTGATGGAGACTCAAGGCAGCTTACAGCTAAACTAGAAACAGCTAAACATTATTTTTATTTATTACTTTAATAACCTTTATCTTCCAAGGAGCTCAGGGTGGTTTAACTGGAAATGCCAGCGATTGAACTTAGGAGAAACTCAGCATGCAAATGTGTGTTCTACCAGTGAGCAATGCCTTCTACATTTCCCCATCACTCCCTACTAGCTTCTAGGAGGGAACAACGATCTTCTGTCCCATGCTGCATTTGAGCGTCTCTGATGTTGGAAAGTAATGGCACTTGGAAGAATCATGTGGCACTATCCATTAGCACACACACGCCCCGACCCCAGTAGTCTTTTGGAAACATTTCAGTTCACTCTGAGAGAAGAGGCTCCTTTAAAATAAAATAAAAAGTCTAATAACTCATTTGACTTAAACCTATGCTGATATTATTGCAAATCCATTTATGGGAGTCCATTTATTCTAGCCATTTTCCAGTAATTGCCCTGCTGGAAGGGATGAGATGGATGAGTTGGAGGCACTTGAGACCCCTTCCACATTCCTTCCAAGATGTAGTAATGCATCAGATAAGGAAGATCAGCATTTTGGAGGTGATGGGACCAGGAAGCATCGGAAGTTGAAACAGGGAACTCAAGTCCTGCACCTGTCCTTGGCATCCCTAGGCAGTTGACAGGGGCCTTAGAAGGGCTCCTCAATGCCGATCTTACCTTCCAAGTCCCGGACTGCAGAATCCGGGACCGGCAGCCGTGTGACACCGGAAGTTGCGTTGACGTAACTTCCGGTGTCGCTTTGCCCTTCTATGGGCACCAAAAATGGCCACCGCCGGCTTCGAAAGTCTCTTGTACGCATGTCAGGAAGTGCGTCGGTGCAACTTCCGGTGTCGCTCCGCCCATCTATGGGCACCAAAAATGGCCGCCGCCGACACCGGAAGTCGCGTCTATGCACTTCCGGACATGCGTAGATGCGACATTTGAAGCCGGCGGTGGCCATTTTTGGTTCCCATAGAAGGGCAAATCGGAAAGAAAAAAATGGCCGCCGGCAGGAGAAAATAACGGAGAAAAACAGGAGACGAAGTGATACGGGAGACCACCGGGAAAAGGTAAGTAAAAACGGGGGTTTCCCGGGGAAAACGGGGTAGTTGGCAGCTATGATGCCGATTCCTTCCCCAATGCAGAGACTGAACACTTTCCACTTAAGACTCGAACATCTCTGTTATGTTAGTCACTTTTGCGTTAGTCACTGTAACGCGGAGACAGATATCGTTGCAATGGATTGCACTCCAAACTTAAAATGGACCCATTGGAACATGTGTGTTCCAGGAAGACATGGGCATGGATTTCTATGGGTCTGCTCAAGTTTAAATCAACCCAGAACAGGGGTAGTCCATGGGATGCCCTCCGTGAGGTTACTCCCATGATCCGTTGCGAGGATAGCCTATGAACCAGGGAATCATGGGAGCTGTGGTCCAGCAATATCTGGAGGGCGCCTGATTGGCTACTCTTGGCAGGATCTGCCATTTACCATATTTCTCACCCTCCGTACCATTCACTTGGTGGAATATTTTGAGCGGTTGGACTGGCAACATGCCAGCTGGTTGGCGGCAACTGTCCGCGAATAGGTCCTTTCCCTACATATAGAGAAAATAAAACAGCTCCTTAAATGGAGGCGTCCTGCCCGTGTGGGCCATGCAAACAAGCTCTCCTCTCCTTTTTATATCATCTCGCATATACAACAAGCACCATTGTTCCCTTTGGTGCTTTAAAGCAAAAAGTATATAAAACCAGTAAACGGCATAACTGCCAGCCGTCCTCCTCTGAAATGTCTGATATAAAATAGACAACTGTGTATCGCTGCTCTCCTCTCCCGAGGCTGTACATACTTGAAGTTAAGCATGTCGTTTAGCGAGCAGGGCTGCTGGATCCAGCCCGAGACCTCAGCGCCAGAGAGGATTATTCCCTGCTTATGCAGAGAGAGCCACCTTCACACATTCGGA
The DNA here is from genome assembly GCF_963506605.1 of Zootoca vivipara. Taxonomy (NCBI): domain Eukaryota; kingdom Metazoa; phylum Chordata; class Lepidosauria; order Squamata; family Lacertidae; genus Zootoca; species Zootoca vivipara. The sequence goes on along the minus strand of NC_083290.1, from coordinate 6,331,782 downwards.
GGCTCCCAGAGTTTTCTCCCCCGGCTTGGAACGAGCAAAGCTTTCCTTAGAAAGGAGATAAACGGAAGAAAGGTTTTACAAAGCACCCAGCTGGGCCAGACCAACATCCTTCCTTCCCACGGAGGCCCATCGGACAGAATAATATAAAATAGTAGAGTTGGAATCGACCCCAAGGGTCATCCAGTCCAACCCCCTGCAATGCAGGAATTATTTGCCCAACATGGAGCTCGAACCCACAACCATGAGATTAAAAGTCTCCTGTTCTGCTAATGGAGCTATCCAGCTCTGAGATGCCTCAGAGTAGTTCACAAACAGGGCATGAAACCAACATTCCCCCCCCCCCTGTTGTCGCACTCCACTAACTGGTACTCAAAAGTATGCAGCAGGGGTCATCGATGTGGTGCCCCCGCTCAAGGCATTGTTGGACTACAACTCCCATCACCCTCGACCATTAGCTATGCTTTTTCTGGAGCTGATGGGAGTTGTAGTCTAACCATGCCTGGAGGGCACCAAGTTAGCTGCTCCTGGTGCATAAAAAAATCCACATACTGTAATTAAATATAAGAAGAGCCCACTGGATATCAGGCCAATAGCCTACCTAGCCCGGCATCCTGTTCTCGCATTGGCCAACAAGGTGCCCCAATGGGAAGTTCATAAGCAGGTTTAGAACACAAGAGCACCTTCCAGCCCCTGGTATTCAGAAGCATTGCAGCCTCCGACCTTGAAGGCAGAGAACGGTCACCATCCATGAATTTGTCCAATCCCCTTTCAAACCCATCAAGGTTGGTGGCCCTCACTGCTGCCAACCTGCGGCAGCGAGTTCCCTGGGTTAACTCTGCGCTGTGCAAAGAGTCCTTTCTTTCCTCTGTCCCGACTCTTCCGAAAGCAGGCGCTCTGTGACTGAGCCACAGCCCTTCCCCAGCTGGAGGGAAGGATGCTCTGCAAACAGCCTGTGTTCTTCTGTCTCCATCTCTGCCTGCGACTTGTCGCTGCCCAGCCAGCCAGGTGGAAATTGATTGCATCTCACCTTTCGCGAAAACAGAGGCCAGCCGTGCCGACAGCCGTCTTGTCTCGTGCCGCTCCTTGCGGTGTAGGCAGCTCTGGCGCCTATCAATACGTGTTGGGGCCTCCTTCGCCTGTTGTGCTAGGAAAGGGCCCAGCTTGTCACGAAAGCTCGGCCGAACTGTGAGCTGCAGTTTTGCACAAAGTAATATCCGTTCAAGCGGCTTGTTTGCCATCTTCCACCTGACATGTATTGGGCCCTGTGACCAGGAGGCAACATCCTACGAAGTTGACATGGGCAGCTAAAGAACATGCCGGTGGTTTCATGGGCTTCCTGGGTCTGGCATTAAGCCTTTGCATCCTCAGTCTTTGTGGCTTCCTTCAGCTCGAGTCTGGCTGGTAGGCCTGGTCCATCGATGATGCACGGTCCCTGCTGGCTGCTTCCAGGGTTGGAGGGGCAGTTGGTCCCTCTCCTATGTCTCCCCTGTGTTGCTTCCCTGAGCCCTAGTGATTTTGTTGGTGATGGGTGCAAGGAACCAGCAGCAGTGGGTGCCCCCATGAGTGCTGATGCGGAGTCATCACTGTAATTCCCTACAATGCAAACTGTCAGGGACCGTGCTGAGGAGGGCTGTGCTGAGGAAGAATGGTGGGAGCCGCCCCCTCCTCCTGACCCTGATCCCGAATCATCCCAGGAGCAAGGAGGACAGTATAGATTTGGAACAGTGGTTTGCAGAGGGGCCTGGTTCAGGAGGCAGAAGCTGGGAAAGACTAGACGGGGAACAGCTAGCAAAAGAAACACTAGAAGAGAGAGAGTTAACAGATTCACAGTCTCTGGACAGCATCCACACACACCCCTTCCCCAAAGTCCAGGAGAGCTCATAAAGTTTCAGAACAGAAAGCACTGAGGCTACAAACTCAGATTACTAGATGTAGGAGTGACGTAGATTAATCGGGACGGGGGGTGACCTTAATTGGGAGCACCGCCATTCTGGTTAGATGCTTTTATCCTTTGCCATTTATTAAAGAAACCGACTGGTAAGAATTCCCTTTTGTTTGATCTGCTCATTTATGGCCACGGGGGAGGAAGCCAATGCCCCGATGCCTGACACATACCCTCCAAGTGTCCCGATTTTCCAGGGACTGTCCCAGAATTATCAAAGCCATCCCAGCTTCTGATTTGATCCTGGAATGTCCCTGTTTCCCCTACCAGTTCCGCTGCTGCCAAGCTCGGGGAGGAGGGTGAGCCGGCACTTGTCCTGAGCGATGACAGTGGCTGCAACTGCGGGGTTCCGGTTTCCGCCTGCAGGGGTTCCGGTTTCCGCCTGCAGGAATGGCGGACCTGTTTTCCATCTCTCTGACCTTCGTAAGGAATTTGGCGGTTGCTAGGGGAGTAAATGGCAACCCCCTACCCTCTCCGGGGGTTACGGAGAGGGGCCGCTGGCCCGCGATGCCCCCAGACCCACTCCGACTGTTTTTGGAGTGGGGGGAGCTTGGGCTGAGCACTTACGAGGGCCAGGACTCCCGGACGCTAATCTGCATGGCGGGGATTTCCATGGTTAAAGAAGATAATTAGGCTTAAATCTATGGACATACTTCAGAAGGAGGGGAAGAAGCGCTGTTTACTGCTGAGAAATTTATGCTGCTGAGGGAGAGGAGTCAAAGATTGTACAGCATCTGGAAGAAGGATTGATGGGGACGGAGCGATAAGGGAAGTGAGTTTTTATTTTTTTTCTTCATATTGTTGCCTCGTACCTTCCCGGACGCGATGTCCTGGCTTGTTTGGAGTGAAAGAGAAGCAAAAGTCTGTGTGAGTTGAACTTTATAACTGTTGTTACTGAGCATATTTTTTAAAGATGTGGAGTTGCCGATGAGAAAAGCCCCCCCCCTAGTCGGACGGAAGGAGTTCTGGACGCGTTCGGAGGATTTATGAGCTGTGACGCACTTTAAATTGGAGCAGCGACCTGAAGCTAAGTTCAGCTATAGGGCAAGGAGATCCATTAATTTACCAAGAGTTTATGGTTTGATGTTTGGGTCTCCTGCCTGGAAAAGCTGTAAATTCTATAATGATCGTAAATCTTCATGGCTATGAGAGAAAACGAAAGTGATTTGAGCTTTTTAAGATGGCGCTGCTTCGTGCTGCTTCGACGCAACAGGGAGCTCCATTAAGAAGATTTATGGGGAGGCTGGACTGATTAACTCACACAGGAGAAAGAACATCTGTGAAACTTTGTTTGATATTTATCTCAGCAGCTGGGAAACAATCGGATGAAAGTGGAAAACATCTATGTGACTGTAAGGGGAAGATCTGGATTATTATGAACTTGGAGGACGATTTGAACTTTAGAAAAAAGACGGCAGTGGACAGTTGCGAGGAATTCCCAATTTCTTGAAGCATGGGAACCCAAATAAAAAATTCTTTAGATGATTTGGCATAACATTCGGTTTGATTGATATATATATGTGTATAATTTGAAACATTGAATGTGATATAATTGGTTTTAATTGGAAAATTAATAAAAATATTTAAAAAAAAAAAAAGACAGTGGCTGCAACTGCGGGGGAGCATCCCTCTCCCTCTCCATGGCCACTGCTTATGGCCTCCTTCCTTGGGCAGCGCATAGCAGCTGCTGGAGAATGGGCAAGAAAGAGGAGAGGCTGCTGTAACATGCCAGCTCTGGGAGGCAGGCAAAGGGCAGGACCTCCCTGGGCAGGAAGAAAGGGGAAGCGGAGCAGAATGCAAGGAGTCTTGATTTTTAAAAAAATAAAAAAATGCCTTGTGAATCCCCGTATAATCTTGCCCCTTTCTAACATTTATTTATTGGTGTGTGTGTTTCTTTTTGTAAATCTACCAAAGAATAAAATAAAGCAAAATTGGGATTAAGGGCACTCACCCTCCTTCTGATAGCAATGCTCTGCGGGGTGCGGGCGAGAGAAAAATTGGGGCAAGGGTTGAAGAGGGTCAGTTGAATGGGGGTGAGAAATGTTTCTGTTTTCATCTGAGGTATGTTTTTAGGGTATGACAGTGTCCCAGAAAGTGTCCCAGAATGAGGCAACAGAGCCTCATTCTGGAGCATCATGGGAAATTCAAACAGAGGCTGACTTAAATTTCCCACAATGCCCCAGAGTGATGCTACCTTGCTGGAGCGGGCAGGGAGGGTTCACTCTGGGGTGTTTTAGGAAATGACATTTTGTTTGTTTCATTGATATTTTTTTTGCTGGATTGTAAAGCAAATAAACAGCCACCTGAAAGCAGTTTACAAAGCAAAAAAACAATATAACATTATTGATAAAAACAACGATTTGAAACATCCAAACAAATTTTAATCAGCAATGACCACACACACACACAGAGAGAGAGAGAGAGAGAGAGAAAGCTGGATTAAAACATATGTCAACATTCCGTATGTCTTGGTAGGCTTGTCGGAGCAAAAATGTTTTTAGCAGGTACCAAAGAGTACCTTGAAGGCAGTGGCATAGCATTGGGGGCGATGGGGGCGGTCCGCCCCAGGTGCCACCCTGGAGGGGGGGTGACACTGCGCGTGCCCCCTGGCGACTCCCAAGCTGAGTGGCGCCGCTCCAGCGCCATGTAGGGATGGTGCCGAGGTCCTGTGCTTGTGGCTGCAGCCACAACCGGAGGGTCCCGGTGCCATCCCCGCGCGGCGCTGGAGCGGTTTGCCGACACCGCCACTGCACAGCATGCATGCGGCGTGCATGGTGACATCGCACATGCGCACTGTGTGGCGACGCCCCACCCCCAGGTGCACCCCCCAGGTGCTGCTCTGGATGCCGGAGTGGCTTCCTCTGCCCCTGCTTGAAGGCACCTGCCTGATGTCGAGAGGCAGGACATCCCACTGTGGCAGATGTTAATAACATTCTGGCATACAGAAGGTCCCGCGTTTGTTCCCCGGCGTCTCCAGGAAGGAGCAAATGATGGGGGAGACCTCACCCTGAGGCTCTGCATAGCCACTGTGAGTCAGAGTGGACACTGCTGGGCTAGCTAAACAGATACAGTGGTACCTCTACTTACGAATAACTCTACTTACCAATGTTTCTACTTACAAACAGAGCTCCGTCCGCCATCTTGGATGTGGTTTAGATAGGATTTTTTCTACTTACGAATTTTTTGCTTCTACTTACGAATTTTTTCTCCCAATGCATTCCTATGGGATTCAACTTACAAATTTTTTCAACTTACAAATGTGCGCTCAGAATGCATTAAATTCGTAAGTAGAGGTACCACTGTAGTCTGACCTGTCAGAATGCCAATTTAGGAGCAGAGGGAGCTCCCTTATACAGAGTCAGACCACTGACCCATCTAGCTCAGTACCACCTACCCTAAATGGCAGCAGCGTTTCAGACAGAGGACATTCCCAGGCATACCTGGAGATGCCAGGATTGGACCCGGGACCTTCTGCACTGAAAGCAGACAACACACACACACACACACACCCCAGCTCTTCCCCTAAGGATAAAACAAGATTGCATCCTCATGGTGCTGAATCAAGGGCTGATTTAATTGAAAGAGGGGGAGCAGCCTTATGCCATAGGTCCATCTAGGTCACTATTGGCTACACTGACTGGCAGCAGCTCTCCAGGGTTTCAGACAGAGAGTGTTTCCAGCACAACCTGGAGATGCTGGGGATTGAACCACAGGCAAACCAGAGGCTCTACCCACTGAGCTCCAGCCCCTTCCCACAAGGGCTTATTACAAAGGTTTGAACACCCCCCCCCCCGAGCCAGCGTCTGTTCTCAGCGCCTTTATTAATTGGCCAGTTTGTTTATCTGTTTCATTTAATGAGGTTTATAGCAGCCCCTAGTGGTAGACAGAAGGAAACCCTGGTGTTAGGTTGGAAACTTTTTTTATATAAAAAAGATTAATTTTCTGTACTTCCAGACATTCCAAATGGAAGCGATTTTAACATACCCATGTCACTTTTCCAGCAAGGCTTGCCTCTATGTCTCTCAGTATCTTCGACCCACTCTGGACCACGCTTACTCAGGAGCAAGAGCGGACCTCCGAGACATCTGCAGAGACTGTAATCTTTAAAGGATGCCCTTGATTTAAAACCGTGGTCCCTTATTTCAAAACAAAACCCCATCAAGCTTGCCAGGTTGCATGAGATGAAATAAAACACATTTTTCAAGGGCGAGGATTTTTAAAAAAGAAAAATAGAGAGGGGGGTGTGAGACATTACGGAGGTTGTCATTTGTCCTTCTGTTTCCGATGTTCAGGGCTGAGTGCTGATAACTTATTTAGCCAAAATTGCACTGCCACCTCCATGCATATCAGCATCCTCAAGGGGACCCTGAAATTTGCCTAAGGGGGAGGGCGATCCCTCAGAAAATATAGCCTAAAGATGGAGTCAAAAGCAGCCCAATAAGGGTTGGCTTGGACTGGGTGACCCTCGGAATTCAACTCTACACTTCTATGATTCTATAAGGACTTATAGCATGCTCAGAGGCCACAGAATGCTGACTGGCTGTTGGAGAAAGAAAATGGAAAACCAGGCGGGAGAGGAAGCAAATGGAGTCTAAAGAGCTTCCACCATGCCTTCTTCTGCTCCGATCCTGGTTTTTCAACTCGCCATACCCCTAATAGTCTGTCCTCACCTTCATTATTTTTCTTACAATCCACCCACCCCTACTTTTGCAAATGTTCCTCCAAGCCTTCCGTCCATGTGTGGCCACCTAAGGACCTAGTCCTAGAGAACTGAGTTCGTTTTTTGGTATATGCGACTGAGCAAGCGATGTTCTGGACAACCTTCCAGGGTCATATTCCAGGGTGGGCGGGGCCAGTGGCAGATGTGGGTGGAGCAATGGTTGCAAATTTCCCCTTTGCACAGGCAATTCATTTCTACTCTCCATCCTCCATCCAGACGGGGGGGGAAGAGGCATTACCAGGGTCCAAGGACACAGTCCAGCCAGGCAAAAACAGGGCCAGTGTGGGGTGTGGCTTAAGGAGGGTTCTGAGGGGCCAACAGAGAGGTCTGGAGGGCCACAACTGGCTCCTTGTCTGAAGCTCTTCACCTCGGCTTTATTGCATGCAATATACCTTCCCCCCCTTTCAGAGAAGGGTAGCAACCTTCATTCACATAAATTATATCTTTTGGCCAGCTCTCCCAGTCTTCTTTTCCCTATTTCAGCAGTCTCCTCACAGCTTTCTTCTGGCTGATTTCGTCTCCCTTTCTTGGCATGGCCATTCCTGTATCATTCCCTCCCACCCCTCTCTTAATTAAAACCATAACTTTTTAATTATTTTCTTGCTATAAGAATGATTCACAAGCCCCCGTGTCTTCCAAGCCACAGAAATCTCTTTTACACTAAAATGTCCCTTTTTTCAGATGTATGTGTGTGTGTGATTCTTTTCCCACCCACCTCCTCCCCCCGTGACCTCTGGCTATGCAATTTTTCCCTTGACTTTCATCTCTCGTTTTTAAGGAGATTCCTTCCTTCCTTCCTTCCTTCCTTCCTTCCTTCCTTCCTTCCTTCCTTCCTTCCTTCCCTCCCTCCTTCCCTTCCTTTCCTTTCCTTTCCTTTCCTTTCCTTTTTTTTGCAAGCATTTGCTAGACTAGACACTCCATTTTCTGGCTCCAAACCCAGTAAATGGAGGGCATACAACTTTTTCCCTCACTGACTCCTGCAGGTAAAGGTAAAGGTAAAGGGACCCCTGACCATTAGGTCCAGTTGTGACCGACTCTGGGGTTGCGCGCTCATCTCGCCTTATTGGCCGAGGGAGCCGGCGTATAGCTTCCAGGTCATGTGGCCAGCATGACAAAGCCGCTTCTGGCAAACCAGAGCAGCACATGGAAACGCCGTTTACCTTCCCGCTGTAGCGGTTCCTATTTATCTACTTGCATTTTGACGTGCTTTCGAACTGCTAGGTTGGCAGGAGACTCCTGCAGGAGGGTCTGCAAATCACCTTATTCAGAAACCCCATTTTTAAGACCCGGGGTTCAAAGCCCTTATGCTCACACATAGGCCTGCACACGAGGTGTGCTGAGTGTGCCCAGCCACCATATCCTCATATACTTTTTAATTGGGGGTTGTGGCGAGGAGGAGAGACTACAATGTGGCAATCAGATTCCCTCTGGTGCCACAACCCACAGAGACGTCCAGGGTGGAGACACAGACAGAAGAAAAAGGCTGGAGTGGAACTGGAATAGACCTGCAACTTCTGCCTGTATCTGGAAGTGGCAGTGGGGTGTGTGTGATTCGCTCTTCCTTTATTGCCCCCACTGGAGCCGGTCACTCCACACACACACACCCCACTTCCAGAGACAGATACAGGAAGAAGCTTCAGATCTATTCCAGCCTTTTTCTTCTGCCTACATCTTCTGCCTTGGGGCTCATTCTCCATCTGAGCTTCACTCACCACCTTTGTTGCAAAAAAAGACCCGTGGGGTGAGGGGCTGCTTTTGTCATCCTGCCCTTGGCCCTCCAGATCTGCCCTGCCTCTGGTCAGCTTGCCACAGGTCTTTTTCTCTGCAGGGAAAAATCCCCTGTTTTGGCTTCACAGCCACTCTTGTGGTTGCTTTGTGAGCGTTTTGCCTCTTTACCTCTTCTTATATATTTATTTTTGTCTTCTTGCTCCCTGCCCCTTCCCTTCTTCCATTGTTAATTAATGAATTAAATTTCCTGGGTACACACCCTAATGAAGCATGCTGCACACATCTGTATGCACACAGGTTATCATAGGGTGCCCAGTCCAAATTGTAAACACAAACACACACACACACACACACGACTACTCTAACTGGTCTTACACCAGCCATGCTGTCTCTTAAAAACCATGAATGCAACCTTTACAGATGACTAAGGGTTAAACAGAGAGGGGTGGAGAGGCACATTCAGCCCCTGGGCCTGAGATTCACCATTCTTGGTTTAAGGGCTTTAATGCTTAACACTTTGAACTGAGCCTGGAAATGCACTGGGAAGCAGCACAAGTGGTGCAGAATTGGTGCTACCTGCCACAATCTTCAGCCCCCACGGGCATTTAGGCAGGTACATTTTGAACCCCTGACAATGTTCCACTCCAAAAGGCATTATGGGGAATCCTGGGGACACGAGTGGTGCTGTGGTCTAAACCACTGAGCCTCCTGGGCTTGCCGATCAGAAGGTCGGCAGTTCGAATCCCCGCAATGGAGTGAGCTCCCATTGCTCTGTCCCAGCTGCTGCAAACCAAGCAGTGTGAAAGCACACCGGTGCAAGTAGATAAATAGGTACCACTGGAGCGGGAAAGTAAACGGCGTTTCCGTGCACTCTGGTTTCCAACACGGTGTTCCGTTGCGCCAGAAGCTGTTTAGTCGTGCTGGTCACATGACCCAGAAAGCTGTCTGCGGACAAACACCAGCTCCCTTGGCCTGAAAGCGAGATGAGTGCTGCAACCCCACAGTCGCCTTTGACTGGACTTAACCGTCTAGGGGTCCTTTACCTATGGGGAATTCCAAATTACACACAGTGGTTACGAGCAACAAGGAGCTCAGGGGAACACTGGCAAGTTCCTCCACCCCAATCATCTCCCTGAAATGCAAAAGACACCTGCTCCTTATTTCGCGGTGGCCTTCTCTTCATTCAGGCCGAATGTTTGACAGTTCAGCCCAGCACCGTCTAATAGCAGACCAACCAAACAGCCTTCCTGCCGTCCAGAATGGGGTCTTGCAAAAGGCAACTACTGTTTCAACTTCGCCCGCCCTGCTTGCCTTTCAAACACGGCTGCACCTCCAGCCCTTCCAATACCATCTCTGCCAGGCCTACTTAAAAGGTGCTGACCCCACCCATGAAAAAGTGTGTTTTGAAAAACTGCGGTCAGGCAGAGTCAAAGCCGGGACACCAGCTCAATTGGAAAGGAAAGTGATTTAACTGGCGTACGCTTCTCTCTATGATCTGCCCCCCCCCACTACTGTTATCAATCAGCTTCCCTCGTTGGCCCCTCCTCGTAGATTTCCTTCAATCCGGCACATTAGAACCCAGTTTTCAGATGCTCAGCAGGATGCAGGAACGCCTTTAAAAAAAATTAAGGGAAGGCATGAAAATGACCATTTTTTAAAGGGGCAGATAAAATATCATTCTGCGAAAATGGATTTGCTGGCAATCGTCACCAGAACTGAGCACCTATTAAATTACAGAGGCCATTATACCTCTTCAGGGGGGGGAGAGAGATAGATATATATTCTGAAACTCTTTCTCCCCCCCCCCCATAATAAGACAGATCTTATTATTTTAAGTGGAGCTTAACACATACTTTTCTTCTTTATGACCAGACTCATCAAAAGACAGCGCTCAGGAACTCAACACTGTGCATTAAGCAAAGCCTGTAAAGTTCAACCAGAACAGCTTGCGGAACAGCTGCCGTGACTAGGCAGGACCCGGGTTCAAGTCCTGCTCATGGCCCATGTACACTGGGTGTCCTTGGAGCAAGCACTTCTATGCAAAACCAAGGAAAGAAAGGCAGCTTGGAGGGGGAAAGAACTCGAGATAAGACATCAGCTGAAATGGCTCCTTGAGGGTATCCAGTATGAGGGTGGGAAAACCAGGATGCTGGAAGCTGTAAACTGGGGCACGCTAAAGCCTCTGCCTCAGCACCCGATGGAAGATCAGTGTTCACATTCAAATGCAAAGTGTATCAAATTTCCCCGCTATCCTTTGCCCCAACCCATCCCAAATTCAGGCTGAGCTTTCATAAGTTTGCTAGTGTGGCCCAAGGCTGCTGAAAAGCAATTGCAGGGGAAGTGGAAGAGAGGGGAGGGGAGGGGAGGAAATAAAAAATATCAACATCAACATTATCCCACCTTTTCCCCCAGACCAGGACTCAAGACAGCTTACACAAATTAAAACGAAGTGGATGAAATGCAGAAACTTATTAAAACATATTTAAAATATTAGCTAAATATTTGTTAACAAGTAGGGACCCAGGTGGCGCTGTGGGCTAAACCACAGAGCCTAAGGCTTGCTGATCAGAAGGTCGGCGGTTCGAATCCCTGTGATGGGGTGAGCTCCCGTTGCTTGGTCCCAGCTCCTGCCAACCTAGCAGTTCGAAAGCACATCAAAATGAAGTAGATAAATAGGAACCGCTATAGCGGGAAGGTAAACGGCGTTTCCATGTGCTGCTCTGGTTTGCCAGAAGCGGCTTTGTCATGCTGGCCACATGACCTGGAAGCTGTACGCCGGCTCCCTCGGCCAATAATGCGAGATGAGCGCGCAACCCAAGAGTCGGTCACGACTGGACCTAATGGTCAGGGGTCCCTTTACCTTAGTTAGCAAGTAATTAAACTACAACATAATTAAAACAATGTAGAAACAAATCTATTGAAATGCAGATAGCAAAAATAGCACAGAGCTTAAAATAACAGCCCATCCCTAAAATCCTGTCGGAATAAAATAGTCTTCACCTATGGCTGGAAGGCCAAGAAAGTGAGACCAACCCAGGTTCTCCAGAAAGGGAGTTCCAAAGTCTTGGAGCAAGACACCTGGTACCCTGCATTGCAGGGGGTTGGACTAGATGACCCTCAGGGTCCATTCCAACCCTACGATTCTATGAGTCTATGATCCAGTGCTAGTCCTACTCAGAGTGGACCTATTGAGGACAATGGGCATGTCTAACTTGGGGCCAGTTACAGGTAGGTAGCCGTGTTGGTCTGACGTAGTCGAAACAAAATAAAAAAATTCCTTCCAGCAGCACCTTAAAGACCAACTAAGTTTTTATTTTGGTACTAGCTGACCCGGCCACGCGTTGCTGTGGTTCTTTCCTGTGATCCCCCACCCCACCCTGTCCCGATCCATGACGTATCCTGCCCCTCCTCCCTCCACCCCGGCTCATCCCTGTGTTCAGTTGCTTGGTTGATGATGTCATTTGGTTTGTGGGTGTGGCTTAGATTTCACAGGAAGGGAGGGGGTGGAGGAGGGTATAATGCCACTTGAGGGCGCTGTTTGACTTGGAAGAAATCTAGGTCTGTACCTGCCCAGGTGTGTGATTTGAGGGATTTTTGCCCCCAACAACGCTCGGGGAGTGGCCTGGATCGTTGTGTCAAAATTTCAGGACGATCGGTCAAGCGGTTACAGAGAAAAGTGTAGAACGCAGTTTCACGATTTTTACATTTTTATATATATAGATGAGTTTGCTTTCGTGTGCATGCACACTTCTTCAGATACACTGAAGCAGAAGTCTCCAGGCGCTTATGTAGGGAAAGGGTGGGGGGTATCACTCAGAAGGGTGGTGGAAATGGGTGATCGACTGACTGGTAGCTGTTGACGACTGTGAACGACTGTGAACTTGGGGCCGTTCATTTCAGTGGGTCTACCCCGCTGCAACCTCGATATCGCCAGGATTTTCCTCTTCTATCCACGGGCCATTTTGCATTAAGGCACACGGTGGAAACACCTGCCCACTTTCCCCTTTCGAGCACATGGGAAAAGCCACGGATCCGCTTCCTTCCGCCTTCTGCCTCCCTCCATGCCCCCCCCTCCACCCCACACTTTTAGCATTAGGAATCTGCGAAGCACTTGCGGTGGGAAACAAAAGGTTAATTAAAAAGAGTCCCAGTCTCTAAGATGATTGCTGGGACCCCTGCCAACCAGGGAGGTTAAAAACCTCGAGTCTGGCATAGGCTGCTGGGGGGGGGGAAGGGGGCGGGCGGTGAAAATTTACAGCCAGTTCCTTGGAAAGTCACAGTTCAGCTGTTCTCCTGGAGCAGGGGCTCATGGGAACAGGGCTGTCCCTTACAAAGGCAGAAGATTGATGGAGCCTTCGCTCTCCCCAACTGTAAATATACAACCCGCCTAGTCAGAACAGGTCTGGAACATCACTGGCTGACAGCGCAGGGAGTTGTGTGGGTCCCCACCACCACCACCACCACCTAAACACATAGACAGAGAGACAGAGACAGAGAGAGAGAGAGAGAGAGAGACAGGCAGGCAGGCAGGCAGGCAGGCAGGCAGACAGACAGACAGACAGACAGACAGACAGACAGACAGACAGACAGACAGACAGAGACATGTTCCTCCAAAAACTTTCTGAAATAGATGCTGGAGCACTCGAACTGATGAGCACTCGTGCATGGAACTTATTTTGAGCCAGATCCACTAGTCCAGGCATCCCCAAACTGCGGCCCTCCAGATGTTTTGGCCTACAACTCCCATGATCCCTAGCTCAGTGCTTCCCAACCTTGTGCCTCCAGCTGTTTTTGGACTACAACTCCCATCATCCCTAGCTAGCAAGACCAGTGGTCAGGAATGATGGGAATTGTAGTCCGAAAACAGCTGGAGGCACAAGGTTGGGAAACACTACCCTAGCTTTGAATTATGGTGCTGGAGGAGACTCTTGAGAGTCCCATGGACTGCAAGAATATCAAACCTATTCATTCTGAAGGAAATCAGCCCTGAGTGCTCCCTGGAAGGACAGATCGTGAAGCTGAGGCTCCAAGACTTTGGCCACCTCATGAGAAGAGAAGACTCCCTGGAAAAGACCCTGATGTTGGGAAAGATTGAGGGCACTAGGAGAAGGGGACGACAGAGGACAAGATGGTTGGACAGTGTTCTCGAAGCTACGAACATGAGTTTGACCAAACTGCGGGAGGCAGTGCAAGACAGGAGTGCCTGGCGTGCTATGGTCCATGGGGTCACGAAGAGTCGGACACGACTAAACGACTAAACAACAACAACAACCCTAGCTAACAGGACCAGTGGCTGGGGAAGTTGGGAATTGTAGTCCAAAGCATCTGGAGGGCCGAAGTTTGGGGATGCCTGCACTAGTCCATCTCATTCAGTATTGCAGTGGTTTTCAACCAGTGTGCCATAGCACCCTGAGGTGCCTTGAATGATGGTCAGGGGTGCCTCAGGCAACACTGGCCTCTGTCCCTCTTTCTTTCCTTCCTTCCCTCCTCTGATGCCCTCTCGCGTCTCTGCCTCCCAAAGACTTGTGTGGCTGTTTGTTACAAGCTCCCCAGGTGAGTGGTGCCTCTGGGGCTGGCCAGGGGGTGCTGGTTGCTAGGAGCTGAGGCAGCCTTGTAGTAAGCAAGCAAGCAAGCAAGCAGGCGAGGGAGCCCAGCTAGCCAGTCCACCAGCCCTTGCTGTTGGGAATGGACAGACAAGTGGGAGGTTGGGAAGGCAGGCATAGCACTGGCCTTTCTTGTGCTTGCTGTGTGCAAGGCCTGCCTGAGAGCTGAGTGCCCGGTGCTGAAGGAGAGCCTCTCCACCATGCAGGTCTGGCAGTGCCCACAGCTGCCTCTCATGGTAAGGTACTGACCTCACGTTCACCTTTGGCCAGTCTCTGTTAAGGCTGGGAGCATCCTCTTCCCATGCCCCCGTGGGGCAGTGTGAGGAGGCCCCTCTCTTTAGGGCATGGGGGGCAGGTCAGAGACCAGGGGCAGCTATGGTGGCTGCCTGGAATACTCCCAAGGAGAAGGGAGGGAAGAGGCTGATGGAACACTTCACAAGGGAGGGCGTTCGAAAAAGGGTGAGAGCTCTGCAGGCAAGGGGGTGACATAACTGAGCTACTGAGCCCCACAGGGGTGCTGCAGAAAGAATGTACAATGGTACCTCGGTTTAAGCACACAATTGGTTCCGGAAGTCTGTACTGAAGCATACTTAACCTGAAGCGAACTTTCCCATTGAAAGTAATGGAAAGTGGATTAATCCATTCCAGACGGTCCACGGAGTATTCAAACTGAAGCGTACTTAACCTGAAGCGAACTTTCCCATTGAAAGTAATGGAAAGTGGATTAATCCATTCCAGACGGTCCACGGAGTATTCAAACTGAAGCGTACTTAACCTGAAGCGAACTTTCCCATTGAAAGTATTGGAAAGTGGATGAATCCGTTCCAGACGGGTCCACGGAGTACTTAAACTGAAAATACTCAAACTGAAGTGTACTTAAACCGAGGTATGACTGTAGTTGGTTAAGGGAGTCCTGGACTCAAAAAGGTCGAAAACCTCTGCATTATTGTCTAAATTGGGGTCCATTGGTTGTTGGGGGAGGAGTAGTATGTCTGGTGGAGGATGGAAGCCCATCTAGGAGAAGGGAAACTCAGGTCCTAAAGCTCCGCTGCTTTGCGGGATATCTTTGAGAGAAGAAAAGGCTAAGAAGTAAACCATACGCAGATCCAGAGTGGAGTCCCTAAGACTGTTGGATGGCACCTTGTACGCCTCTTTCCAGCAACTCCTGCAGCCAAGCTGGGGCCAGACGTATTGCTCTGCTTTCTTTTGACCACATCAGCAAGGCCAAAAGAGGGATCTTGTTGTCTTGGCGGTCCAGTACCTCCGTACATACCCAGGTTTGTGCACCAGAGAGGTCACTTCAGGGCTGTTTAACGCAGTGGTTTGACTTCACCCCAGGGGCATGCTCCATTGTCTCTCGGGACAGATGGATACCAACAACAAGAGCAGCCGTGGTTCTCCAGGATTTCAGAGTGGCACCTTCCCAGCCCAATCTAGATATGCCAGGGACTGAACCTGGCACTTTTTGTATGCAAGGCAGATGCTCTAACTACAGCTCTTCCCTTAAGACACTACTTCATACCACCAAGTCTGATCACTGCTCCATCCAGCTTAGCATTGTCTGCACCAGGGTTGCGCAAACTTGGGTCTCCAGCAGTTTTGGGACTGCAATTCCCATCATCCCTGACTATTGGTCCTGATAGCTAGGGATGATGGGAGTTGTGGTTCAACAACAACTGGAGACCAAAGTTTAGGAAACCCTGGCCTACACTGATCAGCAGTGGCTCTCCAGGGTTTCACACTGGGGGCATTCCCAGCCCAACCTGGAGATGCCATTAATTGAACCTGTGACCTTCTGAATGCAATTCAGATGCTCTACCAATGAGCTACAGTTGTCCCACTAAGGAAGCTGCCTTTGGAGTTCAAGGTGTTACCATACCCGTACCTTGGAATCCGTTCCGGAAGTCGGTTCAACTTTTAAAATGTTTGGAAACCAAAGTGCGACTTCTGACTGGCCACAGGCAGCTCATTCAGTGACCTTGGGGAGGCCTCTCAGCCCAACCCACCTCACAGGGCTGTTGTGGGGATTAAATGAGGCAAGGAAGTACATTGTATGGCACCTTGAGTTCCTTGGAGAGAAAGATGGGCTATAAATGCTTCTTTTTCTTTGGCGATCACTCGTAGTCGAGTAAGATTTTCTTCCATGACAGTCTTCTTAATAGTGAGTCTGTAAGTGACTGTGGAGGCCAATTCTGGATCCACACATCCTTCCACAGTGGGGACATAAGTTTCCGGGCGGGAATTGATCATGGTGAGGGTTTGCCAAACATGCCTTCCTCTTAGCTCGTTTCTCCTTTTCGCCCTGAGTTCGAGCTTCTTCAAAATCCATGGCACCTTTGGTGAAGGCTGTTCTCCAATTGGAGCGCTCGCGGGCCAGAATTTCCCAGTTGTTGGTGTTTATACTACATTTTTTTTAAGATTGGCCTTGAAACAGTCTTTAAACCTGTTTTGTTGACCACCAGCATTACGCTTTCCATTTTAAAGTTTGGAATAGAGTAGTTGCTTTGGAAGACGATCAACAGGCATCCACACAACATGACCAGTCCAACGGAGTTGATGTTGAAGAATCATTGCTTCAACACTGGTGATCTTTGCTTCTTCCAGTACACTGGCATTAGTTCGTCTGTCTTCCCAAGTGATGTGTATAATTTTTCAGAGACACCGTTGATAGAGCCTTTCGAGGAGTTGGAGATGGCGTTTATAAGTGGTCCATGTTTCACAAGCATACAGTAAGGTTGGTAATACAATTGCTTTGTAAACAAGCATTTTGGTTTCACTGCAAATGTTCCAGTCCTCAAACACTCTGCACTTCAATCAGGAGAAAGCCGCACTCGCAGAGCTCAGGCAATGCTGGATTTCGGCATCAATGTTGGCCCTTGTGGAAAGATAACTGCCTAGGTAAGAAAAGTGGTTGACATGTTTCCAACGTTACACCATTGAGTTGGATTTGTGACGCTGCAGAGGGGTTATTTTGTACTTGTTGGTGCAGCACTTTGGTTTTTTGGATGTTGAGTGATAGGCCAAGCTTTTTCGTAAGCTTCTGCAAAGATATTTAGGATGGTTTGAAGGTCATCCTCTGAACATGCACACACTACGTTGTCATCAGCATAGTCAAGCTCTAAGACGGAAGTTACGGTAACCTTACTCTTTGCTTTCAGCCTTCTCAGATTGAAGAACTTTCTATTTGTTCGATATATGATTTCTACTCCGGTGGGGAGTTTCCCTTCGACAAAGTGTAGGCAATGAAAATAATGAATAGAGTTGGGGCAATAGCACAACCCTGTTTAACACCTGATCCCACTGTGAATGGTTCAGTTTGAGAGCCATTGCTATCTGCGATTGTTGCTGTCATATTATCATGGAGGAGTCGAAGGAAGTTCACAAATTTATCTGGGCAGCCAATTTTCAGAAGGACAGTCCACAGGGCATTACGATTTACAGTGTTGAAGGCCTTAGTCAGGTCAATAAACGCCATTTACAGGAGTTGGTTTTCCTCTCTGCATTTTTCTTGAAGCTGTCGAGTGGTGAACATCATGTCCACTGTCCCCCTAAAAGGTCAAAAACCATTTTGAGATTCAGGAAAGGTAGCCTCAGATATTGTTAGGAGACAGTTTGCTAAGATCTTTGCAATAATTTTGCCAACCTCAGCTAATAAAGAGATGCCTCGATAGTTTCTGCAATTCATTCTATCACCTTTTTTTAAAAGAGATTGGTAATTTTGGCATCCCTAAAATCTGCTGGGATCTCCTTTCTCTCCCAGATGTTTTTGATGAGCTTGTGAAGTTGTTGTGTAAGATCAATTCCACCCACTTTGAAGACTTTGACAGGTATCCCATCAGATCCGCTGGCTTTGTTGTTTTTAATTTGGTTAATAGCTGTACACAACTCACCCAGGTTTGGTGATACTGCAAGCTCATCTCTAATTTGTTTTTGCGGAATTTGTGAGAGGACCTCAACAGCTACAGGGGAGTTGCAGTTAAGGAGATGTTGGCTTACCTTCCAAGTCCCAGACTGCAGAATCCGGGACCGGCAGCCGTGTGACACCGGAAGTTGTGTCGACGTAACTTCCGGTGTTGCTTTGCCCTTCTATGGACATCAAAAATGGCCTCCGCCGGCTTCAAAAGTAGCTTCTATGCATGACCGGAAGTTCGTCGACGCAACTTTCGGTGTGGGCCCGCCCAACAATGGGCACCAAAATGGCCGCCGCCGACACCGGAAGTCACGCCTACGCACTTCCGGTCACGCGTAGATGCAACTTTTGAAGTCGGCGGCGGCCTTTTTGGGGCCCATAGAAGGGCAAATCAGAAAGAGAAAAAAATGGCCGCCGGCAGGAGAAAATAACGGAGAAAAACGGGAGACGAAGTGATACAGGGGACCACCGGGAAAAGGTAAGTAAAAACGGGGGTTTCCCGGGGAAAACGGGGTACTTGGCAGCTATGGATGTTGGTAATGTTCTTTCCAGCACAGTGCAATATCTTCTTTATCTTTTAGAAGTGTGGTACCATCTGTTGAGCATAGGGGGCTTTAAAGAAACTCTGTGCCTCATGGGTGTCAGCTAAGTGCTGGATCTCTTGAGCTTTTTTTAATTCACCCAGTATTCTTCAGTTCTCTGGCTCTTTAGTTCTCACAGTTTTCAGCCTTAGCATTGGCATAGGTTTTTTTCTTAGTGGCGCAGTTTCTATCTCTTTGCCAGATCTGAAAGGCCTTCCTTTTCTTGTCAATAATGCGTTCAAACTCACTGACCTTCTCATCAAACCAGTCCTGGTGTTTCTTGGTTTGGTATCCAGTAGTTTGTTCACAGGCTGCAATAATGGATGTTTTTAGCATGATCCAGTGTTCCTCAGAAAGCAGGTGATCCTTAAGAGTCATTGGAAGCAATCCCGCTTAATAGGATCTTGAAGGGCTTGAGTGTTCTTTTTACACCTTGGTTTCCTTCCCTGCAGCCAGTGTTGCGGTATAATCTTGATAGCCATCGTGGGACGTATTAATCGGCGATCTGTCCAGCAGTCATCGGCACTCGTCATAGCTCTGGTAAGGAGCACATCACGGCGATCTTCAGCTCGGAGAATTACATAGTCTAAGAGGTTCCAGTGGTTTGACCGAGGGTGCCTCCATGAAGTTTTAAATTTTTTTTTCTGTCGAAAGAGTGTGTTGGTAAGGACAAGGTTGTGCACTGCACATATAGTCAAAAGTAAGATTCCGTTCTGGTTGCTTTTGCCAATTCTTTTGTTCCCAATAGTCCCAGGCCACAGACTGAAATTTTGGCTAGCTGTTGCATTAAAATCACCCATGAGGATAATTTTATCCTCCTTAGGCATATCTGATAGGAGCTATAAATGCAACAAATGGATGAATGAATGAACGAATGAATGAATAAATAGGTGATGTGCAATGTTAATTCTGCATTCATCAAGAGTCATGCTTTTAAGCATGGCAGCACTTCCACTTTGGAACTCCATGCCTATTGACATTTGGCAGGCACCATCATTCTTTTAGACACCGGCTGAAAACATTTCAGTTTCTGCAGGCCTCTTCAAGCACATGACTGGTTACATGTTTGATTGAGTTTTGCTGTTTTCCAATGCTTCTACCGAATTTGATACATTACATTTTTGCTTCTACGAAATTTGGTTCTCTTCTATCCAATGCCACACACACACACACACACCACAATATCAAAGCGTTCCCCTCAAAAATTTGCACCCAGGGACAATCTGATTTGTGACGTGAGATGTCTTTATCCGATTTCTTGGGATTTTTAGAAGCCGTCCTCGTCGCGCTTCCTCGCGCCCCCTTTGGAGCAAATCCATTCCAGAGATACACAGTTTGGGGTTTCCATTCATTTGCTCCAAACTGCATACCTTGCAACAGTTCTTAAGCTGTGTTTTTAATTGAAGACATGGCTCATAAAAGGTAGAGCTGTGCAGGAACGGCAAGTTTGTTTATCAAGGGTTCTTTAAAAAAAAATAAAAGTAAAAAGTTAACAGAGCTTTAGATGGGCAGCGATGCCAGCTCTTCCCACTTGTCAGGGACTGGACTGAGGGGGACGAGACCAAGGAGGAATGGTGGAGACTACCGCCCGCCTCCTCCTGAACTTCCCAGAGAAGAGGAAGGCAGTGTTGAATGACAGCAATGATTTGAGGAAGGTCACAGCTCAGAGGCAGGTGAACAGAAGAGTTGGGAGGTGTTGGGAGAAGAGAAGGGGGAGACAGAGACAGAAACAGAGCAGCCAGCTGACACATTATCACTGGAGAGCATTTCTGACCTTCCTTCTCCCAGAACTCGGCGTGCGTTGAAAGGGGAAGAGCAAAGGACTCAGAGACAATTAGCCCCTGGCAGCCACCATAAGGGGCGGGTGCTGTTGCTAGGAAGGGAGTGGGGAGGAGCTCAGTTGGAGCAACTCCATTTTTAGGAAGGCTGCATTTCTTCATCATTCTCTGTGAATTATTGAATAAATTGCTTGGTAAGAATCGTTTCTCTGATTCTGGGCTGCCTTGTGGGAGGGAGCTGGTTCCCCGAGGCCCGACACCACTTCACATTGAAAAGAAATTATAACCAGAAACAGACTGAGCTCCCGTCATCCAATAATATCTGACAAGGACGATGTAAAGAAAGAGGGTTGTTCCCAATGCTAGACCTAGTGTTTATGGCCCTGACTAACTTAGATTCCTTATATATTCAGTGGGTCTGCTCTGAGGAAGACTTGTTGTTGTTTAGTCGTTTAGTCGTGTCCGACTCTTCGTGACCCCATGGATCATAGCACGCCAGGCACTCCTGTCTTGCACTGCCTCCCGCAGTTTGGTCAAACTCATGTTCGTAGCTTCGAGAACACTGTCCAACCATCTTGTCCTCTGTCGTCCCCTTCTCCTAGTGCCCTCAATCTTTCCCAACATCAGGGTCTTTTCCAAGGATTCTTCTCTTCTCATGAGGTGGCCAAAGTATTGGAGCCTCAGCTTCACGATCTGTCCTTCCAGGGAGCACTCAGGGCTGATTTCCTTAAGAATGGATAGGTTTGATCTTCTTGCAGTCCATGGGACTCTCAAGAGTCTCCTCCAGCACCATAATTCAAAAGCATCAATTCTTCGGCGATCAGCCTTCTTTATGGTCCAGCTCTCACTTCCATACATCACTACTGGGAAAACCATAGCTTTAACTATACGGACCTTTGTCGGCAAAGTGATGTCTCTGCTTTTTAAGATGCTGTCTAGGTTTGTCATTGCTTTTCTCCCAAGAAGCAGGCGTCTTTTAATTTCGTGACTGCTGTCACCATCTGCAGTGATCAAGGAGCCCAAGAAAGTAAAATCTCTCACTGAGGAAGACTAGCACATGCAATTTCCTTGAGGTATCCAAAACATGATATTATACATATAATCCTAAAAACAATAGGATCCAGAATCAGCAGTCTCATTGGTCCACAGGAGCCACCCAATCCAACTCCAGGTGGAAGTGAATCCACAACCTGATTGGCCTGCAGGAGCAGCCAATCAGGCGGCTAGCAGAAGTGAATCCACAACCTGATTAGCCTGCAGGAGCAGCCAATCAGGCTGCTGGCAGAAGTCAATCCACAAACTGATTGGCCCACAGGTGTAGCCCTGAAGTAGCCAATCACGCAAAGCCCATTGTGTAAATAATGTATATAAGCAGATGGTTTTGGGAAAAGGGCATTCTTTTCTTCTCCTTGATGACTAAGAGCTGAATAAAGAGCATGAAATTCAGCCTCGACTCCGAGTATATTTCACTTATAGAGTTGGGTATAGTTTTCAGCATCGCATCTCTAAAGCCTGAGTAAATGGGACAATAGAGGAGGTAATGTATAAGATCCTCTTTAATTTTCATGAAGCAAGGGCATAAACGGTGTTCTGCTGGGATTTTTGTGAATCTACTGGTCAGGTATGCAGTTGGAAATGTTTGAAACCGGGCCATAATGAAAGCTCTCCGAAGGGTGGGATCAGTGATATCCACCAAGTAGTTGGCACAGATTTTGACTGCTTTTACTCGGGAAAACCAGTAGGAAAACCCAGAATTTTTTTATCTTTGTGGTGTCTAAAAAGGTGTCTTTTTCAAAGATCCATTCCCGAACTTTATCAGGGCTCCACTGTTTGAGAGTATTAAACTCGGGTAGATTGTATCTGGATAGGATATCTAAAAAGTTTTTACGCCAAGTAGTATTATGAACAACAAAACATAGTTTGAGATCAGCCTGTGTTCCTGCTCAGTGGGAACCTCCAGTGATGAAACCTCTTGAGAAAAATTGAAAGCTGATACTCAAAGTCTGCAAGGAGACCAAGCAGGAAAGGAGGCACTGAAAAACGAGGTGATCTTGTAGATCTGAAGCTGTTGGCTTTCCTTTTAATGGCTAGAATTCAGAATTTCGTGCATGGGGGGGGGGAGGGACGTTTAATAGACTATTGTATTTTAATATTTTGTTGGAAGCCGCCCAGAGTGGCTGGAGAAACCCAGCCAGATGGGCGGGGTATAAATAATAAATTATTATTATTATTATTATTATTATTATTATTATGGAAGGAAGCTGCGTATTCCCCAATGGGAGCATGCAACCGATCTAAGGCGGCATATCCCTCCCTTTCAGCCGCCACAACCCCTCATAACGGGCCTTTTAATTAAGACGTAACAGAGAAGTTATTGTATGTTAAATAAATACTAATTGATTATTTTAAATATATGTGCCAAGAGTTTAACGGCTAAGCAATGAACCTCTCACCATTAATGGGGCTGTTAAACGTCAATTATTATGGTTTTATAATCAATTGATAGTTTAAGAGGCTTTAATTTTCTCCGCTTAGGTTCAACGGGTCAGCATTTGAATGTTAGCCAATACAAAATGGGGGGGGGGGGGCGGAAGGAAGAAAGCAAAAGGAAAGGTTCCGTCCCAAGAGTTCCATGTATATGCCACATACTCAAACTTTTGCAACCGTCCCTGCATCAGCATTCCTGGGTTTCTGGAAGTGGAGTGCAGAGAAGGCCTTGTCCCTGCAAGCAAGACAGAGAGCTGAAAAGCTCTTTTTGCACTGGGTTTTCCCTCCCTGGTTCCTTGCTGAGGTAAGGCAAATTCTTTCTTCTCTTCCTAACTTGTCTATCCTTCTTCCCTCTTCCTGAGTGCAGTGGTACCTTGGTTCTCAAATGGCTCAGTTGTCAAACAAATCAGCTCCGAAACACTGCAAAACTGGAAGTAAGTAGCCGTGTTGGTCTGACGCAGTCAAAATAAATAAAAAATGTCCAGTGGAACCTTAAAGGTAAAGGTAAAGGGGCCCCTGACCATCAGGTCCAGTCGTGTCCGACTCTGGGGTTGCGGCGCTAATCTCGCTCTATAGGCCGAGGGAGCCGGCGTTTGTCCGCAGACAGCTTCTGAGTCATGTGGCCAGCATGACAAAGCTGCTTCTGGCGAACCAGAGCAGCGCACGGAAACGCCGTTTACCTTCCCGCCAGAGCGGTCCCTATTTATCTACTTGCACTTTGATGTGCTTTCGAACTGCTAGGTGGGCAGGAGCTGGGACCGAGCAACAGGAGCTCACCCCGTTGCAGGGATTCGAACCGCCGACCTTCTGATCAGCAAGCCCTAGACTCTGTGGTTTAACCCACAGCGCCAAACCTTAGAGACCAACTAAGTTTGTTCCTGGTATAAGCTTTTTTGTGCGTGCACACGAAAGCTTATACCAGGAACAAACTTACAAAGCTTAGAAAGAAAGCTTTCTTGTGCGTGCACACGAAAGCTTATACCAGGAACAAACTTAGTTGGTCTCTAAGGTGCTACTGGACAATTCATTATTA
This sequence comes from Zootoca vivipara, assembly GCF_963506605.1. Lineage (NCBI taxonomy): Eukaryota > Metazoa > Chordata > Lepidosauria > Squamata > Lacertidae > Zootoca > Zootoca vivipara. Next base: position 6,308,000 of record NC_083290.1, on the reverse strand, counting down.
TTTATTTATTTATTTATTTATTTATTTATTTATTTATTTATTCCAGAAGTAAGTATTCCAGTTTGTGAACGTTTTTCGGGAGCCAAACATCTGATGTGGCTTCCGCGGCTTCTGATTGAGTGCAGAAAGCTCCTGCGGCCAATCGGAAGTCACGCCTTGGTTTTCAAACAGTTTCGGGAGTGGAACAGACTCCCAGAATGGATTAAGTTTGAGAACCAAGGTACCACTATAAAGTCCTTTCTCAAACCTTCCTTGCTATCCTCACATTCAAGTCTTCTGTCCCTCTCCTCCCTGGCAGGACCTGTCCCTGAAATCTCCAAAAGCTTACCCTCCAACACCAGAGTGAGGCAGATTGGGATACAACCTCGATGGAGGCTGCACCCCCTCTAACTCTGGCCCCACCCCACTTTCCTGGTTCCCTCTGACCTTCACCCGCCACGACTACTGCCACCCCTACGGTTGCCGGCACTGCTTCAAGAAGTGTGGCGCCAGCTTCTGGAAGTACATTGGCTGGAAAGCTGTGGCGGAAGGAGGAAAAGTGGGGAACGCATTGGGGTGCATGGCTGCTTTTGGTTCTGTTCTTTGGTCCCATGCTCTGATGTGAATCAACTGACATGTGCCACGGATCAGGACTAAAAATGTGTGTCTTTTGATGCTGAGCTCTGGCGTAGCCAGAACTTGGGACATCTGGGATTGGGATCAGAAGCCGAAGTGGCTTCTGTACATCCCGCTTAAAATGGGACAGTTGCGTGGCATGCAAATGCCACATTTTATCCGGTGGCTTGTGGCGTCCTTAAGGGCATTTGAACACTTCTGGCCCAGACACCTCCATCAAAGACCCTTTCAAGCTGTCCGAATTGGAGGTCATTGTCACTGCATCTTGTGGGAACGAATCCCATTGGTTAACTTTAAATACACATCTAAATCTAAATCTATCCAATATCAGAAGCGCTGGGGGAGGCAGCAGTATTTTATTTTTAAATCACAGGTTTTTATGGACATTTCTTTTCTGCACATTGTTTTCCTCCTCCTCCATATTCTTGCTTGGAAATCCACATCTGCTGGAAGGCACTCAAAGAAGCCAAAAATGGAGCCAACCAACCCAGGAACTAAATCCCGGTACCCAAAAGAAGCCCAAATGGAGCCACTCATCCAGGAATGAAAGGCACGCTTCCTCCCTCACGCCCGCTTCAAGCCCAGAGAGCACATGCTGAAGTGTAATGGTTACTAAAAGCATCTTTGCACACAAAAGGAAGAGCCTTTTCTCTCCCTCCACCCACAAGATTGAGGTGGTGGGGGGGAAAGAAAGGGTGGAATTGGCTGGTGATTATCGCTGAAAGCCTAGGAGCCACCGGCTAACCTTATAACAATGAAATATGAGAATTTGTCTTCATGGTTCAGTGCTTGCTATTCAGCTGTCTACCGGGGGTCTAAATCAATGGTTCTGCACCTTCCAGTCAAGGTTCTCTTTCAAACACTGCGGGGACGACCTCAAGGTTCACCCTCCGAATGAAGCGCTTGGCATTTAATTTCATTAACCTAAGATCTCCCATAAAAATGGCAAGAGGGCACCCCTATACCTGCCCAAGTGATTCTGCGAGTATCTGTAGCCGTCCGAAAATCCCATGCATATCAATAAGGGCATATGGGCAGTTTATTAAAAGGGGGGGGTGCTTTGTCAAACACAGACCTGTTTATCGCCAGTGTTGCAGTGTCCCTTAGCTGAAAAACACGGCCACCGAAATCTTTCTCTTACATCTTAAGCACGAAGTGGGTGGGGGAGCTCTATCCCATGACAAAAACAACATAAACCGTACCCCAAAGAAGACCAGATCTATTCTGGATGATTTCAACTGTAAGCAGATTGAGACAGAGAATGGCTTTGCCCCCTTCCTTCTGTGAAACGGCATGTGCTTTGATGGCATTATATAAAGTCTCTGCCTGCCACACATTTAGAGCACATGGCTCCGCCACAGAATCCTGAGAGCTGACATTTGTTAAGGGTGAGTTGGAGTTCTATGAAAGGTAAACTAAAATCCCAAGATTTCTTTGAGAGAACTCATCTGCTTTAGATGTGAGGTGTAGTCTAGATAGGACCTCTGTAAAGCTGTTCCAGGGGCCTTACCAACATGCGAGGCTGCCAGACTCCTGCCTACTGCTCCCAGTTGCTTGGTCAATGCAATAGTCTAGGGCAGTGGTCCTCAACCCCCGGGCCATGGACCGGGACCGGTCCGTGGATCAATTGGTACCGGGCCGCCCAAGGAACATTTAAATACAATTAAAATAAAATTATTAAATCAAAACAATCTAAATAATATATAAACAATCAATGTTCCCCCTTCGGCGGGCCACGGTAAAATTATCAAATGTCGACTGGTCTGCGGCAATAAAAAGGTTGGGGAGCACTGGTCTAGGGGACTATTATATTTGGAGAAAAACATGACTAGCAATGGATGGACTGGTCAATTTCCACTTCGTGTCAATTTTGCACTTGTTCATCCCCAAGCCCCAATGTCCTCGTTCATCTGTGTGTGCTTAAAAAAAGAAAGTATATGAAAATATTGTTTAGGTGTTATTGGATTGCCTGTTTGCTTAATGTTATTTGTTGTTTATTATGTATATACTTTCACCTGCTTTTCACTGTAAGGGCAGGTTACACCAATGTTTCCTTACAATATTAAATTTAGTGTTAAAATTCCAATTAGAATAATAGAGTGGTTTCTAAATATATATGGATCTCAGGTGTCAAACAACGCCCAAGGTAAAGAGGGGTATATGGTGAAAGTTATACAATAAAAGGTGCCAGGTGCCCCTCTTGCTGGGAGGGAAAACCAGCAGCTTTAGGAACTGTGACAAGGAATACCCTCTCCTGGGCTACAGTCGTGCCAAACTTCTGCTGAGCTTAACACCTGTGAGGGTCTACAAGGAAGGACATGCATTGTATCACAATAAACAACACACACACAAACCCACATGCCAAATTCTAAATCTATTTTATGCTAAATTTAATGCATCTTGGTATTTTATTTTATTTTATTTTAGACTATTTTATTTTTTGAGTCAAAGGGCTGTACTACAAGATTCAGTTGGATCTGAGATCCCAGGCTGTGTAATCCAGGAGGTGCAAATTTGGCCAGGTCACTTAAAAATATTGACTGAATGAAATCCTCCGAAGTTCCCGTGAGCTGCCTTCTTTTCTCTCTCTCTGCTCCCCCCCCCCCCATGCACATGCACAGCCACAAGGAAAAGGACCATCAGTGGCTGGCTAGCCATTCCTCTGTCTCCTCTCCCTCCCTTATTTGCATGCTTGAACGTTTTTGAACTGCAACATTCACAGGCTGCGGATGCCAGTGATTCCACACAATTTGGTGAACGTTTCACTAATAAAGGGACCTTGCATTACCAAGAATGGATACTGGGAAATAGGAACTGTCTCTGGTAAATGGTGACCATTGAAGAGTAGTTAGTTCCTTAATTAATTCACTGAAACTTTTTTTTCCCGTACAAGACCCTCAGTTGTTATTTATTTCATGCAATTTATACACTGCTCAATAGTTGTTGTTTTTTTAAAAAAAAACTTCACAGAGGTTTAGAAAGAGAATAAAACAATAACATGATCAGCAAAAACGGTTAAAAGCAATAATTTAAAACATTCCATCAATAAACTAAAAACAGATTAAAACATGCATCTGCATTGTACATGCCTGGGTAGGCTTGTCTGGAAAAAAATGTTTTTAGCATGCACCGAAAAAAAGCACACTGAAGAGCCCTGCCTGCTGTCAAAAGGCAGGGAGTTCCAATGTTCATGTACTGCCACACTGCAAGGTTGATTTATTGCAAATGTGGAACGAGTATTATGTGGCCCATGTAGAGGTGCCAATTCCACCAACTGAAGCAGTCAAGTGGGCATATCTGGAGTAAGGCGATCTTGTGTGGAAACTAGTCCCAAATAGTTAAGGAATGCTAAAGTGTTGCCAGAAAGATCGAGTGAATCTTGGCTTACCTCTCTGTTTCTGTTGAAGGTGGGCTTTGTAAGCCAGGCGTGGTCAACTGGCATACCCTGGAAGCCCAGATTTGGAATGTGACACAACCTCATTCACTCCCTTAACGTAAACCACTCCTTTTTTTAATAATAATTTTTATTGATTTTTTCTTTATAAAGACAAAACATACACAACATATACAATAAACTCTGTCCCTTCATTTTCCCTCCACCCACAAGACCACTTCTGCCACCAGTGATACCCATGGGCATTGAGAAACAAAGGGGTCCATTTTTGAGCTGGGTTTGACCTCCCCCCTCCCTCCTCCACCCTCCTCCCCCCCTGCCACTGAGAGGACAGAGGCGGAGGAGCTCTGAGGTTTGACATCCCCCAGCTAATTCTTCCATTATAATTCAACAACAAAACCACAAATAGAAAAAAAAGAAAAAACATGAAAAAAGGAAAAAAGGAAAAAAGAAAAAAAAGAAAAAAACAAGAACAGCTAAATTCCAAATCTTATTTTCTTAACAGTTTGTTTGCGGCTTCCACGATTCTCTTCCTCCTGGATTTCCTAACTTCTTTAATTAATTTTGGCGAGTTTTCTAATCTAATTCAAAATCTTATTCTTATTATATTAACTTAATCCTCCTCCTTCTTCATGCTGCCCCCCTCCGAGTCCCCTCCTGCCACTAGCGTAAACCACTCCTTCCAAGCTAGAGAAGAACATAATGGCAACATAATTATGTGAGTTACATTATTTCGCTGCAGCAGACACAGTGAGATGAGCAAGATGGTTTGGGCAGCGGAAAATGAACTGCAGTGGAATGGAAACGCTGCTGTGTGCGGCGAAGAGAGGGCGGAATCAGAAATGGCGCCTTCTTCCATCCCTGCTTGGGCTGTAGGCTTTTCTCTTTGTGCCACCAATTCATCTCCTGGGTAGTTTAAATGAGCCAGAGCCTAAGGCGAGTTCAGGGATTGTTATCCCAGGGTAACTGATTGCCGAAACAGGTCTGTAGAGGCCTGCGGCTCCGTTCCCTCCACAATCCGTACAGCTGTTGACATTGAGACATCGCCGCAGAGATATCGCCAGTGACAAAAGCCTCCGGAGCTGATATTACTTGATGATTTCAACCTTGTCGCCTTCCTGCGTCCTGCCATTATAAGCAAACAAACTCGAAAGGGGGAGGGGGGAGGGGAGATGGAAAAGAAGCATTGAGGTGACTCTGTGCCTGCCGTCGTGGCATAACATTACTCTGGAGAAGCAATTACCGGGAGCCAGAGCAAAGGGACCGGGGACAGGTCGCCTAAATGAAGTGAAGAAGGGGGCTGGATGTGCGAAGGGGCGGGGACAACAGCAGGTGGAAGGCACACAGAGTACATGGGATAACAAGAAAATGGCTTCATCGCTTTTCGGGCTTCAAATTGGAAAAACAGCGATCAATACAGCAGAACTTCATTTAATGGTGTGAGAAACTATCCAGAACGGAGACCCGCAGGAATCGCTTATTGCAAAACAAACAAGCCAATTAGAAACCGACAAGGAAAGAGCAGAGGCAGCAGTTGGAGGGGGGGGGGACTGTCAAACTCAAGATTCATCCCTCGGCAAACAGGGTTCTCGTGTCGCAGTTGTGTAACAGTTGCCGTAGAGCCGCAGTAGCAGGCACCTGAAATTACCTGAAGTAAGTGGATTGATTGTCTGCCTGTTGGTGAGATAATCCAAATGCCATGTTTGGTCCAAAATGAGTTGGGTGGGTGCCTTGTGCTGTCATCTGCTGATGACATCATCATTGTGTGCCAGTGTCCTGAGTAGCTTAAAGTCCTGCTGTACTGTCCATAAGCACAGGGGCAAAAGCAGAGTGACTTGGCTTTGCCTGCTGTTGGCTCTGGCGCCACCTACTGTTTGGGCTCCCTGCATTCCACCACTCCTGTCCCAGTTGGGTACCAGGTACCCCTGCATCTAAGCATACATGCAGACAATGTTTGCCCAAAACGATCCCTGGCATTCCACAAACTGCCATCCATCTGTACTGGAGCTTAGGGAATCCGTGTGTTGGTTGGTTGGCTGGTTGGTTGGTTGGTTGGAAGCAGAGAGAAGACGTAAGAAGCCACCGCATTCCAAGAACGAGCCAGTCTGCCGTGTCAAGGTTTTACAGCTTCTGTGGCCGTGGGCACGATGGCCGCCTGCAGCATATTAAACAGATTAATTGGTTTAACCTAGAGGGAGTATAGAAACTGCCAATCTTTAGCCCCGTAGCCATTTCTGAAATGACAGGCAGAGGGCAGGAAACAGGAGGTCAGGAGGCGGCATTTGGCGGTGTAACGTTGTGCTATTAAAGATAAATTCAACAAGGAGGGAGCAAATTATACATCTTCCCTCTCCACCTCACCCCCAACACACACACAATTGATGGTGGTTGGGTTGGTGCTCAAAATCTGGATTTCCTGCATCCAGCAGGAAGTTGGAGCAAAAGTCACCCCCCTCCTCCTGCAACTTGGCCATGAAACTCACTGGGTGACCTTGGCTCAGTCTCACTCACTCACTCACTCACTCACTCACTCACTCACTCACTCTCTGCTTGACCTACATCACAGGGTTGTTGTGAAGATACAGCAGAGAAGGGGAGAGTCATGCATGTCTCTGTGAGCTCTGTAGAGGGATGGTGAGCTATAAATGCAATAATAAGCAATAAAGCCCCACCCTGCCTCTACGATGCAATGGATATAGGATCCAAAAGTCAAAACCACTGTGTCATTTCCAGTGGAGACATGTCAGAGAGACCCAAGTTGTCCTCCTGTGGGTAAAAAGACATAAAGTTAGAATTGGGAAGGAATCCGTCGAATAGTTTTTATATCGATAAAATAGGTGGCGATGGCAATCTGGGCTTAATTTTGATGCTGTGCCGTACTTCATAACACCGGCAGTGTCTTAAAAACGTAATGAAAAGGCTTGATAGATTACAGAACTAATCCATTTAGTGCTCCAATAAATAACTAGAGAAATACATCCAGGATTTCAGAAAGAGGGGAGGGGAATTTGGCAATGCATGTATGTTTTGCAGAACTATTCCGGATGGCAAAGTAAACACCCCCCCCCCCAAAAAAAAGGTTGGAGATCATAGAAGCGTAGAGATGTAGAGTTGGAAGGTTCCCCAAGGGTCATCCAGTCCAACCCTCTGCAATACAGGGAAGATGGCAGCCATGCTGGAAGAGTTGTGCACGGGCTGCCTATTAGCTGAAAAGCCACGTTCGAGGTTTATTGCTCATACATTAAACCGTTAACCAGGGGGAAGGAAGCTTCTTCACCCCAAGATCTTAATGGAACCTTGGCCAGTCTTCTGGCTGCTGCAATCTGGACCAAGGGAGTTGTCTTCAAGGGCAGCCCTACGTAGATCTCATTGCAATTGGTAGCCCCAAAGAAAGCAAAGGTGCAGTGGAGCATTGTTTAGGCTGCTCAGCTTCCCCGCCTTGCAGCTGACACATGAGGTATCGCAGCAGCTTCCACCCGGTCCCAGAGCTTCAACTCTAGATATTTTGGTCTGGATTGGAGAGAGAGCTGGAGAGCAGGGGGAAATAGGCATTTAGAGGTTTTTTAGAGGGTGCTCCCCACTTATGCATGCAGGAGGATGTAACCCCCACATAATTGGGGGACAGGGATGCCTGTATAAAGATTTCAGAGCCCAAGCCTGAGACCTGGGATGAGCCCTCTGAGCTCCCTCCCACCAATAAGCCCTGGAAATGGAGGTTAATTGGGAGAGGGGAGGGAGGAGGGGAGGAGGGCAGACACACCCATGCCTACAGATACACATGTGCCAAGAGTCCTTGCAATGATTTGCAGCTGGCTCCTGCTGGACTGAAGCTTGAAAGCTTCCTGCATAGTCTTGGGGAACCTGGAGACTCAATCCCTCCACCTGACACCTGGAATTAGCTGAGCAAACCTGGAAGTCAGACCTGGAAGTCAGGCAGCCCTAGTTCTAGAGACCCCAAGGGTGGTTCTTTAGCTTTGCAAATTTCATAACACATTGGTGGGCTATGGGGGGAAACTATTTTTTTTAATAAAATAAAAATGGAATACATAGACCAGGCAAGGGTGATGTAAGACCACCCGTTCATCACAGGCTCGGCGTGAGACCCTCGCGCTACCCACCACCCCACCGGCCTCGGCCGTCGCTCAATGAGTTAAAGGCATTCCGCAATCGACAATTAATGTACAGCTCATTCTGCGGATCTCTTACCAGAAAGCACAACAGGGCAATTAACCCACTAATACACTAGGCTATTACGTTGCTATGTCTCTTATTTTAGCCCGAGGTGATTTGAAACGCATTGGATTAAAGGATATTACAGGAGATAGCATGAAAAATAGTTTAACGTAATGAGTCGTCCCGTGATGTCTGCTATTAAAGATGATTTGCGGTCAAAAACTACAACATATTGGAGTTCAGCCATTTAGAACCTCAGGAGGAGGGTGGGGGGGGAGGCTTAACCCTTTCCTCGCTGCTGCCGGCTGAGTAAATCGAAGAGATAGCGGCACAGGCACACACTCTTCCCAGTCAGTTTCTTCCTCCTTGTAATAATTCTGCTGCTATCCAATTCCAAATGTAATTCTAGGCTGCATCAACAGATGCACAGTGTCCAGACCAAGGGAAGGAAGAGTACCTCTCTATTCCACCTTGGTCAGACCCCCACCTGGAGTCCAGTGTCCAGACTCAGAGCATCACAGATTAAGAATGGTGCTGGCATGCTGAAAGATGAGCAGAGGAGGGCAGCCAAGGTGATTGCAGGGTCTGGAAACCAAACCTTATGAGGAACGGTTGAAGGAGCTGGGTATGCGTAGCCTGGAACAGAGGTGACTTAAAGGAGATAGGATAGCAGAAGAAGAAGAAGAAGAAGAAGAAGAAGAAGAAGAAGAAGAAGAAGAAGAAGAAGAAGAAGAAGAAGAAGAAGAAGAAGAAGAAGAAGAGGAGGAGGAGGAGGAGGAGGGGGGAGGGGGAGGAGGAGGAGGAGGAGGAGTTTGGATTTGATATCCCACTTTATCACTACCCTAAGGATTCTCAAAGCGGCTAACATTCTCCTTTCCCTTCCTCCCCCACAACAAACACTCTGTGAAGTGAGTGCGGCTGAGAGACTTCAGAGAAGTGTGACTAGCCCAAGGTCACCCAGCAGCTGCATGTGGAGGAGCGGAGACACGAACCCGGTTCCCCAGATTACAAGTCTACCACTATTAACCACTACACCACACTGGTGTAGTGTGTGTGTGTGAAACACTCTGTCACATGGAAGATGGAGCAAGCTTGTTTTCTCCTGCTTCAGAAGGCAGGGCTTGAACCAATGTTTCAAGTTACAAGAGAGGAGGTTCCAACGAAACATCAGAAAGAACTTTCCGATAGTAAGAGCTGTTCAACGGTGGAACGGACTCCCTCGGGAGGTGGTAGACTCTCCTTCCTTGGAGGTTTTTAAGCAGAGGTTGGATGGCCATCAGTCATGGATGCTTCAGCTGAGATTCCTGCATTGCAGGGGGTTGGATTGGATGACTTGGGGTAACTTCCAGCTCTGCAATTCTATGATTCTATATTCTGAACAGCAAAGGTGCCTTTGGACAACGCTCAGGTGATCAGAAACGTTACACGCTCTACATCCATGATGCCTCCAGCCAATGTGATGTTAAATTCACCAAGCAAACGTGTGTCCTCAAGATCTCTTACCACTGCTGCATTTAATATTCCTGAGTTAGCATTCTTGCTTAAGAAGTGGGGTTCTTAAAGCAGGATGGGTTCGAGAGTTCAAGAGTCTTCCTGGAAGACCTTTTTGGAATTCCCCGGAGCAGAACCAAGTGGTTTGGTCCAGCTGTTATCAGCAGACTTGGGGAAATGCCAGGGTGAAAAATCCTTTGGTGGGGGGGGGGACCGTAAGGTGAATGTGGAGACTAAAACAGCCCGGTGAAGGGTGTGAGCACGCTTGGTGGCTACAGAACATTGACTGGCTATTGGAGGAGAATTAGGAAACCAAGCGGGGGATACTGGCGGGAATACTTGACACTGCAACACTTGATGCTGCAACATTTTGTTGCAGGTACAGTTTGCTCCATGCAACACTCAGACTCATACTGGCCAAAGGAATTGCGTTTTCCCAGCAAATAAATATTAAGATTGGGGAATGCAATTTCCTTTTCATGAGGAAGGAACCAACCTTGAGGGTTAACACTGAGACTCTGCACCGCAAATGAACCCAACTCCAGTTTGTCTGTGTGTTTAAGCATCATTTGTGAAGGCTCCTTCTGCCACAAAATGTACACACACACACACAAGCATTAATAAACAAATATTCAATGGGAATGGGTGTTAACTGGATTCAATGAGCCAGTGACTCACGCCCCATCCCTTCAGTGCTCTCCTCACGACTGCGAAGGTGTCTCGTAGGACACACCATACATTTAAAGCACAAAACTTTCCACCAAAAGAACCTTGGGAACTGTAGTTTGATAGGAAGGGTTGGGAACTGTCCAATGAGCCACACCAACTCGAGGAATGATCAACAGCACACCTGCAGGTGATCAATCACTCCCGAAGGCACCCAGGACCTTTGAGGGAAGCCATGTGTTTTCAATGTGTGACATGTAAGTGGGCAGACTCATGAGTGCGTGCATGTTGCAATTCCACAGGGATATCGGCCGGGGTTGGGGGGACACACAGAATGTGGCACTGGGCACAGTTCCTTAAAAAACTCAGCTTCCATGTTTAAAAAAACGGCAGGGTTTCTAGCCAATTGGAACATGAATATGGGCTTCAAAGAGTGTGTAGGCCAAAGTTTGCATCCGTGCTGTGCCTAGCTTCTTGTCCCTCCTCCACCTCACAAGTAAAACAAGAATGAATCCTGCAAAATTACGAACATTTCTTTCAATTTGCATTATGTATACCAGTTGCAGAATCCAAACCTTCTCAGTGCAGGGTGTGGATTCCTGGTTGCCAAGCAGACAGGGAGACAGATGAGGAGGCAAAGCTAAGCTAGGCCCATTCAGCACTTGGGAGGGAGGGAGGGAGGGAGGGAGGGAGGGAGGGAGGGAGAGCACAAGGTGGGGTTTCAGGACCACGGACAGCACCCCTGCTGCTGAGACCAAGCATCCAAGTTGTCTCAGCAAGGCGCTGGAGCAAACAGCAGAGCTTCATAGCAGCAGCCATTGTCTTCAGACCAGTTAAAGAAGCGGTGCCTGCTTCATGGCAATGGGGTTCCCAGCTGTGGGGCACTCTCTGCTCAAGGCTCTCTTTACCCTCCTGGGAGTCTGTGGACCAACCACCAGAGCTTTGTGGCAGAGGAGTCTTCTTGGGGCTCAAGGGGGCAGCTGAGGGCTCCAGCATCGGCACAACCACACAGGCAAACCTGGGTGTGGGCTCATCTCCTCCTCCGAGCTGCGGTTGCCAGAGAACTGTGGTCTAGGGCCAGAACATCTACCACATTTGGATGTAAGTGAAATACTAAACATTACTATCTAAAGAAGGAAGACCCTCCCACCCCCCACCACCCCACCAAAAAAATATATAAGACCATTAAGACCAGAGTCTAAAATTACCTAACTGTCACCACTAACTTAACGTGCTCTCATTTTCCAATCCGTGATGGACGGAGCAGGGGTAGCAGGAAGAGACCATCTCAAAAGAGCAAGGAGGGGGGGTGCAAGCACCGTCACCCCTCCCCTCTAATCAAAGAACTTGTCACTGTCTCTTTGGTGGCAGCATATGCCACTAACAATAACCGCGATCCGAAGGGTTTTGAAATCCATTATTAACGAGTAACATTCGCCGCCATCTCCCCCCGCCATTCTAACGAGCTTTCCCTTTTGGATGTCATCCGGGGCCGGCACGGATCCCCAAGCGGCGGGACGAGCTGTCATCTCCGATTTTCTTCCAAGGGGGCGAGTGGTTTCGGAGGAGGAAGGAAGATGACCAGGTCTTGCTGACCTTTTCTCCTTCAATTCCGCTCCTCTCCTTCTTCAGAGAGAGGAAGCAGGAGTGGGGAGGGAACCCCAGCAAATCACACTACGCGGAACTGACAGACTCATCACCCTGTTGTGCTGTTACATATACAATAGCCATGTCACTCGGCATCAGGCGGGAAAAGGTCCTGATGGAATTACAGCCCCATCATGGGTCTAATCGGTCAGTAGATTTTTCCTCCTGGCGGCCTGGTGTCAATATAAGTTTTTGTATCTCCCTGGGTCTCGGAGCAGCCCAAAGTGGCTTCGGTTACAGCTGAAGCCAAAACGCCCACGCCACCCATTTATTTGTTATTTCACAAAATTTACATTTCACTTGATTTTAAAAGAAAACATCTGATCAGGTTTTCAAATACATAAGAACAAAGCACAAGAAATTTAAATGCCTTCCTAACACAGAATGGGTCTAAAGGTAAAGGGACCCCTGACCATTAGGTCCAGTCGTGACCGACTCTGGGGTTGCGCGCTCATCTCGCATTATTGGCCGAGGGAGCCGGCGTATAGCTTCCAGGTCATGTGGCCGGCATGACAAAGCTGCCTCTGCTGAACCAGAGCAGCACACGGAAACGCCGTTTATCTTCCCGCTGTAGCGGTTCCTATTTATCTACTTGCATTTTGATGTGCTTTCGAACTGCTAGGTTGGCAGGAGCTGGGACCAAGCAACGGGAGCTCACCCCGTCACAGGGATTCGAACTGCTGACCTTCTGATCAGCAAGCCCTAGGCTCAGTGGTTTAACCCACAGCGCCACCTGGGTCCCTTAGAATGGGTCTAAGGTTATGGATAAATCATAATGCAGACACTTCAAGGTAACGGGGAGAAGTAAGAAGTGTCATGTTCCTTTTCAGCTCTACAGTTCTATGTTTCTAAGTCCATTTATAACAGAGGAGAGGAAGCACCATGAATAATAATAATAATAATAATAATAATAATAATAATAATAATTTATTATTTATACCCTGACCATCTGGCTGGGTTTCCCCAGCCACTCTGGGTGGCTTCCAACAAAATATTAAAATACAATAGTCTGTCAAAAATTAAAAGCTTCCCTAAACAGGGCTGCCTTCAGATGTCTTCTAAAAATCTGGTAGCTGTTTTTCCCTTTGACATCTGATGGGAGGGCGTTCCACAGGGCGGGCGCCACTACCGAGAAGGCCCTCTGCCTAGTTCCCTGCAACTTGGCTTCTCGCAACGAGGGAACCGCCAGAAGGCCCTCGGAGCTGGACCTCAGTGTTCAGGTAGGACGGTGGGGGTGGAGACATTCTTTCAGGTAAAATGTACTCATTCTTTTTGGTTGGTGAACTGCAGCACAATTTCCAGACTGGTTTGAACAACCAATCCTTCTTCCCGGGGAACTCTGGGAAGTGTAGGGCAGGCATGTCTAACAGGTAGATCGTGATCTACCAGTAGATCACTGGACGTCTGTGGTAGATCACCAGAAGATTAGTGGCTTTCCCCCCAAAAAAAAGAAGCTAAAAAAACTTTGGCTCCCCTAAAAAAACTCAACATCTTTGCCCTGCACCCCTAAAAAGGGGGTAGATCACTGCCAGTTTTTAACTCTGTGAGTAGATCGCAGTCTCTTGAAAGTTGGCCACCCCTGGTGTAGGAGAATAGGGGCCTCCTAGCAGCTCCCTCAGCACACCTAACAAACTACAGTTCCCAGGATCCCTTGGGGGACGCCGTGACAATTAAAGCGGTACGATACTGCATTAAATGTCGTGTAGGTGGGGCTTGAAATCTTGCATTATCAGAAAGACTGGAGATACAAAAGACAAAATAGCCAGGTACAGAGGCAGCAGCTATAGGGGGTTCTTGGGGCCCAAGCACCCACAACATTTTTGTTGTGGGTGCTCAGTACCCATACCACAGGGCCCCCGACGCAACTTCCAGTGCCTTGCGAATCACCGGAAGTCATGTCTGAGGCCTTGCGAGACCTGGAGATTTTATCCAAGGCCTTGCGAGACCTCGGAACCTGACTTCTGGTGCCAGTGGGAACCTGGGGTTCAACTCAGCGCCCCATGCCAGTGAGCAATGAGAATCACCTAATGCAAAGGTGAGCAGGTCTGTGGAATCCATTTATTGCTATTTATTATTATTATTATTATTATTATTATTATTATTATTATTATTGCTGATTTTATTTTAGTAATTTAAAGAGCACCAGACATTTACTAAGCACTGGACAAAGATGAAGGGAAACTCAAAGAGTGCCTGCCAGCAGGCTGACAATCAAACAGAAATGAAACAAGAGGGGAAAGGATGGAGGGGGGATACTGGGGAGGAACACACCCAGGTACCAATCTTTAAAGTCACACTGTTGTTGCTTTTATGATGACTGGCTTGAATGGAAACCGCTGGGGGAGGCAGCCCTGTGAAATGTCTGTCAGATTCCAAAGGCCACACCCTTCACCGGCCTTTCTTCAAGCCCTCCTTGAGGGTTTTTGCCTGGCTGGAATGTGTCCTTGAACTCAGATCATCCCTCTTGATGGCCTGCGTGGAGGACAGAGAGAGGTGAGTTCATACAAACCTGCTGTACAAAGGGCAAGTTTGTGTTTGCTGCTCCGCCCACTTTTGCCTCTGGCCCCACCCACCATTGCTATGTGGGCCCCGCCTCCAGAAGGCGGCTCAGAAGGGATTGTGGCCCTTGGGCTTTAAAAAAACACGCTCCCCACCTGATACAGGGTTTTAAAAAGTGTATGTATTTGAAATGTACTCGGAGTCGAGAGTGAATTTCATGCTCTTTATTCAGCTCATAGTCATCAAGGAGAAGAGGAGAAGAAGAATGGCTCTTTTCCCAAAACCATCTGCTTATATACATTATTTACACAATGGGCCTTGCGTGATTGGCTACTTCAGGGCTACACCTGTGGGCCAATTATATTGTGGATTGACTTCTGCCTGCAGCCTGATTGGCTGCTCCTACAGGCCAATCAGGTAGCAGATTCGCTTCTGCCAGCCGCCTGATTGGCTGCTCCAGCAGGCCAATCAGGTTGCGGATTCACTTCCACCTGGAGTTGGATTGGGTAGCTCCCGCTGATTCTGAATCCTATTGTTCTAGGATTCAGCTCAGTACATAACACCCCTCCCCTCTAAGTTCCAGTCCTGCCCGGGAAGTTGCATTCGTAGTCCCCAAGGTCTGCTGGCCGCCTCCGTGTGCGTTGTGGCCTGGGGTGTTCCTTGGTCAGGGGTTCTGGTTCTGGCTCGTGTTCCGAGGCTGCTGGCTGTGCCGGGGCTGTCTGGTCTGGCGCCACTGAACCACTAGGTTGTGGCTCTGGTTCCGGTGTCCTTCCAGCCTCGGGGCGCCCCTCTGTGCCTACTGCTTCTGCTTCCCCTGCCCACCCCTCTCGCTCTACAGGCCTCACTGCCCTGCTGTCCCCTTGGGACCCCTCTGTCCCGCTCTCCTCCCAGGTTCCTCCTGGGAATCGTCGCCGTAGCTGGTCGCAGTGGCGGCGCCAACATTGCCCCCCTTCCGTTAGTACCTCGTACGACACGGGACCGGTCACCTTGGTGACTGTGGCGGGTACCCATGCTGGGCCTGCCCCAAAATTCTTTGCGTACACTGCGTCCTGGGCCACAAATGTCCGGGGGTTCCTGCCTTTCCCCACCACTACCTCATCCTGAGCTCTGTCGGGGTGAAGTCGGTCCAGTCTAGTTGCAAGGCGCCGGCCCATTAGTAGTTCAGCTGGGCTCCGGCCCGTCGTTGTGCTTGGGGTGCTGTGCTGTGCTAGAAGAAATGCGGCAAGGCGGTATTCCCAGTCCCCTTGTGTCATGCGGCGGAGGCTGTCCTTGGTGGTCCGCACCATGCGCTCCGCTTGGCCATTGGTGGCAGGGTGGAATGGTGCTGAGCGGATGTGGCGGATGGCGTTCTGCGCTGTGAAGGTCTGGAACTCCTCTGACGTGAATGCGGTTCCATTGTCCGAGACGAGGGTGTCAGGGAGCCCGTGGGTTGCAAAAAGCTTACGTAGTACCCGGATGGCTGCCGCCGTAGAAGTGGACGGTACCAGTGCGACCTCCAGCCATTTGGTGTAGGAATCCACCACTATGAAGAATGTTTTTCCCTGGAAGGGGCCAGCGAAGTCCACGTGCAAGCGTGACCATGGATGTCGGGCGGACTCCCAGGGCTGGACTGGGGCCCTTGGGGGATCCGGGCGGGATTCTTGGCAGGTCTGGCAGTGTTGGACCCAGGCCTCTATCTCTCTGTCAATCCCCGGCCACCACACATAACTCCTGGCAAGGGCCTTCATCCTCACTACCCCTGGGTGTGTCTCGTGTAGGGCTGTAAGGACCCTTTTGCGGAGGGGCTGGGGAACAACAACCCTGCTTCCCCATAACAGGCACCCCTTGTGGGCCGACAGTTCATGTTTGCGGTTTGTGTAGCCGGCGAATTCTGGCCCGGGGCTGCTGCTGGGCCATCCTCGCCACACCCAGTCCAGGACCCGGGAGATGACCCTATCTTTTGTGGAATGGTGCGCAACTTCTTGTGCCTGAATGGGTCGGTCGGGAAGCAGCTCCAGGGTCATAACCTCTTGTGCAGGCGCTGGGTCGGGGCCTGTTTCTGGTAGTGGTAGCCTGCTGAGGGCGTCTGCGTGGCCCATCGCCTTCCCAGGGCGGTGGATTAGTGCATACTGGTAGCCGGCAAGGAAAATTGACCACCTGAGGACACGTGGAGACAACACTTGGGGGGTCTGCTTCTCGGGGGCAAACAGGCCAAGCAACGGCTTGTGGTCAGTCACTATGGTAAAGGGCCGCCCGTACAAGAAATCATGGAATTTTTTTACGCCCTTCACGATTGCCAGACCCTCCTTGTCAATCTGTGAGTAGTTTCGTTCGGCTGCAGCAAGCGTCTGGGAGAAGTATGCCACCGGCACCTCTCTTCCATCCGGGAGTTGGTGTCCCAGGACAGCGCCGATGCCATAGGGAGAGGCGTCGCATGCCAGCACCACTGGCAGCCTCTCGTCGAAGTGTGCCAAGACCGAGTTCGAGACGAGCAAGTCCTTGACTGCCTGGAATGCGGCCCTTTGTCGCTGGCCCCACACCCAAGGGGCCCTTTTATCTAGGAGTCTGTGTAGGGGCTCCGCTACCGCTGCCTTATGGGGAAGGAAGGCATGGTAAAAGTTCAATAGTCCCAAGAATGACTGAAGTTCGGGCTTGCTCTTGGGCGCTGGGGCCTCACAAATGGCCCGTACCTTGTCACCGGTTGGATGGACCCCTTCTGCGTCCACCTTAAATCCCAGAAAGTCCACCTGCGGCACTCCCAGTAAACACTTTTCCCGCTTCACCTTGAGGCCCGCCGTCTGGAAACGGTGCAGGACGGAGCGGAGGCGGTCCTCAAATTCCTCTGGTGTGGGCCCGGTGATCAGTACATCATCGAAGAAAGGGGTGACGCCAGGAATCCCTTTAAGGAGAGAGTCCATTAAATTCTGGAATATGCCTGGTGCCACGCTAACGCCAAATTGCAGCCGCTTTACTCTGAATGCCCCTCTGTGCGTCACAATCGTCTGAGCCTCTGCTGTGGCTTCGTCCACAGGCAACTGTTGATACGCTTGGGCCAAGTCCAGTTTGCCAAAGATTTTTGACCCAGCCAGGGTGGCGAGGACATGGCTGACCACTGGCACTGGGTATGCATGGGCCGTGAGAGCCTTGTTTATGGTGCATTTGTAGTCTGCACAGATGCGGACCGAACCGTTAGGCTTGACGGGTGTGACAATTGGAGTTTCCCAGGGGGCGTTGGGCACCGGCTCCAGCACTCCTTGCTCCACGAGCCGGTCCAATTCCTCGTCTATGCGGGGTTTCAGGGCGAATGGGACCCGGCGGGCCTTGTGCCTGATGGGTCGTACAGCGGGGTCTAGCTGTAGGGCAATGGGGGGTCCTGTATATCGTCCCAATGCCCCATCGAAAACCCCTGGAAACTCTTTGCATATGGCGTCCACGTCCACTTGTAAGCTAGTGCGGTTCACCCCGGTAACGGCTAGCCCCAGAGGTCCAAACCATGCCAGTCCCAGTAAGCTAACGTAGGGGCCCTTAACTACCAGCAAGTCCAATTGTTGCTTTCGCCCTCGATATTGCACCCTGAAGGTCCCCACCCCCATTGTAGGGACCTTACGTTTCTGGAAGTCCCGGAGGGTGAATGGGGCCGGCCTTAGTTTGGGACCCCCATTAGGGCACAGTTCCCTTAATGTTCGGGCCGAGATTATGGATAGAGTTGAACCCGTGTCCAGCTCCATGCGGCATGGGGCTCCCTCTATCTGTACCTCTATATAAATTTTCTCTGTGCTGGGATGGGGCAACTGGAATACCTGGTAGTCCGTGATCTCCGTCGAGTTGCCTTGGTGCATGGTGCCGTGTGACCTGGGGCTCCTGGGTTGGTCATCTGATGCTTGTCGACGGGTGAGTCGAGCCCGACACACCCGGGCGATGTGTCCCAATTTTCTGCACTGCCTGCACTCTGCGTTGCGGAAACGACAGGTCCTCCTCTCGTGGTTCTCCCCGCAGCTTGCACAGTTCCCTCCTTCTCGTCGAGGCTGCTGTGGTGTGTGTGCTGCTTGAGTGCGCCGCTGTACTCGGTGTACTTCCTCCCTGTCAGATTCGGATTCGTCGGTGAGGTCTTCGTGGTAGACCCTCGGTTGGGGTGGCGGGGCCGGTCGTGCCTCTTGCGTTGACCTCTCGGCGGCTTCGGTTGCCAGGGCTTCCTCCAGAGCAATCTGGAACGTGAGGTCTTTTTTGGCGTAGAGGCGTCGTTGCAACATCTCGTCCCTCAGGCCACCGACGAGGCGGTCACGAAGCATGTTCTCCAACTCTGAGAAGTTGCATAGCCGGGCGGCTTGGCGGAGGGAGGTCACAAACCCAGTTATGGTTTCCCCCGGGGCTTGCCGCTTTGCGTAGAAGGCATTTCGGCAAGCTACCACCGAGGGCTGTGGTGAGAAGTGCTCCTTCAGCCGTTCCATTATTGTTTTGTAAGAGACGGTAGCGACATCTCTAGGTGCAAGGAGAGCCCGGGCGATTTCAAACGTCTCCTCTCCACAGACGCTGAAGAATGTCGCCCTCTTCATGGCATCGTTGGTGACTTCTTTCGCTTGCAGGAGGAAGTTGAAACGGGCGGCGTACCCTTCCCAGTCTCCTGATGCTGGTTTGAATGGCGAGAAGCTGCTGTCGGTTGCCATTCTGGGTTCCTTGGGTCCTGGAGCTGAAGCCTGGATGCACAGTGCGATGCAGCGGTGCAGCAGGTGGCGGTGCTGCGGTGCAGTGCGTGGTGGCGGTCAGCTCAGCAGGATCCCATCCTCGTCGCCAGTGAAATGTACTCGGAGTCGAGAGTGAATTTCATGCTCTTTATTCAGCTCATAGTCATCAAGGAGAAGAGGAGAAGAAGAATGGCTCTTTTCCCAAAACCATCTGCTTATATACATTATTTACACAATGGGCCTTGCGTGATTGGCTACTTCAGGGCTACACCTGTGGGCCAATTATATTGTGGATTGACTTCTGCCTGCAGCCTGATTGGCTGCTCCTACAGGCCAATCAGGTAGCAGATTCGCTTCTGCCAGCCGCCTGATTGGCTGCTCCAGCAGGCCAATCAGGTTGCGGATTCACTTCCACCTGGAGTTGGATTGGGTAGCTCCCGCTGATTCTGAATCCTATTGTTCTAGGATTCAGCTCAGTACATAACAGTATTTATTTATAAAACATATTTGTGCTGCTGCATCATTTAAAAATATCAAAGCGGTTTGCAACGGTATCTGCATATCATAAAAAAAAACATGTGCACATTTAAAACCAGGGACCATCAACTAACTATTGAGGAAAGACAGTTTAAGTTCAAACCACTCAAAACAATTCGCTCTCTCTGGCACTACCTCTCTCATTTCACGGTTCCTTGCTTGAGTCTCTGTCTCTCACCCCTTTGTCTCTCTTCCTGACACCCCTTTTCTCTCTCCCTGTGAAGTGGGCTGCCAGGAAAGGGACAGGTAACTGTTGTCAGAAGCCGGAACAGATCGCATGAAGAAGATTTCATTTCTCCCTCTCCTCCTTCCATCCGTTTTAGCTCACCGCCCCCCATTCCCTCTCTTCCTATTCTTCCTCCAGGCTCCCCACATGCAATCTGGACACAGTTCGCATGTGGCCCTTGGACACTTGCAAAAGGAGGTGGTCATTTCTTTCAGACGACTCCACGTGTCCAGCTGTCCAGCACCAGAAACAGAATACAGTCAAATCTCGGTGTCGAAATGTTCAACAACCAAGACGCGACTTCCGATGGGTTGCAGGAGCTTCCTGCACTCAAACAGAAGCTGCGTCGGACGTTCAGCTTCCGAAAAACATTCAAAAACCAGAGCATTTACTTCCAGGTTTTCAGCGTTCGGGAGCCGAAACGTTCCAAAACAGAGCCGTTGGGGTTTGACTGTACTAGACCCAGGCCTTTCTTTTCAGCCAGAACGTGCCAGAACTTAGTTCTGGTACCTCTCAAGTGGGCGCCATTGCCATTCTAAGAAAACAAAGGAGAATTTCATGGTGAGCTCCAGCACCTCTTTTTTTTAAAGGAAAATAGCACTGACTGGGCCACATAGACGTTTGGTGTGATTCAGCATGAAAACACTTACACTCTGTTTATTTGTTTTGAAAACCTGAGCTTGGTCTTTTTATTCATCGGAGTGGGGAGAGGAAAGGAAAGGAAATTACGGTGAAAATGAGAGGGGGGGGTTGTTGAGTTGGCTAGAGAGGTATTTAGAGTCCCCACTGCCCTCCCCCAGGATCTGAAGGACACCACGGGGCGAAATTCAAATAAACAAACTGAGGGGAAAGAGCCCGGACGGAAAGGGCCCCGTCTGCCGATTATCATCTGAAAAGATTCTGTCTCCGCGTTCTCTCTCGTCCACCCCGGTGATGAAAATGAGATTGTCTGATGTGCTCGCCAGGACTGGATTTACCTTTGCGAGGGTTTGCCCCCAATCAGCAGAGAGGGGTCGTGCCACAAGCATACTCAAAAAGAGAGAGAGAGAGATGTCATCTCTCAGCTTCATCAAACCGATGCCAATTTCGGCAAGGAGATATTATGCATTTCAAAGGGAATAAGACCCAAAAGGGGGGGGGAACCTCTCTCACACCCCACGTGTGGCTCTTGTCACTGATCTCTATCGCTGCGTGGTACATGGGAAATGTGTGTGTGTGTTGCCTGTATCTCCACTCCAAGCATAAGGAGGGGCTTTGTTTGTTATAAGAGATGCTCCTTAAAGATGCACAGCTTGTCACACTTTTTGCGCTGTTTTTATTTGCTTTTGCCTTTCAGGATCTGAACGGATGCCTGCCTGGGATAAAGGAGTGTGTGTGTGTGTGTGTGTGTGAGAGAGAGAGAGAGAGAGAGAGAGAGAGAGAGAGAGAGAGAATAGAGGTGAACGATTTCTAAACACACTCCCTGGAAAGGAGGGGGGGAACCCTAATAGTCTTCCTCTCCCATGCGGGTTGCTCATTAAAAAAGAGAGAAAAGAAATCTCCATTTAAATGCAAATTCGAGTTTTAGCTGGGGACTTCCCCCAAAAGTATCTCTGGAAACGGCTGGGGAAATTGACTCGGGAAAACTAAAATGGCTGACGGCCATGGAAAAGCGCTTGCCATCCCAGGCGTCTCGGCCATGTTGAGCTCCAGGCGAATCCCAGGATGCTGACAGTTGGACGCGGCGTGATGAGGAAGACCGCCATGTTTGTTTATATGCAGGCACTGGGTTTATGTATAAAATGGGGGAAGGGTCGAGGGGGGGGTTGCCTGAATAGGGGCACATGGAAGGAAAGAGCTGAACGTTTCCCTCACAACTTAACTTTTGTGTCACAGCATGGAACCATCTAGCTCAAAATGGCCTCCACCCTGGTGCTGAGAACTGAGTCCTCCCCTTTCCGCATAATCCTTCTCCTGCCCTTCACCTGCAGATCCTCATCTGTCCAGTCCCATCTTGTATCTGGGTCACAGAATTGTGTCTGAAACTGGAGCGGGGATGTTGAGAACTAGCGTGTGTGTTGCATGTGTGGACCCTTTAACCATCCCCAAATAAATTCAGACAAGACTCACATTTTTGGTTTGGTTTTTGGCAGAATTTAGGCCACAACTTTATTGATTACAGCAAGTGAGTGGTTGCATAGGCTCTGGTTCGACTAGCTCCCTGCACCCTTGCAGGCAGCGCTGACCCAGGGCACACCATAGGTCAGCCTAGGGTAAACACCCGGCATAGTGGAAGGCGGGGTCAAGCCAGTCCACCAGCCAGATGCCCCCCTGGACTCTGGCTCCGGGCACAACCCCTCTCAGGGTTGACCAACCAAGAGTCCCAGGATTCCTTTAACGGAATACCCATCGCATAGGGATGGCCAGACCACTCTGCCACCCCTATCACCTGAACCAGAGCCTATCCGCAACCTTACAAGTTGTGACGATTTGCTACGTGGCAGGCGAAACCCAAATGGCACCAGCCAATCAGCCAAGTGGGGAAAATTCCTACCATGCCCCTGTCCCAACAACAGACGACACACGATGGCATAGCAAGGTCATGCATGCAAGCCCTAAATATAGGGAGAGGTGGGCAGGTGTTCCGATGTCCTGGCCCAAAAGAGGCAGCTCAGGGACACTTGCATGGGCTTAAATAGAGGTCCCTCGATACAAACTTGGTGGCATCCTATTGGTCTAATTGCACCCAGCATCGAGGGACGTCCAATAGGGTGTTGTGGTCATCCAAATGTTCCCACCCACAACACAGGGTCTGGTTGCCAGGTCACACCGCAACACGTGGCCTCTTTTTAGGGAGGACCCGATTTATTATTATTAACTTTTGAACTGGCCTGAGATCTATGGATGAATGGTGGTATGCAAATATAATAAATAAAGAAAATAAAGACATTTATTAATTATTAGATTTCTATCCCAATTTTCCTTCAAGGACCTCAAGCTGATGGAATACATGATTCCCTCCTCTCCATTTCCTCCTCACACAACAACCCTGTGAGGTAGGTTAGGCTAAGAAACAGTGACTAGACCAAGTCCTCCCAATGAGGACTTCATGACCGAGTGGGACTTGGCCCCTGGTCTCCCAGGTCCTAGTCCAACAGCCTAACCACTAGGCCACATTGGTTACCAAATTTCCAGCATTTTGAAGAGGTTGGTGATGTCGTGGAGTGAGACCTTCTGAAGTCAGGGAAATGCCAGCTCCTAAAAGCGAGAACTGTGATTCCTAGGCAGGCCAAATGAGAGGCAGTAGGGTGTCATAGCTATCAGACCTGGGAGATCAAGGTTCGATCAAGGGTCACCTTGGGCCAATCATTGTCTCTCAACTGGGGATGGAGCAGAAATTCGATTCAGTTCACATTTTAAAAAAAAACAACTAGGGAATTTCTGAAACAGTATGTGGCCCAAAACACATCTATCCCTCAAAATGTGTATGTGTATGAATTTCGAAATTCAGTTGCGTGTTTAGACCTTTAAACCTCCCCCTTAAATAAATTCACACAAGACTCAAATGTTTGGTTTGGTTTTTGGCAGAATTTAGGCCACAACTTTATTTGATTATAGCAAGTGAGTGGTTGCATAGGCTCTGGTTCAACTAGCTCCCTGCACCGTTGCAGGTAGCCCTGACCCAGGGCTCTACCATAGGTCAGCCTAGGGTGAACACCTGGAATGGCGGAAAGCCAGGGACATGCTATGTCCACCACCCAGATGTCCCCCTGGACTCAGACATGGGCACAACCCCTCACAGGGTTGACCAAAGCATTGAGTCCCTGGATTCCTTTAACGGAATACCCCTTCACATAGGGATGGCGAGACCATTCCCCCATCCCTATCACCTGAACCAGAGCCTATCCGCCACACTCTCTGTGGCTTCCTAGACTTCTCCCAGGATGCAAAACTCTCTGGTCTCCAGTAGCTTCTCAGCCTTTCCACTAAGATCAAGTGTTTTAAAAAAAAAGCCACTGCTTTTCATTTAGTAGTAATGCCAAGGTCTACCAATCTGTGAATTGCCATTTTAAGATGAATAATGCACATCCTTTGCATTATTATGGTGTAAGTCAGGAGTAGAAATATGAAAATGGGTGCCATGTTGTGGTTGGTGAATCAGAGGTGGGTCTTCTGTCTGGACCAGTTGCAGTCCAGTTACTGCTTTGGACTGACTGCCCCTTGCTTGGCTTAATCTTATGGGTTAATTTTTCAGAGAGAGAGCAATGGGCCGGATCCCCCCAACACCACCAGCATGCAATCTGAGGATGCTTTCCACCCTCCGGCTCCCATTATGCGGGTGCCATTTTTAAATATTAAGCAGTATATAAATGCTTTGGATAATAAATGAAGTTCCTCCCTCTACACACACACACACACACACACACACACACACACACACACGTCCCACTGCTAGTGATAAGTAAACTGACCTCCCCAACACCACGTCATTGGATCACCCCGAAATCCATGGGGGTGCCACAGCCATAGCAGAGAATAATGCAACCAGCTCAAAAGGGTGCTTTTTATATATATATATATATATTTTAAAAAGGAAGAAAGCACACAGCGAATAAGCAATGTATAGCAAGAGCAAAATGAACTTTAATGCAAATGGCCAACCTGGGGGAAATAGCTTTCCCTGCGGCTCAGGCCGTGACTTGTTAAGTATTTTTTGCTTAAGTGCAAAATCTTTGTGGTATGGGTCATTAGGTTTCTGCACAGCAATGATAATCATAGGGAAAGAGAGCTTAGGGAGAGGAGTTTGGGGGGGGGGCAAGGAAGGAAACCAGGCTGGGCTTCCATCCTTACTTGATCCTGGAGTACATCCAAAATAACCATCCATAAATCCCTATTTTGATCTCTCTCTCTCTCTCGCTCTGCAAGGCATCTCTCATTCATCCAGTTCATGTAAGACTTCCAGACTGCTCATTGCTATTGCGTTATATCCCCCCCCCCTCCCCGACGTAGAGGAGAGAGTTACAAGAGAGGCGAGACTGTGCCTGAGTCTAAAGCCCTCCCCTGCCTAGCCTGTCCCCTAAAAGGACAAACCGCCACGTGTCCTCCTTCATGGAGGATGACCCTCTATTTGGAGGGTCGTAGCTGAAAGTGCAGTGGTGGTTGGAGGCCATTGGGGCTGGTGGGGCAGAAGGCAGGGAGCCCAACAGCAGGTGGTGCCAGAGACAAGGATAGGCAGAGACAACTCAGTCTAGTTTTGTCCCCATCTTCCTCCCCCCTGCTGAGTTCTAGAAGGGCAACGCTGAGACTAAGGAGGAGGGGGGATTTGACAGCCAGTGACACCTCCTGGTTGCAAGGAAGAAAGCAGGTAGTGGTGGAGTTGTGATGGACTGGTTGGACGCAGAGGAATGGTGGGAGGAACCAGCTGGGAAACCCCCCAAAGGGAAGAAGGCTCAGAGCCTGGGGGATTGGTGGTAGGATGGTGGTGAGTGGTTAGAGGGAGAAGATTGGGAAGAGAAGGTGTTGGAAGCTGAAGAGGTAACAGGGCTTAGTGAGCGGGAAGAGTCTGTGGCAGAGAGAAGTCCAGAATCAGAGACAGAAGCTGAAGCAGGAGAGAGGAACGAGGGAGGCCAAGAGGCAGAGATGAGTCAGACTAGGGAAGAGGCATGGGTGTCTCCCCCTCCTGCTGCAACAAGCTCCCTTCCCCCTTGGTCTCCCAAACCCAGAAGAGGCGTGAGACAGGAGGAGCAAAGACAGGCATGCAGGCACAGTCTGTGGTTGCTTGGAAAATTCACATAGAGACATCACTGGTTATGGGGAGCTGGCAACCTTTAGACTCAGCAACTGATTTGTGGGGGCAAGCTCTGAGTTGCCGTGCTCATTGGGCCTGTGCAGATCCTCTTTTGCTAATAAAGAGTTAACTCCAGCTTTCTCGGTGTGATTTACTGCTGGCTGGCTCCTGTCCCTGGGATAGAAAGGTCCAATTTAATTGTCATTTTGCATGGGACTCCATCCATTACAATCACTATTTTGGTTAAAGACAGACAAAATGTGTCGGTTTCTCTCCCCCCCCTCCCCCAGTGATAGGTGCCATTCTCCATAATTCTATATCGGATATGGATATAGCTATATAGATATGTATCTATAAAGATATAGCCCCATGAAAATTCATCCGCATTTTACTGCAAATTTCTTCAAATATAATAATAATAATAGTATAATAATAATAATTTATTGTTTATACCCCGCCCATCTGGCTAGGTTTCCCCAGCTACTCTGGGCGGCTTCCAACCGAATATTAAAAACAGTACAGCATCAAACATTAAAAACTTCCCTAAACAGGGCCACCTTCAGTTGTCTTCTGAAAGTAAAATAATTGCTTATTGCCTTGACATCTGCTGGGAGGGCGTTCCACAGGCCGGGTGCCACTACCGAGAAGGCCCTCTGCCTGGTTCCCTGTAACTTCACTTCTCGCAATGAGGGAACCGCCAGAAGGCCCTCGGTGCTGGACCACAGTGTCCAGGCAGAACGGTGGGGGTGGAGACGCTCCTTCAGGTATACTGGACCGAGGCCGTTTAGGGCTTTAAAGGTCAACACCAACACTTTGAATTGTGCTCGTACCAGTGTGTTATGTGGTCCCGGCGGCCACTCCCAGTCACTAGTCTAGCTGCCACATTCTGGATTAATTGCAGTTTCCGGGTCACCTTCAAAGGTAGTCCCACGTAGAGTGCATTGCAGTAATAATAATAATAATAATAATTTATTATTTATACCCCGCCCATCTGGCTGGGTTTCCCCAGCCACTCTGGGCGGCTTCTAACAGAAAAATAAAACACAATAATCTATTAAACATTAAAAGCCTCCCTGAACAGGGCTGCTTTCAGTAGTCCAAGTTTGTTTGTTTGCTTGCTTGCTTCTTTGCTTATTAAATTTGTACTAACTTCTGACATAATGATGCTGTTATGCAAATCTGTGGTTCAATTCGAGGCAAATTTAGGGGAGCATAACCACCAGTTCAGTTGCCTTGGGCTCAGAGTCTTGAGGTCACAGCAGTAGGTGCCACAACTACGGTATGTTGTAGAATGGAAAGGGAGAGGCCAAGCGCCAAAATTTAGCATTGCACAGGGGGCCTCTGTAATTTGAGACCCCCACGTCTGCCACTGGTGCAACCACATTTTGAATACTAAGTACCGTTCTGGTTGCCTCACCTCAAAAGGGATATTGTAGAGTTGGAAAAGGTTCAGAAAGGGGCGTTATCTATCTATTTCACTGGCATTATCTATTTACAGTGGTACCTCTAGTTACAAACTTAATTCGCTCCGGAGGTCTGTTCTTAACCTGAAACTGTTCTTAACGAGAGGCGTGCTTTCACTAATGGGGCCTCTGCAGCCGCTGCGCAGCCAGCACACGATTTCTGTTCTCATCCTGGGGCAAAGTTCTCAACTCGAGGTAACTCTCCCAGGTTAGCGGAGTTTGTAACCTGAAGCGTTTGTAACCTGAGGCGTTTGCTACTCGAGGTACCGCTGTATTTCGTAAGATTCATCTGTACTGCTGGACTGTAATAAACCTTCTTAAGCGGTTTACATAAAAAAATAAAACATTAAAATGATGACTGGGAAATAGTTAAAAAAACAGCCGTATAAATTTTCCAAAAAGAGAAAAGAACTTGCAATCAACAATAAGCTAAAACCCAGGCCAAAGCATATGCCAACATTCTCCATGACGGAGATCGCGGTGGGTGGCACAGAGGGCAGATATCGCCTTCCACGCATCCTGCTTGGCACACCGGCACTCGCTCAGGAGTGGCGGGGGATGACGGCCCCCTCAATATTGGGGGGCTCCACCCCTGCCTCAAAATATTGAGGGGGCTGAGGCCCCTTGCGCCTCATATACCCAGTGCCCCTGGATGTTGTGAAATAAGTAGTGATCACAATCTGGTTTCAAAACTGGGGTTCTTTTCCGTAAAACACACACACACACACACACACACACACACACACACACATTTTCTTCTTAATTTAATTATATCCTCTGCAGTTTGAAAAGGGAAGGGAGGTGGGAGAGGAACAGCAAGGTGGATGAAGCTTCTTAAACCCGGTCTGTTTAATTTTCTAGTGCATTCACCCATCGTTACCCATGGCAAATTGGCTGAAATTATTCAGCAGCTATGGGAGTCCTAGATATAGGTGTTAAACACACACGCACAAAATTAGCTGTGAAGCAGGCATCGAAAGCCATCTCTGTCAGGAGCACAAATTGTTAGAAGGAAAGAGACAAGAGGATTGGGGTGTGTGCATGTGTGTGAGAGAGAGCGCACACACAGAGATTTCTTTCTCTCTCTCTCTCTCTCTCTCTCTCTCTCTCTCTCTCTCTCTCTCTCTCTCTCTCTCTCTCTCTCCTGAGCAATATGTGTTGCAAAACCAGATTCTGGATTTTAAAAGGAAAGAAAGAATAGCTTTGTTAATGTTTCGCCAGAGCCGTTCATCACCCGCTCTCCGCCGATAAAAACTGATGGCCCACATTCAGTTCCAACCATGTGCATTAAATTCCCATAACATGGACAGGGTTCTGTTAAGTCTACCATAGCCTTTCCTCTCCCTGTCTCTCTCTCTCTCTCTTTTCTCCCCCTCTTCTCCTTTGTACAGAGATTACATTTCCAACCTAATGACAAGAGCGGTTTGTTCAGACACTGTGGGCCAGAGCAGAACAGCCATTGAACTCTTCCTACAATCCGTCACAGTGGGTGAGTGGAGGGTTGGAGAGACCGAAGGCGTGTTCCTCACGGAAAGCCACCCCGGAAAAGCTGCAGAGGTGCAATGCTTCAGGGGAGCCTGGATTTTGCTAACTTTTCCCTCCTGTCTGGCGAAAGGTTCCTCCCCACACCCACCCATCCTCTCCACTGCCCCAAAAAAGCCCATCACCAAGGAACTACACATCAAATCAGAAAGGGGTGGTAGAGGCTGGAGGAGCAGGAAATGGACTGTACCATTTCAGACCGCAGGGGAAGGGAAATCACATTTTTAGTAAAGGTAAAGGTAAAGGGACCCCTGACTGTTAGGTCCAGTCGCAGACGATGCTGGGGTTGCTTTACTGGCCGAGGGAGCCAGCTCCGGGTCATGTGGCCAGCATGATTAAGCCGCTTCTGGCGAACCAGAGCAGCACACAGAAACGCCGTTTACCTTCCCGCCGGAGCGGTACCTATTTGTCTACTTGCACTTTGACGTGCTTTCGAACTGCTAGGTCGGCAGGAGCTGGGACCGAGCAATGGAAGCTCACCCCGTCACAGGGATTCGAACCACCAACCTTCTGATTGGCAAGTCCTAGGCTCTGTGGTTTAACCCACAGCGCCACCCGCATTTTTAGTACTTATGTATTATTATTATTATTATTATTATTATTATTATTATTATTATTTCCCTGCCGGCAGTGCTATTTTTCTAGAAAAAGAAGAACTCACCATGAACACCTCTCATAGAATGGCAATGGCACCCACCTGTCAGGAAACAAAGAAGAATGTTCCGGAAGAGGTGAGGACTGCATTGGAATGGCAGTGTGTGGAGTTCTCTGGCTCAGAGTTTACAGCCAGTGATCCGTACCCATTTTCAGAATACAGTGGTACCTCGGTTTATGAACACAATTTGTTCCGGAAGTCTGTTCATAAACTGAAGCGTTCATAAACTGAAGCGAACTTTCCCATTGAAAGTAATGGAAAGTGAATTAATCCGTTCCAAGATGGGTCTGTGGCGTTCGTAAACCGAAAGTTCGTAAACCGAGGTGTTCATAAACCGAGGTTCCACCGTACTCCATTTGGCACACACCAGCTCTGTTCTCCAACACCTCACCACTGCTCACTCACCGCTTGCTACCAGGGGTCGCGGGAGAAATTTGATTCAGCTCACATTTAAAGGCAAAACTCACACTTTTTGAATCTTCAGGCAGGACTTCCGAATGGTATCTGGCCCGCCTTTGGGCAGATTTGGAGAAATTATTAACGTAGACAGATTTAGCTCTTTCAGGCTGCCAAGATCTCTGCCAGTTAAATTTATCCTGCCCATCTGCTGTTCTTATACATTACAATTCTTAATCTGATTATGTTTTTCTTTCTTTATTTTGCAACTCACTCTGAACTTCCATGTTTTAAAGTATCATGCTGTGTATCTTATTTTAGGCATGTTTTAGATATTCCCAGTATTTTATATCCTTTATGTATTGCAGCTCATTTGGATGTATTTTGTATGTCATGAGGTTTTACTCGTACAGCGGTTGGTTTCGTTTCGTTCGGGTCTTTGACCGTATCATAAAGAATCACCTGTATCTGTGCATATGGCAATGCATAAGGGTTAAGTGTGCATAAGGATGCATACCTTTGTGCAAATAACGTACAAAGAAAATGCATACGATGTTAGAGAACACTGCTTTGCAAAAAATGTGTACAGAAGCCAAAATCTCATACAAAATTGTAGGTATTCAGAAAAATTCGCACTAAAATGCAGGTGAATTTTCATGAGGGTGGGTTGTTGTTTTTTCCCCTTCAGAAAAATATTGAAGCTTCACAAACTGATGTAGAAATGTGTAGGACTGAACTTAAGATTGGAAAAAGGAGAAACTGATAGAAATGGAAATGGACACTCGCCTGTCCGTAATCCAACTGCATCTAGAGGACCCCAAATATCCCACACCCATTGTATTATAACTAATTGGGCAGCTGTGAGCAACAGCAATGGCTAGCACACAGTCTGTGTGTAAATAGTGAGTTTTATTCCAAATAGTCAAAACAAAGGCAAGTAACCACAAGAAAGACTGCAACTTCCTGCTCAAGACCACTAGTTAATCAGATGATGACTCATCTAGCTCTCTAGCGTGAGTCCACCTCCTTTTATTCCTACGCTCGAACAACGCCCTCTGCCTCTCTCTCTGTAATTGCCATTTCCTCTTATCCTGTAACCCTCCCCTCCTACGTTCCTGTAACTTTAAAGAACTAGGACCAGACTCGGACAAACTCTCTTCTGAGGTTTGAGTTATTTCTGCCATTTGCTCACCCCTCCCAGCCAGTTCCTTTATCAAAGCAAGCCTCCCTTCCAGTTCCGGGCTATCAGCCAAGTCCGACAGCTGAGCCTCATTAGTTATCGGCTCTAACCTAACATCATCCCCCCCTCTAGGGGCCTCCTCTCCTTCCTCCCGCCTCCGCACTTCCTTACTTGGGGCGTTATGAGATACCTCCCACCATTCTCCCTCTTCACTTCCCCAATAACTGCAACCCGGTTGCGACTCTTCTACTTCTTCCTCCTCTTCAAACCCACCATTCACTTCAGCTTCCCAGTCTGCCTGTTCTGCCTGCTCCTCTACCCAACCCCGGGGTTTGGGTTTATTAGGGTACCTATGGTGAAACTCTCTCTGCAGCCTAGATGCATGTATATCACTCGCATTCACCCATGAGTTCTCCTCTGGTCCGTACCCTTTCCAAGCCACCAAATACTGTACCCCCCTGCCCCTTCTACGAGAGTCCAATAGCTGAACCACTTCATATTCCGGTTCACCCTCCACCCAGATGGGCAAAGGTGGTGGCTCCTTCCTCTTCTGATACCGGTGTCTTGGCGTTACTGGCGATAAGAGTGACCGATGGAACACCGGATACATCTTCATTGAAGTCGGTAAACGTAACTTATATGAAACAGGATTTATTTGTTCCAACACTTCGAATGGCCCTACCCGTTGCGGCAGTAACTTCTTACAACGTCCCTTGCTCGGCCAATCTTTAGTGGATAGCCAAACTTGGTCCCCTACCCTTATCTCCTTGCCCACTTGCCGGTGTTTATCAGCTTCTGCCTTATACAGAGCCTTCGCTTTTTCTAGCTGTTCTCGCAGAATACTGTGCAACGCTTCCATTTCTTCTGCGAACTGTTCAGCTGCAGGCACTGCCAGTCCATCTCCCTGACCTGGAAACACCCGTGGATGTCGCCCATGGCAGGCAAAAAATGGCGTCTGCTGTGTAGAAGCGTGCACAGCATTATTATAAGCAAACTCAGCCAACGCTAATTTCCCAACCCAGTCATCCTGTTGATAATTCACGTAACAACGTAGGTACTGTTGCAACGTCGCGTTCGTCCGTTCGGCCTCTCCGTTTGTCTGAGGATGCCGAGCCGATGAGAGGCACACCTCCACCTTCAGCAATTGCATCAGTCTCCTCCAAAACTGGGAGGTAAACTGCGTTCCCCTATCAGACACAATCTTCTGCGGCAATCCATGCAATTTGAACACATGTTCTATGAAGAGTTGCGCGGTCTCCTGTGCCGACGGTAATTTCTTGCAAGGAACAAAGTGTGCCATCTTGGAGAACAGATCTACTACCACCCAAACCACTGTCTGTTTCTGCGACTCGGGCAAATCAGTGATAAAGTCCATAGCAATGCCTTCTCACGGTGCTTGTGGTGTGGGCAGTGGTTGAAGTAGCCCGGCTGGTGTTTCGCGAGGTCTTTTGGACCGTTGGCACACTTCACATGCCCGGACATACTCCTTGACCTCCTCCTGCATCCGTGGCCACCAAAAATCCCTTGATACCAGACGTTCCGTCTTCCACTGCCCAAAATGTCCTGCTGTTGGACTGTCATGGCATTGTCTCAGCACCCTCGCACGAAGCTCTCCCTCTGGCACATAGAGAGCTTCCCCCTTGTACAGCAGCCCTCCTCTCTCAGTAAACTCCTTCCCTTGGACTTCCCCCTTACGTATTGCCTTCCTCTTCTCTTGAGCGAACCCATCCTTCTGCGTTTGTTGGAGAAAGTCTGACCGTTCTAATGCCGTCATTGTTGCTAGCTGCAGTTGTTCGGGGCTCAGGATCAATCTCCGTTCTAACCCGGTCTCTATTTCGGAATACTCCGGTTTTCGGGACAATGCGTCCGCCCGCTGGTTCTGAGCACTAGACACATACTTAATCCGGAAATTGAACCTGGCAAAGAATTGCGCCCACCTAATCTGTCGTTGGTTCAATTGACGAGCCGTCTGCCAGTACTCTAGGTTTTTATGATCAGTGCGTACCTCCACCTGATGCTGCGCCCCTTCCAAGAAATGCCGCCAAGTTTGTAGAGCATCCTTTATTGCCAACAACTCTCTCTCCCATATAGTATAATTTTGTTCTGACGAGTTTAATTTCCTTGAGTGAAAGGCACATGGTCTCAGTTCCCCTTTGTCATCTTCCTGGAGAAGCACCGCCCCAATGGCTTTCTCCGAAGCATCGGTTTCCACGACCATCGGCTTGTACGGGTCTGGATGAGCCAAGTATCTTTCCTCCACAAACAAGTTCTTAAGTCTCTCAAACGCCCTTTGGGCTTCCTCAGTCCATTTAAACGCCTTTTTGCCTTTCAAACAATCTGTTATCGGTGCTGTAAGGCCTGAGTACCTTGGTATAAACTTCCGATAGTAATTGGCAAACCCCAAGAATCTTTGTACATCTTTTCGAGTCTTGGGTCTTTGCCATGACACTACTGCCTGAACCTTTGCTGGATCCATGTGCACCCCCTCTGGGGTGATTCTATAGCCTAAGAACTCCACTTCTGTTACGTGAAAGTGGCATTTCTCCAACTTAGCGTACAATCGATGTTCTCTTAGACGCTCTAACACTTCCTTCACATGTTGTACGTGTTCTTCCAGACTCTCAGAGTAGATTAATAGGTCATCTAAATAAGCAAGGACCGAACGATCCAACAAGTCGGACAACACGTAATTAATAAATGCCTGAAAGGTGGCCGTGCCCGACTGTAGTCCAAACGGCATGACAAGATATTCAAATGTGCCGTACCTGGTGTTAAAGGCCGTCTTCCATTCATCTCCCTCTCTTACTCGTATCAAATTATATGCCCCCCTCAAGTCCAGTTTTGTAAAAATTTTAGCCGACCGTAATCTTTCCAGCAAATCCCCAATTCGTGGCAACGGGTAACGACTGGGAATCATGCGCTGGTTGATCTTCCTGTAATCAACTACAAGTCTTTTCTCAGAAGTGTTCTTCTTATCCACAAAGAAAATTGGAGCTCCTCCCGGAGTCTTGGTAGGCCGTATGAAACCCCGTTCCAAATTTTTTCGCAGGAACTCCCTCAGTTCTGCCAACTCCACTTCTGACATAGCGTAGATACGGCTGGCGGGTATCTCAGCCCCTGGCACCAGATCTATTTTGCAATCGTACTGGCGATGCGGTGGTAACCGATCTGCCTCCTTCTCGCAGAATACGTCTCTAAAAGACTTATACTGTGGGGGTATTTGTCTCTCTTCCCCAGTGAGCGGACCACAGTCTGGCGTACCATTGGCCTCACCATTCTTCTCCGCCCTGATTCCCAAACAATGTAGTCGGCAATACACTGACGAAAAGGTCATCGATCTCTGGCCCCAGGAGATCATCGGATCATGACGGGATAGCCAACTCATCCCCAAAACCACGGGGTAGGAGTTCAACCTGGTGATATGGAATGCAATGACCTCTCGGTGTCCCGGCAGTTCTAGACCAATTGGCATTGTGGCCTCTGACACACAGCCAGACAGCAACACTCTACCATCAATTGTTCTAACTTCTAAAGGTTCTTCCAATGACTGTGTCTCTATTCCCAACCTGCTCACCAAGTCCATGTCTATAAAATCAGTCGAGGCTCCAGAATCAATAAGAACTTCCACACGCTCGCCCCTTCCATCTGGGAGTCGTAGCATTGCGAATGCTGTAATTACTGGTAAGATCGGTCCAGGTGGAAGCCCTTTGGGTCTCTTTTCCCCCAACCCGAGGCCTCCAGAACGGGCTGGGTCATCTCGTTTCCCGACTGCTCCACTATGCCCTCTCCAGGTGTTGTTACATTTGTGCCAGACAGCGCACCTCGGTTTCTTCCTACAGTACACTGACGAGCCATGTGATTGGGGGAGCCGCAGATAAGGCACAACCGATCTCTCCACCTTCTCTCTCTCTCAGCGTGTGTAATACTAGGTGTTGTACCCCTTCTGATAGAACTACGTTGCATGGGTGCTTCTTCCTCCACCCTTCGTGAATCCGGCAGCTCTAAGGGCACAAATGTCCTGCGGCTCTCTGACCTTCCTTGGCCCCTACGCAACCTGTCCAGCGATTGGAACCTCAGGTCTAGTTGCAAGGCGACTTGTGCCACCTCTTCCAAGGTCTTCAACCCAGGATTTTTTGCCAACTCCACCCGAATCTCTTCACTGAGTCCCGCCTTAAACAATCCAACCAAGGCCTTTCCTTCCCAGCCTAGTTGTCTAGCAAGTCTCACAAAAGAGGACCAGAACTGTGCTACAGTTCCCTTTCCTTGCTTAAGGCTCAAGAACTCCTGTTCCCACTCTGCTTCTTGTGCAGGATTCCTGAACATGCTATCCAGAAGCTTCAAGAAGGCTGATAAGTTGGTGAGCACTCGGTCATTAGACATTAGGTAAGGGGCAATACACTGCCGCGCCTTCCCTTCTAAAAGCCCCACCACCAGGGCCACTCTGGCATCATCATCTCTGTATTCTTCTCCCTTAAGCCTTAAATAATACAAGCAGGAAGCCCGAAATGAATCATACTCTGCACCGCTCCCACTAAAACGTGGGGGAAGGGGAACAAAATTCTTTGCCACTTGCCTGCCAGATAAGTCAGAGAGTTGTCTTGCTTGTTCTGAGGTCACTCCTTCCAGCCGTGCTAATCTTGCCTTCAACTCTTGGTTCTCTGCCCAGAGAGCTTCAGTATTATCTTCTAACTTCATCTCCATTGCTGTTGCGCCGACTGATAAATCCCCAGCCGGTTGCTGCTTCCCCTTTTCTTCCATTCTTGCTTAAATCCACATGCTTCCCCTTCAGCAGCAAGTTAGATGAGTCATGCTGTGAGCAACAGCAATGGCTAGCACACAGTCTGTGTGTAAATAGTGAGTTTTATTCCAAATAGTCAAAACAAAGGCAAGTAACCACAAGAAAGACTGCAACTTCCTGCTCAAGACCACTAGTTAATCAGATGATGACTCATCTAGCTCTCTAGCGTGAGTCCACCTCCTTTTATTCCTACGCTCGAACAACGCCCTCTGCCTCTCTCTCTGTAATTGCCATTTCCTCTTATCCTGTAACCCTCCCCTCCTACGTTCCTGTAACTTTAAAGAACTAGGACCAGACTCGGACAAACTCTCTTCTGAGGTTTGAGTTATTTCTGCCATTTGCTCACCCCTCCCAGCCAGTTCCTTTATCAAAGCAAGCCTCCCTTCCAGTTCCGGGCTATCAGCCAAGTCCGACAGCTGAGCCTCATTAGTTATCGGCTCTAACCTAACAGGCAGCCACTTTTTATATACACCAGGGATGGGAAACGGTGGCCTTCCGGATGTTTTTGGACTCCACTTCCATCATCCCCATTCAACATGCCCAATGGCCAGAGGCAATGGGTGTTGTAGTCTAACCGTAACTGGTAGCCCAGTCTCTGATAGATACTACCAAGAAACCTAAATTTGCAGAACTGTCCCTGTTACAAGTGTCACATAACACCTGCCCTGCATTTCCAAGAAAACAATCTTTTAGTGTGGCATCGGACAAGCACCTTCACCATTCTCTTTTGTTGTTGTTGTTTAGTCGTTTAGTCGTGTCCGACTCTTCGTGACCCCATGGACCATAGCACGCCAGGCACTCCTGTCTTCCACTGCCTCCCGCAGTTTGGTCAAACTCATGTTCGTAGCTTCGAGAACACTGTCCAACCATCTTGTCCTCTGTCGTCTCCTTCTCCTAGTGCCCTCAATCTTTCCCAACATCAGGGTCTTTTCCAAGGATTCTTCTCTTCTCATGAGGTGGCCAAAGTATTGGAGCCTCAGCTTCACGATCTGTCCTTCCAGGGAGCACTCAGGGCTGATTTCCTTAAGAATGGATAGGTTTGATCTTCTTGCAGTCCATGGGACTCTCAACAGTCTCCTCCAGCACCATAATTCTCCATTCTCTTTTAGCACCTGCTAAAAACACGTTTGTTTAGACAACCCTACCGGTGCTGTGGGCTAAACCACTGAGCCTAGGGCTTGCTGATCAGAAGGTCGGCGGTTCGAATCCCTGTGACGGGGTGAGCTCCCGTTGCTTGGTCCCAGCTCCTGCCAACCTAGCAGTTCGAAAGCACATCAAAATGCAAGTAGATAAATAGGAACCACTATAGCGGCAAGGGAAACGGCGTTTCCATGTGCTGCTCTGGTTTGCCAGAAGCGGCTTTGTCATGCTGGCCACATGACCTGGAAGCTATACGCCGGCTCCCTCAGCCAATAATGCGAGATGAGCGCGCAACCCCAGAGTCGGTCACGACTGGACCTAATGGTCAGGGGTCCCTTTACCTTACCCAGATATCTAGGCTATCTAGCACAGGGGTCAGCAAACGTTTTCAGCAGGGGGCCGTCCACTGTCCCTTAGATGTGTGGGGGACCAGACTATATTTTTTGGGGGGGGTGAACAAATTCCTATGCCCCACAAATAACCCAGAGGTGCATTTTAATTAAAAGGACACATTCTACTCATGTAAAAACACTCTGATTCCCAGACTGTCTGCGGGCCGGATTTAGAAGGTGATTGGGCCAGATCTGGGCCCCAGGCCTTAGTTTGCCTATCCAGCGTGTTGACATGTGTTTTGATCTGTTTTTCATTCATTGCTTGAAATGGAATTAATCATTCGGATGGTTTAAATCACAGTTCTTTTTTTCTATTGTTGATTTCATTGTTTCATCGTTTATGTAAACCGCTTTGATGTTCTGTTTTGTTTTTAACAATCAAGTGGGGTGTGAATTTCATGAAATAAAATAAGTAAATCAATAGTTCTTGGAGTGCGGATTCCACTGTAGCCCAAACAGCACATTCCATGCACCAGAGGGAGGAATCGGTAGGATTAATGACGGCATACCCTCCAACTTTTCTCCGATGAAAATAGGAACACCCCATTCCATAATAATATGTTTAAAATTTATACCGTGCCCATCTGAATGGGGTGCCCAGCCACTCTAGGTGGCTCCCAACATATAGAAAAACACAATAAAACAATGAACATTATTTAAAAAACCTTCCCTATACAGGGCTGCCTTCAGATGGCTCATGGTATAATTCCATAGCCTCTACCATTCCTCCAATGAAAATAGGGACGTCCTACGATACCCTCAACATTTCTCCAATGAAAATAGGGATGTCTAATCCCTTAGGTTTAGACCTAAGGCATGGTCTAAACCACAGAGCCTAGGGCTTGCCAATCAGAAGGTCAGCGGTTCGAATCCCAGCTCGAGTTCCCGTTGTTCGGTCCCAGCTCCTGCCAACCTAGCAGTTCGAAAGCATTTCAAGTGCAAGTAGATAAATAGGTACCACTACAGCGGGAAGGTAAATGGGTTTCCGTGCGCTGCTCTGGTCTGCCAGAAGCAGCTTAGTCATGCTGGCCACATGACCCGGAAGCTGTCTGCGGACAAACGCCAGCTCCCTCGGCCTATAGAGCGAGATGGTTGCCGTAACCCCAGAGACGTCCACGACTGGACCTAACGGTCAGGGGTATCTTTACCTTTACCTTTAAGGAAAAGCCAGCCATTCTGGGATGAAATCAGAAACCAAGATGGCTTCTGTAAACCCAGGACTGTCCCTGGAAAACTGGGGCATCTATCATGGCCCCCTCAGCTCCATCAGGATCTGGAATGGTTTGCCAGCCCCAGACAGAGGAGGAGGAAAGGGGTGGAGGACTGGAAGGTTGGCACCCAGGGGCAGAAGACGGGGAATATCGGAGACTGGAGGAAGTAAACCTGGTGTCTCTCTCTTCTACCTCTCCATCAGAGGAGCAAGATTTCAAGGGAGCATCTGAACAGGAGGTGATGGTGGAGCTGGATGCAGAGGGACAGGACACGATCTTGTCACCAAGAGTAAGGCATCACCTTCATGGGTGGGATCAGGTGCACTCGCCCAGACAGAGTATGTTCGTGTGTGTTTGTAGGGCAGGGCTGTCAAGCAAGCAGGTCTCACTGCATAAGTTCGCTCTGCCTCATCTTAAAAAGTTTGACAGGAGAGGCATGTCAGGACATCTCCGTAACTTGCGCACAGCTGTGAACCTCCTGCCTCGTCTCTTGGATTCTGGAGTCTTGAGTTCTGGCGCTTGTGCTTGCTGCTGAGCCTGTACCACTGTTAGCATGAGTAAAGATCTCTTCCTTACTCTCCACATGCAGCTGCTGGGTGACCTTGGGCTAGTCACACTTCTCTGAAGTCTCTCAGCCCCACTCACCTCACAGAGTGTTTGTTGTGGGGGAGGAAGGGAAAGGAGAATGTTAGCCGCTTTGAGACTCCTCCGGGTAGTGATAAAGCGGGATACCAAATCCAAACTCCTCCTCCTCCTCTTATTCTTATTCTTCTTCGACGGTGTTGGGGTGTTTTGAGGACAGGAGCCTGCCAGGCTCAGGGGAACCCCAACAAGGGGAAAGAAGGGTGAAACCCACCTGAAAATAATTAGAAAATAATTAGAATTGAGGACGCTCCGTTGCCATGGTAGATTGCTGGCTAGAGGACGGAATGGAGTAGTGTGGAAATGGGCATGGCTGGCTAGCTGGCTGAGCCCTAAAAAGGGGGACTGCAACATCTTGCTATAGGTCCCACTTGCCTCTACTGCTGGTACCTGCAAGAGGGTTTGCTAAAGGCTAGTGCAACATATGGCAACTATTCTTTACTTTTCTTTTTAAGCTAGTCATGTTGTTGATTTTTATTTCAGCACAAAAATGAGCTTGACGAAACCTTGAACTTTTTAAAACGGCGTTTGTCAGGTGTGCAAACACAAAGCAGGTTTGAAAACGACCGTTTCTCTGGCTCTGAAACTCTGGGAGCCCCCTGCTCTTCCCCGGAGGGTGTTTGCAGCAGGGGTTGGGGGGTGGGGAGGGCTCTATGAATTCACAATACCCGCTTGGGATTTCGTAAGTAATTGTGTCTGAAATATCCATTGCGTTGGAGAGATACTTCTCTTTAGAAGCAAAGCAGATCATTTGAATGTATTCCCCAGAGAGAGGGAGGCAGGCGAAGGAAGGAACTAAGGGCTGGGGGGGGGGGAGAGACATAGGAAGATTAGTCCTTGTTTTGTAAAGTTTCAAAGCAATTCTGTTGCAGATTCCGCTTTCTGAAAATGTGTTCAAATTGGTTTTTCAGCTGAATTTACAAGCAAAAGTATATACCCCTATTCCTCCAGCCGCCGCCACCACCGCCACCCCCAGTGTGTGTGTGTGTGTGTGTGTGTGTGTGTGTGTGTGTGTGTGTAGAAGAGAGTGTGAGAGCGAACCCCCTAATCTCGCCTGCTTCTGTTTATTTACGATCCGCACAGATAACACCCTAGGAATTTTGTCTGCAGGCTTCATTACAGGCTGCCGGTCTCCTGGGCGGCAATGCATTTATAATTTTTATTGTTATATCTTTTAATTTTATTTTGCTTTCCTTGCTGTGCCGGAGAAAAGGGAAGATAGAGGCCTGTATTTATGGCAGAGCAAACGATCTACCCTGGGAGGATTGCTTGTATCAGTTAATTTAATCTTTACCAGTTTTATTTAAACTGGGTTCTGTTCCCCCCCCCCAGCCAGCTTCCCTCTTTCCTCCCCCCCACCGTAAGTACCCCCTCTCCTCTTTCTTGTTAAGAGGATGATCAGTTTCTGT
Source organism: Zootoca vivipara (assembly GCF_963506605.1). NCBI lineage: Eukaryota > Metazoa > Chordata > Lepidosauria > Squamata > Lacertidae > Zootoca > Zootoca vivipara. The sequence continues at coordinate 6,267,496 of NC_083290.1, read as the reverse complement.
TAGGTGTGCTTTCTTTTTTAAAAATGTAAGAATATCTAACTATTTCAATGCATATATATATATATATATATATATATATATATATATATATATGGGGTTTTTTTCCCCTTTTCCCTCGTTGCTACGGAATCACGCTTTCCCTCGCCACTTACTTATGCCTGTACACCTCCAGTGGTTCCTCGCGCTGATTGACGTTTACAAATTACCCAGCAGAAAGTGTTCAATCTTTGACCCGTGTGTTTCTATTCAGCAATGAGTAAGATTTGCAAGCATTTTGTCATATAATTACTGCAAATCCCTTGAAAATTTCCACAACAACGCTTAGATGAACGGTAATTTGCCCTGACAGCTGCTGATTCTTTTACAATAAGCTGGGATGCAAAACAGTTTCTCATATATATATATATATATATATATATATATATATATATATATTCATATTCTCTCTCTACTTCGGATCTAAGATATCTGGAGAGAAGGAGAGAGAAAAATATGTACGACATTCTGCATTTTGCACCACGTGCAACGTAACCAGACTCTTTTAAGATTTATATTCATGCATGGCTTGCTTGTATTGTAACTGCGGTTTTTGTTTTTGTTTTTTTGTATTGACGGTCTGGGTTCTCCTCCGCCATCTCCCCACCACCACCACCACCAAATAGCAATTCTACATTTTTATTATGCCCCTGTAATATGCATAGATCACTGGCGTTGTTCTCCGTGAAATTTATTCCACCTTTCAGCATGCTCTTGATGGGACTTATTACATTACCGGTTGAGTGAGGAGATTTGATACGACAAAGCTCCAGAACAAGCCCCTCGTAACACTCAGGTGCCAGCCAAGAGACCCAACACGATAACGCCACCTTGTAACGGGAGAGGTGCTCCCTGCCGCCGGTGTCTTCGCTGACCTTAAGGGTGGCCCTGGTTAATGCTCCAATCCTGCGCTGCAGGAGCAGAGGCAGGAGCAGGGGTAGTCAGGCCCATTGGCCTATCTACACTAGTCTCACCTACACTGACTGGCAGCAGCTCTCCAGGGTTTCGGGCAGGCCGCCTTTCCCAGCCCTACCTGCAGGTGTCAGGATTTGAACCTGGGACCTTCTGCTCGCAAGGCAGGCACCCTGCGACTGAGCTCGGTCCTGCCCTAAAGGAGTGCAAAGGAGCGTCGGGTGGATCATCCTTTAAGCCGGCAAGAACAAACTCTTTGGGTGGTACTACAGCCCTTCGCCAGTGGTGGGTGGAGCCAGAGGCAGAAGTGGGTGGGGCAATTCATGCAAATTTTGCCCAATAGGCTAGTTTCTACACACACCGCTCTCCATTGTCCATCCAGGCAACTAATATGTGCATGTTTAGGCGCAGTCCTGCCCTCACATACGCAGCTTGGCTGTTTGCAGAGCAGCTTGGCGAAACACAACAGAGAGCAAATTTCAGTTCGTGCACTGGCTCAAGGAGTGCGAATTATGTGGTTTCTCATTTAAAATGGACACAAAGTCAGATCTCTTCCCTACCCTGCTAGCGCTGTGTGTGTGTGTGCGTGTGTGTGCGTGTGTGTGCGTGTGTATGTATGTATGTATGTATGTATGTATGTATGTATGTATGTTGGGGAGTATTCCCTTATTCCCTCCCCTAGTTTAGTTCAACATCCGGTAGAGCTGGGTTTTGCTGTTGTTTTCCAGAGCTTGCCTGGCGCAACAAGTAAGTAAATAAAGAGCACCCATGTTTTGAAGGCGGTGGTGAATCTATTCAGCACTGTCAATTCAGGCTCTTCTTTCAAAGCACCAGCGTCCATTTTCACCCTCATTCTGGCTTCTTGCTCATGTCTTCAGCTCCACTCCAGAACAAAGGTTAATGAATCAGAGGAGGGAGAGGGGGCAGCGGTGAAAATGATGAAGTGTCATAAAGCCTCAAGCATCATAAAAAGGTACAATGAAAACTGAGATAAGCTATTGAGTTATAAATACAAGCAATGCATGCTGCATCACTCAAAACAGCAGAAAGCCGCTGTAAAATAAGTCATTTTAAGTCTTCTCTGCCCTCCACCCTACAAGTGACTTTTAATTCTCAAGGCATGCTTTCCTTTACGGAATCCAGTCCTCTTGCCTCCGTCACCAAGTGTGTTAGCATGCAACTTTGGGGACTGAAGGTGGGACTTTCTGCCTGCAGGCGTTGGACCACTCCAATATGTGACAAATGGCTGTGGACCTTCCAGGATAAATAGGAGACTGCCTCCTCCCACACCCCAATACAAAACATTAGTCTGCCTGGCTTAGTATGTACATTGACTAGTTTTCTCCAGCTCTATGTCACTGACTGTAGTTTTGCCATTTTAGGCACTTTTTAGCAACTGTGGTCAAATGGTCCTGTTTGTATTCTCCCCCCCCCCTTTGTTTTGCATTTATATGCCACCCTGGACTCGTGCAGGGAAAAGGGGTGGCATATAAATGCAAAACAAAAGGGGGGGGGGAGAATGCAACTGAAATGTTTTTGCTGCCTTTGTTTTAACTGTAAGATTGAAGAAGGAGGGGAGAGAGCAAGAGATTATTTAGATAATGATGATTCCCCTTTGAAATACTGTATTGGAAACCTATGATGGATAGCTTGCTGTGATTGTTTAGATGACTAGCATACACACACACACACACACACACACACACACACAAACTGTGCAGCTGTGACAATGAAACAGGATCACAAAAACCTTATCCACCCAATAGGTGTTCAGAACCATGCATTTCCAGAAGAACGGTGCTGTTGATGCCAAACAGAGGGACATGATTTGGGCTGAGATCCTGTGCATATTTACTTAGGAGTGCACCTTTGAGTGTGTGGTAACTTTAAATTTCACAGGATCCTAGAAGTGTAGAATTGGAAGGGATCCCAAGGGCCATGTAGCTAAACCCTTTGGAATGCAGCATTCACAGCTAAAGAATTCCTGGCAGATGGCCATCCAACCTCTGTTTGAAAACCTCCAGTGGAGGAGAGTTGACCACCTTCCAGAAGAATCTGTTCCACTGCCTAATAGCTCTTACTCTCTGTAAGTTCTTCCTAATGTTTAGTCATAATTTGTTGGTTCAGATCCTCCCCTTTGGAGCAGCAGAAAACAAGCTTGCTCCCTATTCCATGTGACAGGCCTTCAGATATTTCAAGATGGATATCCTATCACTTCTCAAGTCTTCGCTTCTCCAGGCCAAACATACCAAGCTCCCTCAGCTGTTTCTCGCATTATTGGCCCTACTTGGAGATGTCTGGGATTGAGCCTTGATATGCAAACCAGAAACTCCAACCCTGATCTACAGACCTTGCTTCCCAGCTGTAAAGTAAAGGTAAAGGGACCCCTGACCATTAGGTCCAGTCGTGACCGACTCTGGGGTTGCGGTGCTCATCTCTCTTTTTTGGCTGAGGGAGCCAGCGTACAGCTTCCAGGTCATGTGGCCAGCATGACAAAGCCACTTCTGGCGAACCAGAGCAGCACACGGAAACGCTGTTTACCTTCCCACTGTAGCGGTACCTATTTATCTACTTGCACTTTGACGTGCTTTCGAACTGCTAGGTTGGCAGGAGCTGGGACCGAGCAATGGGAGTGGGGATTCAAACCACCGACCTTCTGATCGGCAAGTCCTAGGCTCTTTGGTTTAACCCAAGCGCCACCCACATCCCAGCTGTAAAGTACCACTATGTTTAATGGAACTTAATCCCACGTGAGTACAGTGCTTGGAGTGAACGAATTCAGGCTAACTAATTCACTGAATTAATTCAAAAATCCTGTACAGTGGTACCTCGGGTTACAGACGTTTCAGGTTACAGACGCTTCAGGTTAGACTCCGCTAACCCAGAAATAGTACCTCGGGTTAAGAACTTTGCTTCAGGATGAGAACAGAAATTGTGCCCCATAAGCTAAAGTGGTACCTCAGGTTAAGAACAGTTTCAGGTTAAGAACGGACCTCCAGAACGAATTAAGTTCTTAACCAGAGGTACCACTGTATTGCACCTGAAAGTTGTTTGTGCAATTTCTAGGTGAACGTGAATTAAATTGGGTGCTTTTCAATTCACTCTCTCTCTCTCTCTCTCTCTCTCTCTCTCTCTGTGTGTGTGTGTGTGTGTGTCCTTTTGAAAAATTGTCAGCACAAACTTTTCTGAAGAAACAGTTTTGTACACAGTTTTGTCTAATATGCACACTTTTGCAAAGCAACTTCCCCTAATACAACACATTTTACGCTGTTATATGCATTTTTACCACAAGCTTTACCCTTTAAAAAACTTGCTCTTTTTTTTTTAACACAGTACTTTGCTGTGAAGCTGCGTCGCAAAATTCGCAGAAAAGCAAATTTTGAAGGATGGCTGTGTTTTGGTTCACATACTATTTCAGAAAGTGCAGCTCTGTTACATTTGCCTTTAAAAGTGAACTGAGTTGAATTTCTGCCCCGTCCCTAACTGGCTTCCCAGCTTCTTCCATTCACTGTGTGCTCACTGCATTTCCAGTGCCCGGTTTTTAAAATTCACACGCCACCATCCAAAATGCATGCGTATCCTGCACAGAAAACGCTACCGCTTAACGTACTGTTTCTCAAACGAGCCTCACACTAGCCGGAGTCCTCAGGCCATTCCTAATCCGTCTTTAGCCTAGGCACGCCCTCCCATAAACCCCAAACGCCAACGAATCTGACACTAAGGAAGCTGGGCTGATGTGACGCAGCTGGGGTTGGAGCTGCGAAATGCAGCAGGATGAGGCCATCACCTGAGGCCGGCGACCCACTCTGGCTCCTGGTAGAGCTACTCTATAATATTTTGCTTCCACCATTGGGGGGGTCGCCTTTTCCCTTGGAAATAAATAAAGTGGAACACTCTGGGCTTCCCATTTCTCTTTTGCCCATCTCCTCACAGCGGCTGACAGGAGGTAGGGGGCACCAAGAGCATTCTGAAATTCATCAGCCTAAATGGCCGCCGTCCTCGAGTGGGCAGTAATCAGGCCTCGCATGTCAGTAATTGGTTGCTACAATCCATCTCCTCAACCCGCCTGTAAACATTCCGCGGCATTAGACAACAGCCGAGTTAATTTCAATACCGCCTCTCGCCATCAAATGAAATTGGCAGGGTAAATAGGGAACGGCGGCTTATTTGATACTTACCTCTGTCTTGTTCAGCTTAAATACGGAGTAAAACGCAAAGGGCCATTAGAGGTCAGGGGGAAATTACAGAGCCCAAACATCTGACTGCAAGTGAAAATGATATTAAAAGGTAAGGAAGGGAAGGGGAGAGCGCAGACACAAAGGGAAGAAAGGAAGGGGGAAAACAGGCACGTTACACTTCCATCGCTTTCAGAGAAGGGGTGGATTTGAAGCCGGGTGTTTGAAGAGATAAAGTAAAGCGCTTCCTTTGCACAGTACACGGTTAAACTATGGAACTCCCTCCCGCATGAGGCAGTGAGGGCCACCAACTTGGAAGAAGATTCAGTAAATCCTTATAGGATAAGGCCATCAACAGCTGCTAGCAATGATGGCTGGTTTTTACCTCCACTGTCAGACACAGCATGCTCCCGAAGACCAGTTGCTGCAGACTACAGGAGGGGAGATTGCTGTTGTGCTAGGTCCTACTTGCAAGCTTCCCACTGAAACATCTGGTTGGCCTGATGTTGGACCAGATAGGCCATTGGCAGGACTTGTTTTACGAAGCCACGGGCAAGGATTTGCATGGCAGTCCACAAGGCAGCGCCCCTGAGTGCGAAAGAACTTTTAGCATCCCACCCAAAGAAATAAGCAATTATCAGGGATAGGAATCCTGAGGCCTGGAGTCCAAATGAGGCCCTCCAAACCTCTCTGTGTGGCCCTCAGGACTCTCTCCAAGCTACGCCCATCCATGAGAAACTGAGATGAGAAACCAAGGAGGAGAAATGCTTTTTAATTTATCTTTTCATTTCTTTAATTGCAATTCTGGGCTGCATCAATAGGAGTATAGCATCTAGATCAAGGGAAGTAATAGTACCACTGTATTCTGCTCTGGTCAGACCTCACCTGGAGTACTGTGTCCAGTTCTGGGCACCACACTTCAAGAAGGATACTGACAAGCTGGAACGTGTCCAGAAGAGGGCAACCAAAATGGTCAAAGGCCTGGAAACGATGCCTTATGAGAAACGGCTTAGGGAGCTGGGCATGTTTAGCCTGGAGAAGAGAAGGTTAAGGGGTGATATGATAGCCCTGTTCAAATATATTAAAAAATGTCATACAGAGGAGGGAGAAAGGTTGTTTTGTGCTGCTCCAGAGAAGCGGACACGGAGCAATGGATTCAAACTACAAGAAAGAAGATTCCACCTAAACATTAGGAAGAACTTCCTGACAGTAAGAGCTGTTCGGCAGTGGAATTTGCTACCAAGGAGTGTGGTGGCGTCTCCTTCTTTGGAGGTCTTTAAGCAGAGGCTTGACAGGCATATGACAAGAATGCTTTGATGGTGTTCCTGCTTGGCAGGGGGTTGGACTGGATGGCCCTTGTGGTCTCTTCCAACTCTATGATTCTATGATTCTAATCACAAAACCTAAGAGTGAACCTTTACAGAATTAAAATCAGCATATGACTCACATTTTAAGCATTTTTCAGTCACCAGGTGTGTGTGTGTGTGTGTGTGTGTGTGTGTGTGTGTGTGTGTGTGTGTGTAACCCAGATCATAGGACATTGCCTTATACTAGATCAGGTTGTTTACCCATCTAACCCAACCTTGTCTACTCTGACTAGCTGGGGCTCTCCAGGTTCCTCAGGCATTAATGGACCCATCTTGCAGCTTGATCCTTTAACAAAAATAATGGAGAAGCTTGGGATTGAACCCGGGGCCTTCTGCATGCAGAGCTGGTTCCCTAATATCTTGGCTGTCCCTTACTGCAGACCCAGGTCATTGAGCCTGAGCTTCCCCAGCCTCATCATGCACATCATGAACCCCCATGGGCAGAACTGCCGGTGGCGGCAGCAGTAGATATGTTCTGCTCTTGTGGTCGTATTTTATTCTCTTGCTAAATATGCTGTTTCAAATGTGAGTTTTATATTTTGACTTCCTTTAGTAACCTTTTCTTTTGAAATGTTTAAGATGATTCTTTTTGTTGTTAACTTAGCTGCGTTAAATGCAGATTCTGTAGTTGCAATGTTTTATTTTGAAATCGTTAAGGTAATATTTTAGTTTCCTGTTAATTTCGTTGCTCGGAATGCATAGTTTATATATTTGCCTTTTTCAGTAATGCTTTATTCTGGATTGTTTTATTTGATGGGTTTTTAGTGGGTTGTAAACAGCTTTGAGATTTGTTCTTTGAAAATATAAAGTGGTATAGAAATGAAATTATATTATTATTATTATTATTATTACTGATGATATGAGGTTACTTTCCAAGTTTGCTTTGTGACTTCTGTTTATTTTTCTTACACTTTTCCTCCAAGGAGCTCAAGGTGGAAAAATAGGAACTTGAGAGTTGACTTAAAGCACATTCTTAAAAACTGTAATAACCTTTAGTTTATTCAAAAACGACAAGGCACACTTTGGAATTTGTATATCTTTTATTTGTCTCTTTTTGTATTGTGTGTTCCCTTCTCATTCTTGCTGATGTATGTACAGAAAAGACAATAAAAATGAATTTTAAAAAAAGAATTATGACAAAAAATAAAAAATAAAGCACATTCTTAAAATTCCATACTACAGGAAGGAAGGAAGGAAGGAAGGAAGGAAGGAAGGAAGGAAGGAAGGAAGGAAGGAAGGAAGGAAGGAAGGAAGGAAGGAAACAGCCCAGACCTCCCCCACCATGACAATGGTCTGGATCAGAAACCATAGTGCAGGAGGTTAACCTTCTTATTGCGAAAGTAAAAAGCTCACAAAACAAATAGCTTCAGGGAAGGCAAGTTTTTGTGGGGAACATAAGAAGATGACAAGAGCCCTGCTGGATCAGGCCAGTGGCCCATCTAATCCAGCAACCTTGTCCCCACAGTGGCCAACAGGGCCGGATTTAGGTTTGATGAGGCCCTAAGCCAGGGGTCCCCAGACTTACCGTGCGGCGGGCCGGTGCCCGCCGCGCCGACCGCGCGGTGGGCCGGAGGGCAGGGGAGTGCGCGCGCAGCGGGCCGGAGGGCGGGGGAGTGCGCGCCCGTGCGCATGCGCACACGCGCCCGTGCGGGGGGGAAAATCGCCGAAAATCGCTTGTGCGCATGCGTATGGGCCTCCCCTGACCCGGAAGTGCACCAGAAATGACCTCTTCCGGGTCAGGAGAGGCCCATACGCATGCGCACAAAGGATTTTCGGCAATTTTTTGGCGATTTTTTAGATCGTCGCTGCGCCGCGCGCCGTGAGAGCGGGCGGCGGCAGCGGGCGGCGGGGGTCGTCGCGGGCCGGATTGGAAGGCCGATTGGGCCGCATCCGGCCCGGGGGCCGCAGTTTGGGGACCCCTGCCCTAAGCTACTGAAGGTAATGGAGCCCTTTATATATGATATTTTAGGGAGCAGGCTAGCAGGCGGGGTCCATGACTTACATCATAGGAGCCTACACAACACAAAACACTGTTGCTATATGTAGGTTTTATTTTATTTATTTTTTATCTTATATTTTGGAAATGTACATCTAGGTGTTTTTTTTCCTTTAAATTTTTTTGGGGGGCCCAATAGAGTGGGGCCCTAAGCTATAGCTTGTTTAGCTTATACGTAAATCTGGCACTGGTGGGCAAGCAGGACCCACAAGCAGGACACAAGAGCCCTCTCCCCTCCTGTGGCTTCCAGCAACTGGTATTCAGAAGCATTTACTGCCTCCTTCTGCAAGGCAGAGCATAGCAGCATTGCAGGGACATGGATGTGACTCTGGGAGAGCGGCATTAGCAGTCTGCTCAGGGAAAGCCCTGGTGCTGTGCTAAAAAATTATCCACCAGTTCATCAAAAACGCTCTTCCCCTGTGTGTTGGGGAGGGGGGGAAACACTCCAGAATATTGGTCACTTACCTTACCTTAGCACTGCATGGTGTGTCTTGTGTTTTTCTTTCCGGCAAACATTTCCACACAACTCTACAGCCTCCCTGGCTGCACAATCTGAAAATGTCACATGGGGTTGCTCCACGGTGTCATCCTCTGGGCTTTGATTGACACGTGGGAAGCCAAGGAGGTTGCAGAACGGCAGGCCACTGGTGAGATGGTTTTGTAGAAGGAGAGGGCACTCGGAGACACCTCAAAATTAAGGGCATTATCTTATGATGAGAGACCGAGCCCTGCCAAATTCCCCAGAGGAAAGGAAGCTTCGCCTCCTGCTTCGTAGGTAACAATCTACACCTCTGTGACACTGGCAGCTAACTTTACACCAATCCCCATTCTCTTCTGACACCTAGTTGCATGCACAGCAACCCAAGCACTTAGAAAGGGGGCAGAGAATGACACACTGCAAACAAAAGTGTCAAGAATGGATGCCTGTGCTCCCCGATCTGGGGTGGGGGGTGGGGAACCCACACGAGAGTAGTTCTGCCATGACGCCTTCCGCTGAAGTTTGAGTGACGTGTGGGAAGCCAGGAAGGCTGCGGAGAGGCAGCCCAGTGGTGAGGTGATTTGTAGAATGAGAGGTCACTCACAAACACCTCTTGCCCACCTCGAAAGAAAGGCAAAAAAAAAAAACAACCCTTGCATCTCAACCCCTGAGGATTTCACTGCAATTTTCTCTCTCCGCCCCCCCCCCATGGTTTTCTAGTGCAATTTATTTTGTCTTTGAGAATGTGGGCGGGGGGGTGGTTAAGGAAAAAGTGGGATAAGTTTTCAGCTAGAAACTACACACGGAGAGAAGTTGAACATTTTGGGATTGAGTAAATATGAATACGATGGTGCCATTGAAGTCCCATGTAGTTTGATCCCACAAGTCAAGGGGGAGGTAATATAGGCTGGAGAGAACCAGGGAATCTTCTTATTTTGGGGGGGCAGAGCCCTGCAAAATGCCCCAAAGGTAAAGAAGGTCCCCACCCCCCTGTTTATAGGGTCCACGCTTTTGTGACACCAGGAGCTACACCGGTCCCTTGTTACATTCATGGCAACCAACACATGAAGATACGGGGAGAAGAATGACAAGCTGGAAGCAAAGTGTTAAGAACGAACATGGACTTGCAGCCCTGAGCAGGTCTATTAACTCAGCACCAGAAGGACATTTTGCTAGCATCGTATACGAATCTACCTTATACCAAATTAGACTAATGGCCCATCTGGCTCAGTGTTGTCTACACTGGCTGGCAGCAGTTCCACGGGTATTCAGATGGGTTTTTTTTGGGGGGGGGGGGTTTGCTAGCCCTACCCAGAGATGCTGAGAGCTGTGAGCTCCGTCTTCTCCTCTTTGTAAAATGGATGTGAAATACAGCCATTTATTCAGCCCCATCAGCAAAGTAGGCGCAAGGTTCCCCAAACAACTGCAATCTGAAGCTGAGCCCTTGATAGGCATGTGTGGAATTAAACACATTGGAAATATAAAGGTGTGACTTCTAAGTAAACATGTGGATTGCAAAAATAATAATAATCCTGGTTGCAATTCTCTGCAAACTCACCCAAAAGCAACGGTGGGTGAATCTGTGTCAATTTCAGTGTCTTGGTCTTTCCCCCCACTCCTAAGTTCAGTTCTCTGCATTAGTTTTCCTTGCTTTTAAAAATGATTGTAAAAGTCGTCTTTAAAAATTCATCAGCATTTCAGTGCAAATTTCTCCTAATAGTCACCTGTCTGTAGATTTCTCCTAATAGTCACCTTCCCTAATACATACATTTTTACAGAGCAATTTTACCTAACACGATGCATTCCTGAATGTTGTTTTCACTAATATGTGCACTTCACCTGAGTCTATATATTTTTGTGCGCATCAAATGGCTGACGAACAGCACTGCAAAATTCGGAGAAGCGCAAATTTTGAAAGATGGCTGTGTTTTGGTTTCTGTATTGTTTCTGAAAGTTCAAATTAGGTACGTGCAAATTGAATCGTACCCTCTACCTGTGAATAAGTCCCGTGGAGCATAGCGGGATTTACACCTAAGTAAATACACGTGGGACTTTGTTAGAAGTCAGACAGGATAGAAGGGAAAGGCAGGGCATGGATGTTAAGGACGCTCTCAAATTAATATTGCTCTTATTTATTTATTTATTTATTTATTTATTTATTTATTTATTTAAAAAAATGCTGCTAAAATATCAATAAGCAAGGCAATCACCAGGTATCTTAATTTTTCTACACCATTCTCTGAACACTTTCAAAAATGGATTTTAACATCCCCCGCTTCCATCGCAAGAAATAATGAATCACAGCTATGAACAGAAATGTTTGTGGTGTCGGGTTGAGCCTACATTAAAGCAGTGGATAATGGCAAAAGAGGGGAGAGAGAAGGGGAAGTCGGGGTGGAGGAGGAAAGAGACACAGAGAGAAGGAAGGTGCTCAGAATCCCCTGCCGAGAAAGCAAAAGGCATATCTGAAATGGTGGGTGTGTTCCCCCCCCTTCCTCCTACCTTCCAAGGCGATTAAACCAAGAGAAGTAAACAGTTTGCTAATGAAATAAAACAATTATTTCTCCGCCTCCCCACAGTGTACGCTGGGAAGGGGTTCTAACTTGTTCCTGCCTTTGTGAAATTGGATGGATAGAGGGATAGAAGGAGAGATAGATAATTGTAATTTTGCTTTTATTTTTTTAATGGTGGCTACAGGTGTTTTTTTTGGGGGGGGGAGATAACCCGCTAGTATTTCTGAAGGCACTTACAACCTATGCATTTTTCTTCCTCAAGAGGCATAAGAAATGACCATAATTATGCTTACCATTTCTCTACCTCTTCAGACCAACTTAAATAACTCTATTATACGGAGCTCAGCTTCATAATTTTCTATGGAAGGAAGAAGAAGAAGAAGAAGAAGAAGAAGAAGAAGAAGAAGAAGAAGAAGAAGAAGAAGAAGAAGAAGAAGAAGAAGAAGAAGAAGAAGAAGAAGAAGAAGAAGAAGAAGAAGAAGAAGACCTAAACCAATTTACTTGTTTATGTTCGTTTTTGGAGCATTTCTGGGGAGAGAACTGTCCGCCCCCACCCCTAACAATGCTCTCTTTTTTTTTTTAGCTTAATATAAGTTCAAAACACACACTATGATGCGCACAAAATATAGACTTTAAATCCTTAAATTGTAACACCAATTTCTTTTAGGGGGGGGGAATGTTGGTGGTTAAACGGACGCTCTGATTTTTGCTACCTTACAGCATACTGTTTTGGGAGAGGAATTCAGACAATTGTTCATCAGTGACAAAAGGAACAACTGATTTGTTCTTAGTACAACAAAGCAACAAAAACTCTCATAAATTACAGCCACCCGCTCCCAAAAATTCTTTTCCCTTCGTCACACAAGCAAGATTTTGCACCAAGCTGCGACGCATGCTGCAAAAATCCTCTGAACTACATTTTTACTTTTAAAGAAGTATCTAGTCCTCATGATGATCGTAACAACTGCTGGCTGTGTCTACAAAGTATGGTGATGTTTAAGTGCTAGGAATTGCAGTCACCTCTCTCTTTTTATAGAGGATCATGGCCGAGGGCTATCTCTTTCCGCCCCCTGCCAGCTATATCTATATCTGAGGAGTCCTCATCATTGCAACAGCCAAAGCCGACTCAAATGCCACTAGCTGAAACATGTACAAAAGAAAACATATTTAAAATAAAACATTTTATTTCACTGTTCCTTCTTCAACATAACTTTGATTCCTCTCTACCAGATCTTGGTCACATCTACACCATAGATTTCTTATTCCACTTTCATAGCCATGGCTTCCTTCAAAGAATTCTGAGAAATGTGGTTTGTCCAGGGTGTTAGGATCTCTTGGATCCTAGGATCTCTCTCAGTAGGATCTACTGAGTTCTGTTATGCGATTGCACAAACTCTGCGGATCCATAAGTGTGCTGATGTCAGTTGGCATCAGTCGCTGTGATGTTTGGGCTAGAGAAAGCTTTTGAAGCTCGCGAACGATCGACCAGGAGGGAGGGAACATGCCAGTTGGGCGTGTGTCTCTGCCAGGGTCCTACTTGTGAGTAAGAGATCCTAACACAGGGCGCTAGGAATTATATCTATGTGAAGAGTCTCCTAACTGCTCTCTGCATCCTTAACAAACTACAGTAACCTGGATTCTTTGGGAGAAGCCATGACTTATCCAAGTGTTATAAGAGGGCATTAAATGTTTGGTGTGGGTGTGACCATCGAGGCCATATTGGTGGATGAAACAGGGGCAGGTCATTTATAAATTGGGGGTCAGCCACTGGGGGCTGCAGCTGTAAATTTGGCCCCAGTCGAGGCTGCACTTGGAAGGCATGCAATGCAACAAGGTTTCCGAAGCTAAGCAGGTCAGTTCTCAGACGGGGAACTGTAGCTTGTGTTCTTTGAGGGAAGGCATGTGCTCTAAATACGCTTTAAATATATGGTGCAAATGTGACCAAATATTTCAGAGGAAGCAAAACAAGCATTGCTTAGAGTAGTGGCATGTCTCAAAAAGCTTATATTCACACACTAGGGATAGAAGGAACTGTTAATTTTGGTTTCTCATTTTTTACAGTCTTAAATGGAGTTCTCCACATTTCTTCAGCAATTTGCAATCTCTATCTATATCTATCTATCTATCTATCTATCTATCTATCTATCTATCTATCATCTATCTATCATCTATCTATCATCTATCATCTATATCTATCTATCTATCTATCTATCTATCTATCTATCTATCTATCTATCTATCTATCTATCTATAAAAGATCCTCATGGGAATGTATTAGCATTTTGGTGTGAATTTCTCCACATAAGCACATATCTATTTGTGGGATGTGCACATTTCCGCAAGGCGTTTCCCCTAACATAATGCTTTTTTTTTTTACGTCATTTTCACTAGTATCTCAATTTCTGTTGACGCTCTCCCCTAATGTACATGTTTTTGTAAACGTGGTTTGGTTGGGGAACTGCATTGCAAAATTTGGATACATGCAAATTCCAAAGGCTGGCTGTGTCTTCGGTCCTCATATTACCGTATTTTTCAGTGTATAATTTCTAGGGTTTTTTAACCAAAAAATTAGGTTTAAAAATGGGGCTCGTCTTATACATGGGTAGTGCTGAGGGGGTGTTTTCTTAGTTTGGAGTCCCCCAAAATAGGGGGCGTCTTATACATGGGGGCGTCTTATGCATGGAAAAATACAGTACTCCAGAAAGTGCGAATTTGATAAGTTCACCTTTAAAGGGGTACTGTGTTGTCCACATGCACACATACTAAATCTATCCAGTGGACCAGGAATGGGTAACCAGGGAGGGACCATGTTGTGTACAAATTCCGAATTCTCTCTTAAGCCTTCCTTCTCCTTTATCAGCTTTCCCCCCAACCTGATTCCCTCAAAATGCTTTGGACTACAAATCCCATCATCCCCGTTTACAGTGGAAAACAGCAAATTCCGAGGAGTGATTCTTTTAAAAGGAATTGTAAAGAAAACGGCCAATGTCATAATGCCATTGTACAAATCTATGGTACAACCGCATTGGAATAGTGTACGTTCTGGTCACCTCACCTCAAAACGGGCAACCAAAATGGTCAAGGGGATGGAGAAAGTCCCCTGTGAAGAAAGGTTGCAGAGTTTGGGACTTTTTAGTTGAGAGAAAAAACAAATAAGAGGCAACATAAAGAGCTGGAGGCCAAGTATGAGGTGGCCTTGTTTAAAACTGAAACAATGAGCCATTTTGAACAGGAGCGCCTGTTACAGCTAGAAACCAATATTCATAAGTTGCCAATATTTCAGATATTGAGCACAAATGGTTTAACTGGGAATTAAAATAGGGGGGGGGAATCTTCTGGGATATGTGTGAATTTTTACCTCAGAACTCAAGTGCTTTTTCAGGGATTCACATTAATATTCACAAGTCAGCAACATCTCAAATATTAAACACAAATGGTTTAACGTGGAATTCTTTTTTTAAAAGAAATGAAATAAAATCACATCTTGGAGAAAACTAAGAATCTTTAACTCCAGATTCAAGTGCTTTTTAAGGGCTCGAGGATAAGCTAGAAGCTATTACTCACAAGACACTAACTTCTCAAATATTGAACGCAGATGCTTTAACTTGGAGCTCTTTTTTTGAAAATATTCTGGCCAGGGAAGGATTTTTACCTCAGGATTCAAGTGCTTTAGACTACTTGGCATTTCTTGACCGTTTCCCATTTAGCAAGCATCGGATGTATGCCGCCGCGTGACCTGTCAAACTGTCAAAATGTTGCACATTGAAACCCAAATATTATCAGATGTGAAATACAGACATTAAGGGTGTGGTGCGGGATTGGAACATGCCAGAGAAAGAAAGGAGCCGGTGAATATTCACAGAGGAAAATTCTGAGGAGAATTTTGGAGCGTGAGGTTGGGGGGGGGGTGGAAACCAGATTTATTTCGCCGCTAGTTGAAGCCCATTTTTTCCACCTCTGTCTCCTAACATACAAAGCAGAACATTCCCTTCTTAACTCATAACACACTTGCTGTGGAAAACAAGCCTTGGCTATTTTTCGGGATGGAAAGGGCATTGTCTAATAGTATAAGAGCACCATCTAGTGCCTCGAACGAAACAGTCGGCCGTGTCGGTGTGGCGAGGCTTCGGACCCCACAGCCCATAAGCCGGCCTGCTAATTTGACAGCAAAGTGGGGAGGTGGGGGCGGCGGAATTAAAACATATTAAAGGTGTTAATAAGTGACTTATTTAAACGGGGTATTGCATATTGAACATTAATCACCACGCCGTTAAAAGTGTAATTAAGGAGTCACTCTGCCTTCTGGGGGAAGGCGCGCTTGGGAGCCGAGAGAAAATGGCCTCTTTATTAATACAAATTATTTTATTTGGCTAAAGCTAATAATTCTAAGTGAGGTCAACGGGACTCCTTGCGCACAGGAAGCAGGCACCCTTGCCCGAGCAGCGTTTCCATGGCAACGGAGCTAAGTTCACCCTCAGCATGCGCACACACACACACTTAGAACGGCTCCGCTCGCTTGCCAAGGGGTTGGGTTGTCTCTGAGAGGAGAAATAGAGCATTGCCACGGACGAACACATTCACCCACCACCAGCAAAATAATAATTATTGGGGGGAGGGGTATGGTGGGTGGCAGTGGTGCAGGGTGGGGGTTTTGAGGCACGTTTTCACCAAAGAGCCTTTCCATTTTTTTAATACACAAAACAGCAAAATTTCACTTCGGCACATTCTTTCCCTGCACCTATCTATAATCATTCCAGAACTATAATCAAGTTTCTAAAAGATAAAGGTAAAGGGACCCCTGACCATTAGGTCCAGTCGTGACCGACTCTGGGGTTGCGGCGCTCATCTCGCATTATTGTCCAAGGGAGCCGGCGTACAGCTTCCGGGTCATGTGGCCAGCATGACAAAGCCACTTCTGGCGAACCAAAGCAGCGCACGGAAACGCCGTTTACCTTCCCGCTGTAGCGGTTCCTATTTATCTACTTGCACTTTGAGGTGCTTTCGAACTGCTAGGTTGGCAGGAGCTGGGACCGAGCAACGGGAGCTCACCCCGTCGCGGGGATTCGAACCGCCGACCTTCTGATCTGCAAGCCCTAGGCTCTGTGGTTTAACCCACAGCACCACCCGCAATAGAGAGGGTTAAAAAGAGACACAGGTTGCTTCCAGGCTACTTGTTCACTGAGTATCCATCCCGATTTGTTTGCATGAGATTAGCTCACGGTCGGCTGTTCAATGAGCATTCGATTTGCTGGCAGGGAGACGAGCCTAGGAGGATATCCACATTGAAAGCATGTTTAACACACATAAAGCAACACACACACCCAAAGAACCCTGGGAACTGTAGTTTGTTAAAGGTGCTAGGAGTTGCTCAGTGAGGGGTGAGCTATAGTTCCTAGGATTTGGGGGGGGGGTACAGAGGTACAGTTATCAGAGTTATTTAACCATCAATCCCTCTTCAAAGGCCTCGGTCCAGTATACCTAAAGGAGTGTCTCCACCCCCATCGTTCTGCCCGGACACTGAGGTCCAGCTCCAAGGAGTGCCTTCCGGCGGTTCCCTTATTGCGAGAAGCCAAGTTGCAGGGAACCAGGCAGAGGGCCTTCTCTGTGGTGGCGCCTGCCCTGTGGAACACCCTCCCATCAGATGTCAAAAAGGAAAACAGCTACCATATTTTTTAGAAGACATCTGAAGGCAGCCCTGTTTAGGGAGGCTTTTAATGTTTAAGAAATTAGTATATTTTAATGTTTCTGTTGGAAGCCGCCCAGAGTGGCTGGGGAAACCCAGCCAGATGGGCGGGGTATAAATAATAATAATAATAATAATAATTATTATTATTATTATATTATTATTATTATTATTATACTCTGGGAAACGTAGCTCTGTGAGGGGAGTAGGGGTCTCCTAACAACTCTGAGCAGTCTTAACAAACTACAGGTCCCAGGATTCTCTGGGGGAAGCCATGACTTTTGGAAGCAGTATGATACAGCTTTAAATGCATGATGCGAATGTGACTGAGCTGGTGCAATGTAGCATCTAAACTGTCAATACCAGTGACCATCCCTAGGGATGGACAACCCTTTCCATTTCGGTTCCTTTCATCTTCTCATTTTCCCAGTATAAGTTAAGTCCTCTGCATTTCCACATCAGAATGCAAAATTGTTTTGTTTTGTTTTTAACCCCAATGGTAATTCATCTGTATTCTAATGCGAATTTCTCCCCAGAGGCATATGTTTATATACAATTTTGCCCAACAGACATATGCATTTGCAAAGCAATTTTCCCCTAAAACAACGCATTTTTGTTTTATTTTCACTGATATGTGGGTTTGTTTTTTTTAAAACAGACCCTTCCACCTAGTATATGCACAGGTCAATTCTGTGTCCAGGGCAGCTGTCTATCAGCTTCATCTGGTACGCAGGCTGAGACCCTACCTGTCTGCAGACTGTCTCTCCAGAGTGGTGCATGCTCTAGTTATCTCCCGCTTGGACTACTGCAATGCGTTCTACGTGGGGCTACCTTTGAAGGTGACCCGGAAACTACAACTAATCCATAATGCGGCAGCTAGACTGGTGACTGGGAGCGGCTGGCGAGACCACATAACACCAGTCTTGAAAGATCTACATTGGCTCCCAGTACTTTTCCGAGCACAATTAAAAGTGTTGGTGCTGACCTTTAAAGCCCTAAATGGCCTTGGCTCAGTAGAGCTGAAGGAGCGTCTCCACCCCCATCGCTCTGCCCGGACACTGAGGTCCAGTACCGAGGGCCTTCTGGCAGTTCCCTCATTGCGAGAAGCCAAGTTGCAGGGAACCAGGCAGAGGGCCTTCTCGGTAGTGGCACCCGCCCTGTGGAACGCCCCCCCCATCAGATGTCAAAGAGAAAAACAGCTACCAGATTTTTAGAAGACATCTGAAGGCAGCCCTGTTTAGAGAGGCTTTTAATTTTTAATCAATTATTTTATTCTTCTGTTGGAAGCCGCCCAGAGTGGCTGGGGAAACCCAGCCAGATGGGCAGGGTATAAATAATATATTATTATTATTATTATTATTATTATTATTATTATTATTATTATGTACACATTATTTGACCAAAGAACAGCAGTGCAAAATTTGGAGAAGTGCCAGTTTCGAAGGATAACTCTGTTTTGGTCCTTATACGATTGTTGGAAAGTCTGGGTTAGGTGGGTTTGCCTTTAAAAGTGAACTGAATTGAATTTATGAGATCACAAGGACCTAAAGCTTCCCTGCTTGGGTTGGAAAGCTCTGACTCAGGAAGAACAAGAAACAGAGGGAGAGAATGAATGCTGGGAACCTGGATTGGAGTAGGAGAGGCTCTCTCCTTTTCACCCTGACTCCAAACATTTTGGAAAAGGGAGCAGACTCACCTGCGCCAAGGAAGCTTGTGTTTGCAGTCTCAATATTCCCACAAGGTGAGCATCTCTCCAGTAAGTGTGTCACACCCCACCTTTAAGAACTTGGCAGAAGGGTGGGAAAATTTGTTGGGACATCTTCATCTATTCCATGCAGTTCTGAACTTCTTGCCCTGCTCCTGAAACTTATGATGCCTGAGCCCTCTGTCTTCAGCTTGAGCCTGTACCACTATTGGCCTGAATAAATATCTCTTTCTTACTTCCAAGTAAGAGCCTCTGTCTATGTGCAGCAAGTGGGAGGCTGGAGAGCTATCTTTCTGCCTCCTCCCGCCCCAATCCTACGCAGTTGCTATACAGTACTTGTGCATTATCCAACCAATTTACTTTCTGAATTCTGCTGTGATTTATCTACGTCCACGTGTGATGTAATTCGTTTATGTATGGCATTACCCAGAATACGGCATTAACATTTTACTATTAGTCTTACCTTTCAACGGAAAAAGATAAAGGCGTAAATCTCCAGACACAATGGATGTGTCAGCCGAGTTGATCTAGTGTTACAAGTTGGGTTGCGGGTTTTTTTGGCATGTCCCTGCACCCTGAACGATGGAGGAAAGCTAAGATCATTTTTCTCCCAGCTGTTGAGCTCGCAATTGCCTTATCGGGGCATCAGATCTAATTTTAATTGACGTTTGGCTTGACTAAGTGGGCACAAGCAAATACTCCGCCCTGCACATGTTTCCAGCACGAAATCGGTTTCTAGCTAATAAGAACATAGGGAGAGCCCTGCTGGATCAGGCTAAATCTTAGCCTGGCATCCTGCTATCCCAGTGGCCAATTGTCAGGGCTGGAGTCAGAAACAGGTCAGCATGAAAGACACAAGGCAATGAAGTTAACGGCATACAACTTGACAACACTTTCCAACCAGTCTTGCCCCTTCAACTGCCAGGCCTGAAGGTTCCTGTCTTCTACCCCATCTAAGTTTCCTCCTCTCCCAGATGTTTCCCAAGCAGTCTCAAGCTGCTTCTGTACAGCTTCTGTACATAATTCTGCCCTCCTAATTATTCAGCATGTTCTTGGAGACCAGGAAAGAGGGGAGTTTATTGCAGCTGGAGAGGGAGACTCCCTGGATTCTACAGGATCCTCTTGACCAG
Source organism: Zootoca vivipara (assembly GCF_963506605.1). Taxonomy (NCBI): domain Eukaryota; kingdom Metazoa; phylum Chordata; class Lepidosauria; order Squamata; family Lacertidae; genus Zootoca; species Zootoca vivipara. The sequence goes on along the minus strand of NC_083290.1, from coordinate 6,247,501 downwards.
GGGTCCCCAAACTAAGGCCCGGGGGCTGGATGTGGCCCAATCGTCTTCTCAATCCGGCTCTCAGACGGTCCGGGAATCAGCATGTTATTACATGAGTAGAATGTGTCCTTTTATTTAAAATGCATCTCTGGGTTATTTGTGGGGCCTGCCTGGTGCTTTTACACGAATAGAATGTGTCCTTTTATTTAAAATGCATCTCTAGGTTATTTGTGGGGCATAGGAATTCATTCATATATTTTTTCAAAATATAGTCCGGCCCCCCACAAGGTCTGAGGGACAGTGGACCGGCCACCTGCTGAAAAAGTCTGCTGACCCCTGCTCTTGACCACCACCTTTGCTTCAGCCTCAGAGTCTGAACTGCTCCCTGCCACCGGCTCTTCCTGCTTACCAAACCCTGCTGCCCCTTCAGCATTCAGCCCATCCTCCCAATCCTCTTTCTCTGACCCCTCCTCGGTGTCCCACCCCCAATCCCTGGGCTCTGAGCCTTCCTCCTCTGGGGTTTCCCTTGGGGGTTTCCCCCGGCTGGTGTCTCCCACCCCTCCTCATCATCCAGCCAGTCCCTGATACCAACCAGTTGCCTCGTGGGAAGCCAGGAAGTAGGACCTGAATGCAATAGCATTCCTCCCACTCGTGATTTCAGCCACAGTGCAACCAGAATAATAGCCATCGCGCCAAGCCATCATTTCCTGGGAAGTTATCTTCCCCTGCAAAAAAAGGGTTCCGATTTTGGGATGCAGGGGAGCCCTGCCTGCTCCTCAAGTTCTTCAGCTTCATCCTCCGAGGACTCTCTGTCTGGTAGCAGGTCAGGGCGAGGCATGACACCGCCCCTGCTATGTGGGCCGCTACATCCAGAGTAGTCTTTCTGGTTTAAGGAATAGTTTGTCCCAGAATCCTCCACAGCTAACATGACATAGCACCTTTTTCACAAGACCTTTTTTTACATGTGCAGGCCCAGGGAGACCATCCTTCTACCCAGTTGGTAAAAGGTAAAGGTAAAGGTACCCCTGACAATTAGGTCCAGTCGCAGATGACTCTGGGGTTGCACGCCCATCTCGCTCTATAGGCCGAGGGAGCCGATGTTTGTCCGCAGACAGCTTCCGGGTCATGTGGCCAGCATGACTATGCAGCTTCTGGCGAAACCAGAGCAGCGCACGGAAATGCCGTTTACCTTCCCACCGGAGCGTTACCTATTTATCTACTTGCACTTGACGTGCTTTTTAAACTGCTAGGTGGGCAGGAGCTGGGACCGAACAACAGGAGCTCACCCCATCACGGGGATTCGAACTGCCAACCTTCCGATCAGCAAGCCCTCAGCTCAGTGGTTTAGACCACAGCACCACCCGTGTCCCTACCCAGTTGGATGGCCAAGCAAATAGTGTATATTCGCAAGTTACAACCCAGCTCCCATAACTTATTAACACATAGTCAGGATTAATCAAGCGCAGAAACACTGAAGCAGGCCCCGCTAATTAGTCGACGATGATAACTATATTTGTCATCCCTTCCCAATTAGTCTCCACTACATTTCGGGAGTTTTAATTGCACCTTGTTCTCCATTCGCATGTCACACTCCCACCCACCCCCCCAACCCATGCATCTCCCCTCCTAATTCTTCTGCAAATTTGACAAAAAGTTGACATTAAATATAGATTATCTTTACATTTTCATAATTAACACAATGGAAGCCAGCCTTTGGTCTAAACACTTCCCCTCTGAACGATAAATCCTGGCATTCCCATGGAGCTGCGTGTTTATTAAATGAGCTGCAGAGAGGGGGCTGGAATCTGAAAGATTGCCTAAGTGTGCAGAATTCTCTCGCCGGTCCTGTGTCCTGGTAAATGAGGGCCAGGGGGTCAGCTCAAAGATGGGGAACTTCTAGACCTTTAGGTGTTGTTCGAAACATAAGGAGAGCCCTGCAGGATCAGGCCAGTGGCCCATCTAATCCAGCATCCTGTTCTCACAGTGGCCAACCAGACACTTGTGGGGAATCCACAAGCAGGACCTGATTTAAAATGATGAGTCCTAAAAGTTTTGGGAAATGACACTTTAGCTGATCTAACTTATTTTGGAAACATTTTGCATATTTCATATGTAAACACCGTTGAATGTAAGATTCAGCCCCCCCCCCACCGTTATTGACACCCATGTGGTTTTTTATGTCATAAAATGTCCACTGACAGCATCCAGCCTTTGCTATCTCATGCTGTCCCGTTTTATCTTTAAAAGAACCGCACACCTCAAACCCTGCTTTAAAAAAAAAACCTTACTATTATATTTATTTATAGCCTGCATTTCCCCACCCCCACCATCTTATACAAGGTGGCTTGCAAAAATTAAAACGAGACAAGTGAAATACAAAAAAAGCATAAGAAAGAGAATCATTAAAAAGTAATTAAACTCTATTTAAACTCTATTTAAAACAACATTTAAAATTCAGGTAATGACACGGCAGTATTAAAAGCACTTTCATTTTTAAAAGAAGTCAGTTCCCAAAGGCCTGTCAGAATAAAACAGTAGCCCCTTGCTGGCAGGAGGACAGCAAGGAGGGAGCCCGTCTAGCTTCTCTAGGGAGGGAATTCCAAAATCTGGGAGCAGCCACCGAGAAGGCCATCTCTCGCTTCTCCACTAAGCGTGCCTGCGAGGGTGGCAGGACTGAGAGAAAGGGCCAAGGCAGCATTATATGAGAGAACAGGGTCCTTCTGATAGCCTGGGGCCTAAGCTGTAAAGTTATTTCCCAAGGAGCCTTATATCATACCAGAGAACCGCCCCAGAAAAAAAATGAGACACCCCATTTTTTCTTACGAGAGTACAGCAGCCAAAATGGCTGCTGGGATCTCGTATGATTTCAAGTTGCACTTTTTTAGGGCAAACACTGTGTGTTTTGGGGAGCCACGCAAGATCGCTACTCCCCCCCCCCCCCCGAAAAACACTTCCAGGGAGGCTGTGGACCCGGAAGAGGGCACCCCAGATTTCGGCCACCTTGTGTGGAAAGGTATGTTATGTAGGAGATGACTCTGATTCAGAAAGCAACGTTTTCTGCTAACAAAGGATACCTATCACCTAGCAATGGGGGAAACGGAAATCCTTTGCCACGGTTTCGCACCGTTGCGTACAGACAGAGCTCCATCTAGAGAGATAAAGGTGCTTTTGTGTAAATGTTTAGCTCAATTTGCTTGGGGGGGGGGGGTTTGAAAGTGGGGAGGTGTGTCCAAAGGCACTGAATGATAAACAGCAGTATTTCCAGGCGCAGGAGCAGTTTTTAACACACCCGTAACTTTGCGGAGGGGATAAATAAAGAAATTATGCACGCCAAGATAATTTCACGGAAATGCAAAGTTCTTGTCAGGAGCTATTCAGAAATCAACGCGTACAAGGTTTTCCTTCGCGCTCTGTCGAGGGTCTGGAGCAGAGGCAAATTGTGTACACATGCACAGGCACCCATATATAAATCCACCGCTGACGTCGCCTAGGGCGAGAAACAGAGAGATAACCAGTTCTTAACTCAAGCTATATTTGCAGAACAATTGGAGGCCCTGATTTCTCTCACTCCAAAAGATATGAGCCAATTGCAAGAGTGTATCCTCCTTTAAAATGTAGAGATCTGGTCAGATTGCTGACCGGAGCCAGTTACAAGGAGAACGAAAACACTCCCTTCTTACAATGGGTCCACTGGCTTCCAGTCCATTTCTGGGCACAATTCGAAGTGGAACAGAAGAACTCTTATTTCATTAGCCCTTAGACTACAGCAGCACTACAGAGCGAGATAACAAAAAATGTATAAACCAGATAACGGAAATTTACAAAAAAAACTTACATCAAAAAACAACAACCCACTACTCGCTATTTACAATTTGCAATTAGTAAAATTAGTCATGGAGGATTAATAAAATAAAAAACTTAATAAAAATGTGTGTTTTTATTTATTTTTTTCATTTCTAAAAAAAAGAAGATAAGAAGCCAATAAACTAAAAATAGATTTGTTTGTTTGTTTGTTAAATTTGTACACTGCCATTCAGCATAGGTTTCAGGGCAGTTCACATCAACATAAACTTCTTTCTCGGTCGGCGGAGGAGTGTTGCATGCAGGAAAGGGTTAACTCCTCCTAGGGGGAGAGTGCCACCACTTGATTGGAAACGATGCCTTATGAGGAACAGCTTAGGGAGCTGGGTATGTTTAGCCTGGAGAAGAGAAGGTTAAGGGGTGATATGATAGCCATGTTCAAATATATGAAAGGATGTCATATGGAGGAGGGAGAAAGATTGTTTTCTGCTGCTCCAGAGAAGCGGACACGGAGCAATGGATTCAAACTTCAAGAAAGAAGATTCCACCTAAACATTAGGAAGAACTTCCTGACAGTAAGAGCTGTTCGGCAGTGGAATTTGCTACCAAGGAGTGTGGTGGAGTCTCCTTCTTTGGAGGTCTTTAAGCAGAGGCTTGACAGGCATATGTCAAGAATGCTTTGATGGTGTTTCCTGCTTGGCAGGGGGTTGGACCAGATGGCCCTTGTGGTCTCGTCCAACTCTATGATTCTATGATTCTATGATTGACATTCTTCCCGACTCCATTTTTATCCTCACAACAATCCTGTGCGGTAGGCTAGGCAGAGAGACGCTTCATGGCCCTGTGGGGATTTGAACCCTGGTCTCCCAGGCCTTAGCCCCCACACTCTAACCACTACACCACACTTCTACAGCCTAAAATTACCTAAGCGCATCATTGCAAACCTCCTCCATCCCAGATCAGGAAAGTGAAGATCTCTTCTGCCATCAGGCAGTTAAGACAGACCTCAAGCAAAAGCTCTTGTGACCTTTTATTAAAGGGGAAGCAAACAAAATCGCTCTACCCTTTAACCTTGAAAAAAAAAATTAAGCTAAAGTGTTTTGCCTCTGTACACATGACTTGCTAAAATAAATTGCGTCCTTAATTACGGACACCCTCCGTTCTCCTGCGCTCCGAGCTATGTTGGATCAGTGGATACCTCCCCCTATCTAATGAGTAGTTATTGAACATGCTAACGACAATCAGCCCTAATTAAATACTCAGCTGTTGAGGGGGAAGACCACGTAAAATGCAAAAAAAAAAAAGGGAAGGCAGCCCCCCCTCTTCTGTTTTCAATAATTAGTTAACAATATTCCCCGGGCAGCCTTTGGAAATCGAAGGAAGGTTTTTTTTCACATCTGTTTTGACACCCATTCCCCCACCACGAAAACAGGACAAAACACCCCATTTTTTAATAAGCCTGTAACCTTCTGTGCACAAATGTACCAAGCCTACAGAGTCTCAAAGACATTGGGATGCAGTACATTAGAGAGCCCATGTAGGCAAGGGCATGAAATGGGCACAGAAGGCCCTCTGGGGCCTAGCCAATGTTAGCCCTACTCAAAGTAGACCCATTCAAATTAAATGGGTACGGCTAACTTAGGCCCGCTAGTTTCGATGGGTGTACCTGGAGTGCAACTCAGTTGGATACAGCCCTATATTTCAAAAACGTATACCGAGTCTGACCCTTGGCCCATGTAGTTCAGTATTGCCTGTTAAACTGTGGAACTCGCTCCTGCAGGAGAAGATCAGCTGATGGAAACTGCAGAAGGAGAGAGCGCTCTGGTGTTTGGGTCCTTCTTGCAGGTTTCCCACAAGCACCTGGTTGGCCACTGTGAGGCCATTGGCCTGATCCAGTGGGCTCTTTTGTGTTCTTATTTTATTAGCTCCAGGGTGAGAGATAGTTTATCCCAGCTCTTCCTGGAGATTCCAGGGATTGAACCTGGGACTCATACATCCAAAACAGATGTTTTACCACTGAACTTATAGCCCTTCCCCTTTTTATTATTAAGATAACATTAAATTGGGGAAAGTTTCCCATCTTTTTGGAATAATCAGGCACACTTCCTGGGGAGACTGGCACAGGAGCCATTCTGGAAGAAAAGGTTGCAAGGAGACTCCCTATAAACCAGGCCATCAAAGACCCATTCAGCACAGGGTTACAAGGGAAATTGCCGTGGGCCTTTTAGAACGGTTGAAGTGCAATCCTATACCCTATCCTATACCAAACAAAAGCAAGCCCTGTTGAACTCAGTGGAACTTACTTTTGAGTTGACCTGTTAGGTTTGCATGGTTGTTATTTGTCACCTGAGGATCTGACCCGCTTCTGCCAGATACCCACAGCAGCAAGGCAGGCTTGTGGTTTCAGCACCACGGAGAGCTCCCATTGAGGCTCTGGCTCCAACATAGGCCAGAGACGGATGGAAGCCTTTTAAATTGGCTCCACTGGTGCACTTTAGACAAAGCTCTTAGGAAGACAACGTCCTGGCCTTCAGACAATCACTTTTTGCTTTGCACCAGAATCACCAGATTGTTCTAAGGCAGTCATAGCCAGCATTGCGTCTCCGGAGGTGGCTGGACTCAAACTCCCATCAGCCCTGGGCAACATGGCCAATGGCTGGGGTTGAAGGGAGTTGTAGTCCAGTACCACAGTGGCTGCCCCACCTCTGAGAAGCAAGGCTCAGGGAATAGAGTCTGTGAGGGTCTAAGCCCAGGTCCTCCAAGTCCTGGATTTTGAAGTTTGATGGGCTCCAAACCACCAGCTCTTGAGCTCTGTTGGCTCTGAAACAGCGGCATAAGGGCATGAAGATAAGGCCTTTCAGATTAAGTAAAAGGATCATCTCCTTCTCTCATACTACAGGCAGCCCACTGCTTACGCACATTCAAGATGTATTACCCCAAACCCGGAGGTGACCCGGAAATGTCATAAATATGTCACTGAAACGTCACTAAAAGGGCAGAACAGGGGTGGAATGTGATGTTTGCCAGCTGTTTTGATGGGTTTCAAGTATATGTGGTTTCACCAACAGGCGTAATGCCTCGGAACGTAACCCCTGCGTAAATGGGGAGCTGCCAGTACTACAACCTGAGACCATCAAATGAAGCTGAATGTTGGGAGATTCGGGATAGGCAAAGGGGGGGGGGAGACCTCTTCACACAGCTAAAACTATGCCATTCACACCCACAAGAGGTACGTAGCAGAGATGACCACCCACCTGTATTGGACAAATAATTCAAAGAGGGTGGGGCTATCCATGGCTTTGAGTAATGATGGTGACATTCTGCCTCCACTGTTAGAGGCAATGTGTCTCCGAATACCAGTTGCTGGTGATCGCAAGTGGGGGAAGATGCTGTGGCATCCTGCTTTTTGAGCTTCTCATTGAAGCATCAAATTGGCCACTGTGAGACCAGGATGTTGGAGTAGATGGGGGGGCCCTTTGACCTTCTCGCTTCCTTCCTGCAGCTGGGTCAAACGAAAGAGGGTGCATCTAGTTCAACATCCTGTTCTTGCAGTGGCCAACCTGATGCCCCAAGGAGAAGCCCACAAGCATGACTGGTCTTCCAAGCAACTCAATTCAGAGGCGTCCTGCATCAAGGGTCTGGTCCAGTACCCCCGTTGGCCACACAGCAGCCCCAGACTTGGTTCACTCCTCCTCCAGCTCGGAGGAGCAAAAGGCCACAATGTGTCAACAGAAGAGGCCAAATGGTTGCATCCCAGTCAGAGGCATCGCAAGGGGGGTGCGGGAGGTGGGTAAAAAAACTCAGCAACTTTGGCTCCCCCAAAAAAGCTCAATAACTTTGGCTCCGCAAAAAAATGAAATAAAGTCAAACCATTTTTGCAGGGGGAAAAATAAAATATATCAATGTGGGGTGTGTGACGAGAAATTTTCCGCACCGGGTACCACCTGACCTTGCTACACCACTGATCCCAGTGGGTCCCCTGGATATCATTGGGCTGAACCTTCCTGCAGCCTCTCTTTCAGAGGGTACCACAGTCCCACTCCAAAGGTGCCCCTGCAGACGAGTTGAGCCCTGCATATGTGGCTTAGTATCCTTTGGCCAGAGAGCGGAGGCTTGGCATTTCTTTTCCATGATTCTGAACTGGTGGAGAGTTTGTTTATAGTTAAACCACTTGAAAGTGTGTGTATGTGTGTGTGTCTGTTCCAAATAGATGGGCGAATGAGCATTTTCTCAGTAGGTATTTCAGCTACTGGCCTCTATAAAAGATTATTATGTAAATCATTCCGCCGCCACCCCTTCCTATCTGAAAATCATTATAATATTCAATTTCAGGGAAAGCTCTTGACCAGCTGCTTCTCCCCTAAGAAATGAGCCTGGGAGATTGTTTACTACCAAAAAAATATGGCCGGCATTTAGGATCAATCACAGAGGGAATGCAGGGGATATATATATATAAACACACACACACACACACACACACACACACACACACACACACACACCTACCTGCCTGACGGATATCCATAATGCAAAAGCTCAGGGACCTAAGTCCACAACCAGCAGCAACGTGGCACAGACTTGCACTGAGTGGGGTGTATTTACCTGCCAACCTATCACTCTAGGCTGCCATTTTGGAGCAGAAAATGCTCCAGGAAACCAAGGCCACAGCTAAGTGGACAAAGCAACTGTTTTGCCCCAGGTTCATTCTTTGGCATTTCCTTCGGGAATGTCCCCTATCTGAAACCCTGGAGAGCCACTGCCGGTTAGTGTAGACAATACTGAGCTAGACCGACCAGCGACTATGTCAGCTCCCTACTTTCCTATTGGATTCAGCACCGGCATGAGGACTAGAATCTTAGCCCGTTTCCAGATGAAGAGATCTCAGGAGGAGAGCACCTGCTCCGCATGCAAAAGGCACCGGGGAGGTTCAAACCACAATGGCGTCTCCAGGTTGGGCTGGGAGTATCCCCCTCTCCACTGAAATCCCGGAGAGCCTCTGCCAGTCAGTGAAGACAATACTGGTGATATACATGGACTTGCATAAGGCAGCTTCCTGAGTTCCTATGTAAGGTCCGGGGTCAAGAAGCCTGAGGATGGAGGTATTAGGTTTGGCAGTTTTGCAATAATCTTTGAAACCAGCACATGCTCCTTGGTCCTCACGCAAGCCCCCCGCACGGCCCCTCTCGCCTCCCCACCCACCCCGAACTCGATTCCCCATCCAGCAGCCGTCTGCTCCCATAACAGGACCCCGATAGCCAATTCAATCTGTCAATAGTCAGTCCAGTCACTAGGGAGAAGGAGCCTGTTTTGTAGCTTGGAGCATCACTGCCCGGGCTGGACTGGGGATCAATAGGCAGCTGTGCCTGCTATTGATGACTCCGTCAGTTATTTTTGTTCTTGGGGGGGTGGGATTTGCGCTGAGAGTGTGGCCAGCAGGCGGCCAGGCCAGCCCCAACTTGTTGACTGAACCGATATTGACACCCCCCAAAATAAAATTCTCTGCATTTTGATTCGTGGCCTTAGGTCTGTGTCATTTTTCTCACGTCCCCTCTTCTTTCCACAAGCCTTCCAAGTAGAATTTATCTGAAATAGCTTTATATATGCAATTGTGTTTTACAGGTGTCACTGTTCTAATTTTCCATACGCACAACAGTGCAGATCTATTGCTTCGAGGTACTTTGCAGGAAGCGGTTCATAAATGAAATTAATAATGTTAAATAAACAACAGTGGTGTGTTCACTCATAACTCCTTTCTGTCTCGTTTCTTCTCAAATCTGTGGATTTGTCAAAGCCGTGCAAAAACCCACATTTGTGGAGGTATTTCAGGGCTGTTTTCAGTCTCCTTTTCAACACTTCCAAACACATTTCTTCTCAAAAGGTTGATTTCTAAAAGGCATTTCCCCCTCTCGTTTTGCATTTTGATAACACTGTTTTCAGCTGAGAATCACATCACAACATTTGCAGAACTGCAAAATGCAGCGGAGAGGACTTTGGTCTGATCCAGCAGGGCTCTTATGCTCTGAATGCATTGTGCGACTTCAGGATATAAGCGAGAAATATCATTTTAGAAGGCTGCCATGTGTAAAAAAAACTCCTTATAAATAAAAAGCAAGTGTGACAGGGAGCGCTCCCTGCTCTGCTAGCTTTTTCCTTGCAAGGATTTATTTATCTTTTGCACAGAACCCAAGAGCTGCTGCCCTTGTCCCCCTTCTCTAAGCAGAGTAGTGAAATGAGAAAACGTTGCATTCATAGAAGGGTTTCCCCACAAGCTTTTACAGCAGTCCTGTAAGGGAGCTCCATCCTTCATTTGGCTCATTTGGGTGTTGCAAGGCAAACAACAACAACAACCAGGGGGAAATCTACTGACCCTATTCATCTAGACCAGGAATCCCCAAACGTCGGCCCTCCAGATGTTTTGGACTACAATTCCCATCATCCCTGACCACTGGTCCTGTTAGCTAGGGATCATGGGAGTTGTAGGCCAAAACATCTGGAGGGCCGCAGTTTGGGGATGCCTGATCTAGACAGAAGCAGAAAATGAGTTTGCAACTTGTATGTCTCTCTCTGTCTCTCTCTGTTTCTCTCTCTCTCACACACACACACACAGGGGCTCATCCACATGACACTCGCAGGCACCGGTTTGCCCAGCAGTAGCTCCTACAGCACCCATGAAATGTCTCAGTAAATATCTCATACTTTAAAAAATAGCCAGCCCACAACGGACAAAGCACTGTTCATTCCCTCCTGCTTAGTTCCTGTTTGCATTGGCTCAGTTCCTAAAGCTGCCAGGCCTCCAGGTTCACCTGGCCCCCTCCAGCTGGCAGGTGAGCAAGAGCGCCCTCAATCATAATAAAGAATTATTAAGACCCTGTATGCAGTTTGCAAGCTTCAGTCTAGTAGGAGCTGGCTTCAAATTATATCAGAGACACGCTGGCAGGTAGGTGTGTGTTTTCTGCCCTCCTCCGCTCCCCTCTCCCAATTAACCTCCATCTCCAGAGACTTCCTCTGTGACATCATCTGAGGCCTCCTCCTGTGACGTCACCAGGGACCACACTTAGCTCTCAGGTTTGGAGCCTGAAATCTCACAATATGGAATACTCCAGATCTGGCAACTATTGGCCCCTCCTACATCGAACATGCACTGCTTAAACATGCCCACCTTTCATTGGATGCAAGGATTGGATGTGTGCTCTCCCATCCGTTCTGAACAGAGGAGAGGTACAAGGAGCGCTGGTGTTACCAGTGAAAAAGCCCACCTCCAAGTTACCATAAGCCAATAATCATCAGGGTTCTGTTAGCTGGTTGTGTTGGCCTTGCCAGGCAGTTTTATCATACCCCAACCCCTTAATTATTCTCTTAACTAAAAAGCTCCAAATGTTTCTCATAAGAGGGACTTGTTCCAGCCCTGTCCTTTTCAGAACCCCTAGTGATGTTGGATCATGGGCCTTTTCTACAGGGTGTTGCGAAATGTCCTTCCTGCTGAAATATGAAAGGCTCCCATCAGTGTTGGCATTCCGCCGGCTTCTGAAGGCAAGAACTTCTGGCTTTATTGTTTTCCACTGTTTTACCCTCAAAATCTTCTGCTTGTGAGATATATATGAGATACACCATATTTTTCCATGTATAAGACTACCCTTTTTTCTGGATTTTTTTTTGTGATAAATTGAGGGTTGTCTTATACACGGGTTAATATGCTAAGTAAGCGAGGGCTGGTGCTACGGCAGGGAAGTGTTGCTTACCCACTCTTCTCGGATTAGGAAGAGTATTTGGTGAGTGCCAGCATGCGGTGTATTACGGCACCAGTTCCATCATCCAGAGCGGGAGATCGTCAAAAAGCTGCTCAACAGCTCAGCGAACTTACAAAAGAAGCTCAACAACTGTTGAGGGCTCCCAAAAATAGGGGTCGTCTTATACATGGGGTCGTGTTATACAAAGAAAAATACAGTATATATCATAGAATCGTAGAGTTGGAAGGGACCACGAGGGTCATCTAGTCCACCCCCTGCAATGCAGGAAACTGTTGCCCAACGTGGGGCTCAAACCCACAACTCCGAGTTTAAGAGTCTCACGCTCTGCCTACTGAGATAGAGACATAGAGAGATATACATACACAGAGAGAAACAGAGGTAATATAAAGAACAAAAACCACCCCATCACTGTTTGCAAGGTTTTCTATTTCTACCCCCCACCTAAACACACACACACACACACACACACACACACCGCTTTATCTTTCAGCTACAAGCCTCATTAAACTGCAACATAACGAACACACACAAACAGTTATTCTTTCTGGAGATGTTATAAAGCAGCCCCAAAGCATTCTGGGTTTATTCCAATCACATAACATTTTCACTCCAGCCCAATTCTATTCTGTGCATTTTATAATGCAGAATGTTTGGCGCATGCACACACACACACACACACACACACACACACACACACACACACGACGTCAAGATGAGCTGTGTCGAAAATGAGACGACCAAATTTATTTTGTTTTTAAAAGCACGCTCCAGAGGATTAAACAAAGTGAAATAATGCTGGGAGAAAAAGCCAGAACCTCATGAATGCTCGCAGGAGGAGTATATTTGGCAATGTGTGTTTGCTCACCTCCCTCTCCGATATTGGCTAGGAAATTCGTCAGAGCCCCCCCCCCTTCCTCCGTTCAGAACCTTCCATTTAAAAGCAACATTAGGAAGAGGAGCCAGGCAGCCATTTAGAACTGGTGTTTATATTAAAATGTGTATTAGCCGGCGATGCTAATGGAGAGAAAACGCAGCCTCTCCAATGAGCACCTCTTATTCAAGGCAGCCACTAATGAGCCTAGGTGAAGCCACGAACATATTGACAGAAACAAGCGCCTAATTTATTCTGGTGGGTAATGGGAACCCTGGCGCATCCTATTTGACTTGCCATTAGATTGCCAACCTCATCGTACTGTTAAAAGTTGCCGGTGTCAACCAGGGAGGGAGGGGTTTTCTTTTTTCCAACCCAGGGGCCACATTCCTTTCTGAGCAAGTTTCTGGAGGCCGCATGCTCAGCGGTGGGTGGGCCCAGACACAAAAGTGGGCAGGGGGGAGGCACAAAATTTTTATCTTTTTGCAGCAGGCTAGTTTCTGTGAGTCGGCATAATCGCCATCTTCAGTCTCTGAAGAGCTGTCACACGGAAGACGGAACAAGCTTGTTTTCTTCTGCTCTGGAGGGTCGGACCTGAACCGATGGGCTCAAACGACAAGGGATGAGATTCTGACGACACCTTCTGACAGGACGAGTGGAACAGACCATCTGGGAAGCTGGCGGGCTCTCCTTCACTGAGGTTAAACAGAGGTTGGAGGTTTAAACGGAGTTTGGATGGCCATCTCAAGGATTCTGCGATTGCCGGGGATTGGACCAATGACCCTTTGAGGGCTCACCTGCCCAGATTAGATTGTGCTGTTGATTTTACATAACTTCAATAACTAGCTTCTGACTTCTGTATGCTTTTCCTTTGCCCTCCCCATGCCTACATCCTTTTGTGCCAGCAAGGCCTGACTTATAAACTCTGCACAGCCCTTAGAAAAACATAGGTGCTTTATAAGTGATGGTTGTAACCTGCAAAGCCCTATAAGGCTCAGAATCCCAATATTTAACAAAACACTTCTCTTTACTTGAGCACATTTGGACCCTGTTTTCATCAGCCGAGGCCCTTCTCTGGCTCCCTCTGCTGACGAGGGAGAAGGTCTTTCCAGCAGCAGCCCCCAGTTGGTTGAATGTTTTCCCAAGCAAGGTACTTCCACTAACAGCCTTTGGGTGCCGGGCACCTAATACGAGTCATACTCAGAGTACATCCCTTGAAATTAATGGACATGCATCACTTAGGACCATTAATTTCAATGGGTCTACAGTCCAAGCAGAACTTTTACTGGTTACAACCCTATTCATGCAATGGGGGGAAAAATAACTTCAATTATTTGTGCAGTCCCTGTTAAAAAACAAACCAACCAACTTTTAGTGTGGCAGTAACTACACTTTGGAACTCCCTGGCACTTGACATTCAGTGTCTGCTTAGAACATTTTTATTTAGGCAAGCCTGTCTAGACATGTAAAATGCCAACACGTGTTTTGAGCTTTTTTCCTTGTTAATATTTCTAAATGCCAGCTTTTAACCGATGCTTATATATAAGAATGTTCTACCTGTAAGCTTTTTGCAAACCACTTAAAGAGTTTTTTTTAATTACAAGTCAAGTGGTATACAGATACCATGAAAATATAATTTTTTTAATCCTCATCATAAGCCTCATAATATCCTTTTGCCAGTTCAATAAGTATTGGCTGTGATTCCTGCATTGCAGCGGGCTAGACAATCCCTTCCGATGCTACAATTCTGTGAACATCTCATTATGACTCCACCGTAAAAAATAAAAATAAAAACAGCAACACCTTGCCAGTTCATTAACACGTCGCTTAACGTCGGGCTTCAAGATTTTCTAAACAAAACTTTTCGAAGCTCACCATATGTCATTCCGCAACCAAGATTTCCTTGCCCCCCCCCCTTCTGATTTGCAGTTGGCACCTCGGTTCCTTTGCAATTAGATCCCGTTTAGCAGCGGGTGACCCCCTCCCCCCCCCAGCTCCCGGACCTGTCATTGCTACAGCTGGTTCCGAAGTTTAACAGCGCTTTTAAATGATGAAAATGAAAGTTAAATAAATAAATAAATCAAAATGTTCAGCAAATTAACAGCAGGGGCACAGGCTAACTTCCGCCGGGAAAAGCGTTCCGGCGCCTTCCTTTCCTTAATGGGCCAGGAGCCTGCTCACATTTGCCAAAGAAAATCGGGAGGCGGGTTGGGAAGCTGGGAGGGGGGGTGGGCCTGGAAGGGGGGGGGTGTCTCGAAATAAGTGCCAACGTATTTTTTCAACACGTTGTAGCATATTTGTAAACATCGTTAATCACGGATTAGCAGATGGTAATGTTAATTGCACCTGCGCAAGTGACAAGACCTCAAGGTTGATTACATTTACAAACGCCGATTATCGCTTTGGCGCGGCTGGAGGGTTCCGCGAGGCACCCAGAGGTATCGTTGACTCAGGTAGACGCGGCTGAAAAGGAGGAGGGAAAAACAAGATATAATAATAGCCTGCAGCACTTGTTTATTTTGGGGTGGTGGGGTGGGAGGTGGGGAAACAGGCCTTTTGCAAAACTCTCCCAAGGAGGGTGAGGCTGGTGATGGCTGTCGGATGGAGCACACCTGGAGCTCTTCAATTGATGGAGGAGAGGGTACCAGTAGCTGGTAGCCACGGTAACTATGCGCTGCCTCCACGGTTGGAGGTCGTGAGGCATCTGAGTCCCAGTTGCTGGAAGTCACAGCAGGGGAGAGGGCTCTCGCGCCCAGATCCTGCTTGCTGGTTTCCCACGAACATTTGCTGGGCCGCTGCAAGGACAGGATGCTGGACTAGAGACGGACCGCTGGCCTGATCCTGCAGGCTCTTCTTATGTTCTAAATCCCGCTGATGTGACATATCACATGGTTTTCTGGGGTTCCGTGAAGGCTCCTCGGAACTCCTTGGGGAGAGCGAGTGGGGGGCGAGCTACAGCAGGGGTGGGAAGCCACTTTTTTCCAGCTTGCGGGCCACAATGCACTATGGGCTAGCTTTGGGAACATTCATCCCGAGTCAAACCATTGGGTCCATCTTGCTCAGTATTGCCTACACTTACTGGCGGGACGCGGGTGGCGCTGTGGTCTAAACCACTGAGCCTCTTGGGCGTGCCAATCAGAAGCTCGGCGGTTCGAATCCCCATGACAGGGTGAGCTCCCGTTGCTCTGTCCCAGCTCCTGGCAACCTAGCCTTTCAAAAGCACACCAGTGCAAGTGGATAAATAGGTACCACTGCGGCGGGAAGGTAAACAGCATTTCTGTGCGCTGCTCTGGTTTCTTTCACGGTGTTCCGTTGCGCCAGAAGCGGTTTAGTCATGCTGGCCACATGGCCCAGAAAGCTGTCTGTGGACAAACGCCGGCTCCCTCGGCCTGAAAGTGAGATGAGCGACGCAACCCCATAGTCGCCTTTGAATGGACCTAACCATCCAGGGGTCCTTTGCCTTTACCTTTTTACACTAACAGGAAGCGGCTCCCCAGTGTGTCAGTGTCCCAGCCATAGAATTATAGTTTGGACGGACCACAGCAATTATCTGGTGCAACCCCCTGCAATGCAGGAATCTTTTGCCCAACGTGGGGCTCGAACCCACGACCGTGAAATCGAGTCTCTCCTGCTCTACAGACCGATCCTGGAGATGCCAGGGATTGAACCTAGGGCCGTCTGCATGCAAGGCAGAGCTCTACCAGCGAGCCATGGTCCTTCCCCACATGCAAGTAGGTAGACAGAGCCAGAGGCAAATTTGGTGGAACTACTGGTGTTAATTTTACCTTCATGCGGTCAGGCTAGCTCCTGCAAACACTTGCGCAGATCCTTCTCCAGGCAAGGGAGAGGTGTTCTCAGAGCAAAAGGACATAGCCCAGCCAGATACAAACACTCAAGGAGGGTGTGGCACAGGGCCAGGGAGGGGTGTGGCCTGGGTAAGGGGGTGTGGCCTGGGAATGAATCCCGGGGGCCAGATGGAGATTATGAAGGGCCACACTTTCAGTGCATCACAGGCCTGTCTTGAAATTTCTTCAGAGGTCTTGAATGGAGAAAGCTGGCAAATCATTTTGACCATGAAAACCTCAGAAGCCGAGGAATCTCCACTTTCAGAAGAGTCCTGCGTTTCCGAATGAAACCGGACATGAAAGATTCCCGAGATCTCTCTGTGTATCAGGTGAGTCTGGCAAAAATCTAACACCATATGCAGACAAACATTTTAACAGCTCTCTTATTTTTGGTCTTCAGAGACGCTTTGATTATTGAACCAGCATTTCAGAGGAGCAGTTGCCGGGGGGAAACCTCCCACCACCACCGCCGATGGCATAAAAATTATTATCTGCTTTCTGGAAAAGACATCCCTGAAACAAATCCCTGACAAGGCAACCGGGATGAGAAAAGTCACTTTCAAATTACCATCACAACAATTCTTCCTCCTTCTCCAGGTATCAAAAGATCGGCTGTGTGTGTACAAAACCACAAAAGTAATCAGGGAGCTTGTTTCCAATCGTGCTGATGTGTGCGAAAAGTGACAATTAAAATTCTCCTTTATGAAATGGAGCTGGGAGGGTGTTTTTCTTTTCCATTAAAACAAAATACTGGGGTGTGCTTCTCTACAGTTATATCACAAGGACAATTATATTCAGGCTTAAGGCAAAAGAAAGGAAAAGGAAGATTATAAAAATGACGCTTTTGACATTTAAAAATACCCAGGAAATTAAATGGAGGAGGAGGAGGAGGAGGAGGAGGAGGCAATGATTGCATTTAGAAACATAGGAGATCAGTATGCAAACTTGTACTCGGCCGTACCGTCAGTCCGTCTAGCTCAGGCATGTCCAACAGGTAGATCGTGATCTACTGGTAGATCACTGGACATCTGCAGATCACTGGTAGATCATTGGCTCCCCGCAAAGAAACTGAACAACTGTGGCTTCCCTAAAAAAAAAGCTCAGCATTTTACCTCCTTCCTGAAAAAACTCAACAACTTTGACCCGAACCCCCCAAAAATGGGCCTTCCTCCTTCCTAAAAACTCGACGACTTTGGCCTGAACCCCAAAAAGGGGGTAGATCACTGCCAGTTTTTAACTCTGTGAGTAGATCGCAGTCTGATTTTCTATCATTCAGTGGAAGCCCTGCCCTTTATTTTTAAGATTTAAGATTCCAGTCCTCATTGTTCTGAACAGTTTGGGCTGACCCACTAGGGCTCTCCTTCTGTTCTTATAAAACGGCAAACTAGAAATTTTAACTCTCAGCACCCTTAACAAACTACAGTTCCCAGGACTCTTTGCGGAGAGCCAAGATTGTTTAAAGTAGTACTGTACAATCCCGCTTTCAGAGTATAGCACAATATAGGGTCCAACTTAAGTCCAGTGATTTCAACTGGTCTGCTCCGACCATGGCTTACTCAGATACCACCCAGTCTTGTACAATGAGGTATTTTGTTGGCACCATCTGTTGCTATTTTTTACCACAGAGTAGGTGTTTTTTTAAGCAGAAGAAAAAGTTTCTGAGTTTGCTATACTTTCATGTTTATTTCCTACACCACTTTTTGCCGGGGGGGCGGGGGTCTTGAAAAGCATTTAGAAATCTCTCAAATAATCATTAATAATATAAAAATCATTGCCCTCAAAATGGCATTCCATTTTTTTTATTTAAAAAATGGGTTTCTCATGCAGAGAGCTACAAAATACGCGCACACACAAATACGGAGAATCAGATCTTGGTATCAAGGATAAAGAAATGGTTTTTATTCCCATCTCCTTCCAGCAAACAAGAAAGGATGAAATGATATCTTGCTATAAAACTGTTTTCTGCCCATAGTGAAGCAAACCGCAGTCTGTATCTTTACCACCACCTAGTGGGAAGAGTATACTTCCTAAGAATCTGAAACTTCACACCAATTCCCCGGTTTTTATTAATTTTATTTTTATATTTTATTTTTTTAATTAAAAAAACAGACTTCTGCAGAACAGGGAGAGCAAAGCCAATGAAACATTTCATTTGTGTTCTTTTAATAGTTTGCTACAGGCCAAGGTACACATGACTGAAATGGATCCTTGTTGCCAAGAACGGGATACAATTTTTCCGATACACCATACATAGGGAAGACTCCAGAGGCTAAGGAAAAGCTGGCCTAGGCAGACCACTAGCCAGATTCAGTAGAGCATCTTCCTATATCTGTATAGCGTTTTCGGGCTTTTGCACTGCGCTCAATGCAGTTCTTAACCCCTTGCTCAACCCCGGAACCCCTCCACCTTTGAGATTACAGAGGAGAGGGATCCAAAACCACCTTCGGCAGGCTAAGAGAGGCAGGTTGGATCAGGTGGGGGTCGTTCCTCCGCCCAGCTTGAGCTCACCTCCCACTGGCCAACACACAAACAGATCAAAATACACCGGAGGTTTGTAAGATTTGATGAAGTGAAGGGCGGTGAGGGCCGGCCAAAAAGCCGTCTTTGGTTGACCTTTTTTTAGGATTGAAGTTTTTCTATGCACATGCCTGGCTACGCATTGAGATGCAATAGCGTTTTAGGGGGCTGGGTTTACACCCTGCCATCATGAATCACTGGTCCCATCACCTCCTGGCAAATAGAAGGGGAAGAAATGGAGGCAGTGAGAGATTTTACTTTCTTGGGCTCCTTGATCACTGCAGATGGTGACAGCAGTCACGAAATTAAAGGACGCCTGCTTCTTGGGAGAAAAGCAATGACAAACCTAGACAGCATCTTAAAAAGCAGAGACATCACCTTACCTACAAAGGTCCGTATAGTTAAAGCTATGGTTTTCCCAGTAGTGATGTATGGAAGTGACAGCTGGACCATAAAGAAGGCTGATCGCCGAAGAATTGATGCTTTTGAATTATGGTGCTGGAGGAGACTCTTGAGAGTCCCATGGACTGCAAGAAGATCAAACCTATCCACTCTGAAGGAAATCAGCCCTGAGTGCTCACTGGAAGGACAGATCCTGAAGCTGAGGCTCCAATACTTTGGCCACCTCATGAGAAGAGAAGAATCCTTGGAAAAGACCCTGATGTTGGGAAAGATGGAGGGCACTAGGAGAAGGGGAGGACAGAGGACGAGATGGTTGGACAGTGTTCTCGAAGCTACGAACATGAGTTTGACCAAACTGCGGGAGGCAGTGGAAGACAGGAGTGCCTGGCGTGCTATGGTCCATGGGGTCACGAAGAGTCGGACACGACTAAACGACTAAACAACAACAATCATGAATCAGCATCAGGACTAAAAGTATTGCAGAGCACATTCATTCTCTGTCTGTCTGTCTGTCTGTCTGTCTGTCTGTCTGTCTGTCTGTCTGTCTCTCTCTCTCTCTCTCTCTCACACACACACACACACACACACCTTCTGTCACGTAACAGCTGTGGATGCCTTGTGGCCAGGCTGCTCCACCAACCCCATCTGGCGGAAGAGAGTAGAAGTGAGGACTGTGCTCCAATCCTTTCTTTCTGGCCCAGAATATTCCCGGATGGAGCTTCCTCTAATCCCAGGACTTCTGGGTGAGTTCCTCAAAGGCCCAGTGTTTTCGTTTGTTTTTTCTTCTAGAAGCATCACGGGTCTCTCTCTGTCTCTCTCTGGCTGCAGATCGAGTGCAAGAGGATTCCTGAGGAAGAATTTTATCAAAAGAAAAAGAACAACAACAAAAAAGTATTAGAAGAGTTTTAACAGTCGGCAAGATTTTACTTGCTTGCTCAGGAAGGAAGAAGCTTCAAGGGGGGGAGGAAGCGTCAAGGAGAGTTGAGTTCAAGGGTGGAATCTCTTACCAGCTGCAACAGACACATTTAAGGACTCAATCCCAGGCGGCAGCTCTCGCCCTGGGAAAATGGTCAACATCCTTTGGCACAAGCTTCTAGTCCCCGGAGAAAGGCCATAACCTTCATTTCCTGCACACGGGCAAAACACAATGCAATAAAACGCCAGGATTTTAATTTCATGGTCTTGCCCTAAGTGCTTGTGAAGCCTCTGAGGGACACATACAAAAACCACACCCTGAGACATAAATAAAATCGTGTCTGTCCCTTTAAGAAAGCATAGAGCTGGAGAGAGAAGTAGGAAGAGTGGCGCTCTTTCCCACTTCCTCTTTTACCTCTATGGCCATTTCAAGGCTCCGACTTTTACCCAGATCTGTGTGTGTGTGTGAAAAAATGGACCAGAGGAAGTGGGAGCCCAAAACACTCGCTCAAAAATCCAAATGTGCCTATGGGCTGAAAAAGTTGGCAAATCTGGCATTAAAGCTGCTTTTATTTCATTAGTGCGAGGATATGTTGTTGTTTAGCATTCGTGCCTTTTCTTTTTTAAAAAATATCTGAAAGCAAATCAGAACCAAAAAGATATTGAAATAAAAGAGGGAGGCACCGATGAAGGGCAGTATATAAACTGAATAAATAAATAAATGTTTGTTCTATGCCACACCCCTTTAGATATTTTAAAACGGGGCTATTGTGCAAGCTGTGATTCCTGCATTCCAGGGGGCTGGACTAGATGACCCCTGGGGTTCCTTCCAACTCTACGATTCTGTGTTCTCCAGACGAAATGCATCATGCTTCCCCCATAGGTCCTCTTCCCCTAACATCACCATCTTCATCCCCTGAACCTGATCTCAACATGTTTGATTAACAGGCAATGAGTTTAGTTCAGTTGCCTTTTTCAACTCCCCATGGCTCTTTTTAAGGTAGGGTGTGTTTGTATTTTAGATTATGGATATTATCAGGCAGGGCTTGTGTTTTCTTGTTAAAAAGACTGCTAAGCCGTTGGGGCTGAAAGGCAGGGCAGAAACACCCAGGTAAATAAACTTGGGTTTAGGCAACAATATCCTACACAAGATCACTCCCCTGTCCAATTTAGGTAAAGGTAAAGGGACCCCTGACCATTAGGTCCAGTCGCAGACAACTCTGGGGTTGTGGTGGTCATCTCGCTTTATTGGCCGAGGGAGCCGGTGTATAGCTTCCAGGTCATGTGGCCAGCATGACAAAGCCGCTTCTGGCAAACCAGAGCAGCACATGGAAACGCCGTTTACCTTCCCGCTGTAGCGGTTCCTATTTATCTACTTGCACTTTGACGTGCTTTCGAACTGCTAGGTTGGCAGGAGCTGGGACCGAACAACAGGAACTCACCCTGTTGTGGGGATTCGAACCACCGACCTTCTGATCGGCAAGCCCTAGGCTCTGTGGTTTAACCCACAGCGCCTCCCGCGTCCCTCTCTGTCCAATTTAATCTCCCTCAAATTGACCACCCACCCAGAAACACTTGAGAGATGCTTTTTAAAAAGATGTTTGGGGGGGGGGGCATGATCCATGGCAATGTCCCAGAGCATGAGACAGCAACACTACCTCCATGATAAAGGTGTCAGGACAGACATGAGGGACGTCTTCACACTGTTAAACTGCGGAACTCCCTCCCACAGGAAACAGGGATGGCCACCAACTTGGAGGGCTTTGAAAGAGGGTGGGACAAATTCATGGAGGAAAGGGTTATCGATGGCTACTATCCACAATGTATGTCTCCGAAAAACAGTCAAGGGGAATCCCAAGCAGGGACAGCAGGCTTCTGTGAGATCAGTATGCTAGATTAGATTCTTATTACTTATTAGTTTTCTCTACCGCCCTCCATCACAAGATCTCAGGCAGATGGGCCTCCTCTGTCCCCATCCAACTGCTGCAAATTTTCAGATTCTCCTATCTTTCTGCAAACCGCAGGCTCCTCCCTCTCCCCCATATCTCCCAGGCTCCCTGCCCTGTCCAATTTTCTCTTCTGCCAAGCGCTCAACAGAGAGCGGAAATCACTGGCAGTGAGAAGAAGCTGGCTCGCTCTCGGGAGCCCCTCTGCTCCGCAGCCCCAACGAAAGAGATTCTGTTCCCTCGCAGGGACGAGCCGAGCCGTCCTTCAAAGTAACAGCCCCCGACTGTCACCAGAGTCCCCGGCTCGTCGTCCCGCCGCCTGTTGTGGAGATGGATTTCCCCGCAGCTCATCACTCCCGCCCCCGGCTTGCCAGTATCTCTTTCCTCCCTGTAATCGAAAAGGTATCTGAGCCCCGGGAGCGACGCCACTGCGTCCTGTCAGCTTCCCGGCTTCAATCAGCGTTTCGGTTAAAGATGAGCCTGGCAAGGAAAGGAAACAGGACCACTGGGGCACCAATGCCTTTCCCGCCGCAGCGGAATAATCCAAAGCATCTCTCATGCTCCCAGCCGTGGGCAAACAGCCCCCAGCACATAACTCAGGAGAGACTCCTTGGCGGTGGAAGGGGGAAAGTCCACTTCTGTCCTGTAACACAGGGGAACCGGCTGCCCTCCCTGGGGGTTGGGAGAGACCCTCCATGTTCGGACACAGTCTCTCTCTTCAAAGCCAGGTGCTGAAGATAAAGGACAGTGGGGAAGATATCTTCCCTGTTCTCTTTCCAAAAGCCTATGGGCTGGCAGGCGCTGGGTGCACAATACTTTGGTTTGGCACAGGTAAAGCCAGGACAGGGGTGGGGGGTGGGGCGTCTGTGAGACTCCAGAGGTAGTGCAACTACAACTCCCAGCATCCTCTGCCAGACCGGCCAATGGCCAGGGACGATGAGAGTCTAGAAAGGTCTGGAGGGCTGTCTACGGTACAATATCCCACAATAACCCTTTGGCTGACCAATATTCTACAGCCTTTCAAATTTGTTTGTGGAATAAGGGCCTATCATTTTGTTGTTTTGGTTTCAGCTACTTATTTGTGCTTTTGCAGTCATACTTCGGGTTGAGTACGCTGCGGTTTGCGTACTTTTGGGATGTGTACTCCGCGGCCCCGGAAGTGTTTACTTCTGGGTTCCACTGCGCGCGCATGCGCAGAAGTGTTCTGCGCACTTTGCGCATGCGCAGAAGTGCTCTGTTGGCGCTTCGTGCATGCGCTAAAGCGCCGTTCGGGTTAAGTACTTTTCGGGGTGCGATTGGGTACTTAACCACTGTACTTCATATTTTATCTTGCGGGTGGCCGTGAGATCTTGCGAGGAAGGGTGGTACATCAATCGAACAAATAAAAAATAAAAACTGGAACGCACCCCGGACCCAAGTTCTTGTAGTCTGCTACCTGGCTTCCTTCATTTGTCAGGGGTATCACAAGACCTCCAATCCACCACCCACGTGCCGGTTCATAAAGAGGGGCTTCCAGATTTCACGATCCTGCCCCCGTTATTACCATTACCCATACAGACTCAGTCGTTCTGACTCAAGGAACAAGGCAGTTGAGCAGCTCGGCAGCTGCGTCCATGACTGAGCAGCCCTGTTTAGGATCCGCTCTGCTCACCCCGAAAAGGGGGAGGGGCTAGAAAAAGGTGCCCTGAACATAGTCTGCCTCCCTTTTTCCCTGACTGGATAACCGCGCCCAGTGGGGTCACCACCTAGGGGTCGTAAAAGACAATTGAACTTTGGAACATGGAATATACAGACTTTGTCAGATAACACAGAGAGTGAGCGTCCTGAACGCAGAACTGCCATCATTGCAAGAGAGCTGTGACGTTTTAACATCGATATTGCAGCACTTCAAGAGACTCGAAGAGCAGGCGAGGGACAACTGAAGGAAGAAAAAGGAGGCTACACATTCTTCTGGAAAGGTCTATCTGAAGAAGAATATCGAATACATGGGGTAGGCTTCGCTATCAAAAATGACCTTGTGAAGCTCCTGTCAGAAGTCCCTACCGGGGACTTCTCAACCCTTCTCAAGTCCTCAACCCTTCTCAAGTCCTCCCAGAATGGATTACGTTCAACTTCCAAGGTACCATTGTACAGGGCTTCCCCAAAATTTAAGTGACGCGATGTTACATACCTAGCAGCAGGATGGTGGGTCTCATCCAGCGGAAATCTAAGCAACTCACGATG
The DNA here is from genome assembly GCF_963506605.1 of Zootoca vivipara. Lineage (NCBI taxonomy): Eukaryota > Metazoa > Chordata > Lepidosauria > Squamata > Lacertidae > Zootoca > Zootoca vivipara. Next base: position 6,223,254 of record NC_083290.1, on the reverse strand, counting down.
GGAACAGAATCCTGGTCCTTGGTGTGGGCAGCTGTTCCAAGGACTTCCCATCCTTGCTCTGATTTTGCCTTCCAGAAGAAAAGGGGGGTGAGAAAGGAGCAAGAGAAAAGGGCAAACTTGAGGATTACTCCGTATAAATTCCCACAACAGCTTAACTCCATGATATGGAAGGAAAAGGTACATCTGCGCTGGTTTGCTGTTTGTTCACTGTTCAAATCAGAAACTCAAACTTCATTGGTTACCAGGAACCTCAAAAAATGAAACCTCAACACAGAACCAAAAGCATCTGCAAGCTATGGAGGTGGGCCCAACCTCCATCGCAACCAGGAATTCAAACCCAGAGGAAGTCCAAGTATCCCTTGATAGCTGGGAGTCTCTCTCCAGCCGATGGAGCGGAGGGCCCATCAAACTGAGCGCCAATGGAGAGCTGTGGTTAGAGTGCCAGGCAAGGGCCAGGGTTCAAATCCCAGCATGTTTCCGAGCACAATTCAAAGTGTTGGTGCTGACCTTTAAAGCCCTAAACAGCCTTGGCCCAGTATACCTGAAGGAACACCTCCACCCCCATCGTTCTGCCTGGACACTGAGGTCCAGCTCCAAAGGCCTTTGGGCGGTTCCCTCACTGCGAGAAGCCAAGTTGCAGAGAACTAGGAAGAGGGCCTTCTCAGTGGTGGCGCCCGCCCTGTGGAACGCCCTCCCACCAGATGGCAAGGAAGTAAACAACTATCTGACATTTAAAAGACATCCGAAAGCAGCCCTGTTTAGGGAAGTTTTTAATGTTTGGTATTTTATTGTGTTTTTAATATTCTGTTGGAAGCTGCCCAGAGTGGCTGGGGAGGCCCAGTCAGATGGGCGAGTTATAAGTAATAAATAATAATAATAATAATAATAATAATAATATCCTCACTCAGCCATTAAGCTTGCAGGAACAGGCGTGGACCAGTCACTGCTTTTCAGCCTAACCAACCTCACAGGGTTGTTGTGGGGACTAAGCAAGGCGGGGTAAAGCCACATACTCCCCCTTGAGCTCCTTGGAGGAAATTAAGAAAGGCATTGCCTCTAGCTACTGTGAGAGGGGGGTAGAGGAACAGCTTAGCACAGGTGCTTCCGGACTACAACTCCCATCATCTCTAACCACTGGTCATGCTGGCTGTGGCTGATTGGAGGTGGAATCTAATGACATCAAGAGGGAAGCAGGTCGTGCCCCTCCCGGACACAGACTTTGCTCTGATCCAGGAAAACAAGTTGCTATTGCGTACATGCTCCCAGCTCATCCTTTCAACACAACCAGCTACAAAATCCATTTTAGAGGGGGGAGGGGGGAAAATCTGCCTCGTTTTCTGAAAAAAACCTGCCATTTCCAGGCCGTAACAACGCTGGGATTTATGCCCGCTCTGCGGCAAAGGTGAAGCTGGCCAATGTGGACCCAATTAAACAGAGCGCCTCAATGGCCCAAATGTTCATAAATTGCACATTTATAGTAGAGGGAAGCGGTCCGCACAGATGTTTCAATTAAGTTGCAACACCTTCTAAATGGCTTCTTTATTGGGTCGTTCCAGAGCGGGGCGGCTGGCAGAGATCGGAGGGGGAGGCTCCCCAGATCCACAGGAAAGGGGGCAGAGAAAAGGTGGCTGAAAAATTAGGCCATTTGCCTTTCATTGTCTGAAAGGCCAGCCAGCTTTAAATCACCTCCCAGCCGACTCAATGCCCAACTGGTGGGAAGACGAGTCTTGGGCTTATGTCGTGTGTGTCCCGGCGCCCAGATGCACCTGGCAGGTGCTCATCGGATAAATTCCATCCTTCTCCCAGCTTTGTAAACCCAGCTTTCAATCTTATGTGCCCACCCCACTTCGTATAGACCTCAGGGCTGGCCACCTAGCAAAATCCAACTTATTTTTAAAACCTTGTACAACGCTGCCACTGGGTGGCCGAACGGGGCACAGCAGCCACTCCAAGCAAGGCGGAGGAGATGCTAGAATGCAACAGAGCGGAATAAGAGACCAGCTGTCTGCTATGGAGTCAGGCCATTTGTCTATCCGGGTCAATGCAGTATGCTCTGAATGGCAGCAACCCCCCACCCAGGGATTCAGACAGGGAGCCTTGCTCAGCCCAACCCGGAAACGCTGGGAGTTGAAACGCTGGGATTGTCTGCATGCAAAGCGCTGAGTTACGATCTTTCCAGCTCAGAAACAAAGATTCTAGCCCCCTTGGTTCTGGGTTTAAAATGGGTTCGCAGAAAGCTGCCTCAAGCTGAATCTAGCTCAGGGTTGTCAACTCTGACTGGCAGCAGCTCTCCAGGGTTTGGGGCTACGTGGAGACGCCGGGGATTGAACCCAGCATCTTTGGCATGCAAAGCAGACAAGCCAGCATCCTTTCCTGGTGCTTTGCTTGCAAGCGCTACAGGAGTGTAGCAGTGATTTTAGATTGATGTCGGCAAACCGCATCAGATAAAAAGCTAGCTATCAAAACCCTCAGCTGTCAAACACAACGTACAGTGCTGGCAAACCTTCCTGTACATTAGTATGCATAAACATGCATTCACAAGTTGGGTCAGGGGGACATTAGAGGGCAGCAGGTCACTACTGGACTGGCCAGAGTTGGGAGGATCCTGATGGAACCGGTTAGAGCAGGTTAGAACAGGGGAGGCTGGTCCAAGCCTGAAGGGTCAGACCCAGGTGAGGAGAAAGACAATGAGAAAATGGCAGAGTGGTGGAAAAACCCCAAGGATCACGAGTTAGAGAGGAGGGGGATGTTTGAGGAGTGGGCAGGTGACAGAGGCATGATCATGGTGAACGTGAGAAACAGGGACTTCCCTTATGGTGGGTTTTTGGGGTGTTGGCAGGATGTGACCTATGCAAGAACACCACCTCTTTGGGGCTTGACCAATTGTCATTGGATGAAGGATGCACCTCTGGTTAAACATTGACAGTTCTTAAAATTTTCAATAAAAGGGGGCGCCTGCTTTCATTCTGGGCGACCTTCCGGATCCGCATTCTGTCTCCCGCTGTGTTCTTTATTGCGATCTCCCCACACAGGAGAGTCACCCCTGGGGTCTGAGTGTCAGACTAGCACCTGAGGGACCAGGCCTCAAAGCCCCACCGATTCATGAAACTCCCTGAGTGACCCTGTCTCTGTCTCTGATCCTACCCTGCCTCACAGGGTTGTTGCGAAGACACAATGGGGAAGGAGGCAGAATGACGTCCACCCCTTTGAGATCCTCGGAGGAAAGGCGGGATAAAAATGTACAGGCTCCCAATGTACATCTCCCATTGACACGGGGATTACATTCTGAGACACCGTGCGTTTAAGCGAAATCACATCTACGGAAACACCATCGAAAAGGTCTGCAAACACAGTCTGGAAACCCTTGAAAAACCACCAAAATCCACCACAAGCGCTCTCTCCAAACTTCCCTGCTTAAAATCCAACTTCCCACAGGCCTCAAATGTCAGTGCAAGGACTCGTGGGATTGTGTTTGCAAAGGCTCGTGGGACTGCTAGCTAGGCGCTATTTTCGTGCCGTTTTTGCCCCTCCAAGTTGTGCATGCCTTGGACGTACAGGAAGTTGCCTGTAACCATTAATTTAAAAGACCAACAGGGAAAAGGTTTGGGGGGCGGGGGTTGTTACCTTAAGAAGGCCCTGAAGATCATCTGTGCTAAATACGTCCAGAACTTCCATGGCCCCCGAGCTGGCTTTGCTGACCACTGGTGTCAGGGGACAGCTACAAAGAGAGAAGCCCGGGGTAGGGGCAACAATTATTAAATGCTTCCCGGCAGATCTCCACAAGCTGGTTCTCTTAGCAACACCCGTCTCCGCAGGGACGGAGAGAATGAAAAAAAACTGCATCTATAATAATAATAATAATAATTTTATTATTTATACCCCGCCCTCCCCAGCCAAGGCCGGGCTCAGAGCAGCTAACACAAATATAAAACAACTAGTTAAAATACAATTCAACAACAAGACTAAACACATTTAAATTTAAATTTAAAAATTAAAAATCCAACCCACAGCCTGCGCTCAAGTTGGCCTGATGCAGGATTGTTCCAAAGTAAACCCCACCGAGGCTAATGGCACTTGCTCCTAAGTAATTGCAGGCAGGCAGGATGGCGGGGACTCAACCTTCTGCCCCCAAAGCAAATGCTTTATCTGGTTGTTCAGCAAAAAACAAATTAAGATTCTAGTCCTCATGCCTGCGCCGAATCAAATAGGCAGGTAAGGATCTGCCTCCCCGCATTCAGAGCAAATGCTCTGCCCCTGAGCTACAGCCCCGTCCCCGAAATAATTCACCTGGTGCTCTTTTACCTGTTCCGTTGACTCATCACAATCCTGTCAACACCCAGGAAGTGAGCAGACCGCAGGACGGCTCCCAGGTTCATCGGGTCCTGTATCCCCTCCAAAGCCAGCCAAAGGAGCTGCGACCCCTCGCAAGCGGGCCCTCCCTCTACCTCAAGGGGCAGTGCCTCCTGCCAGCCAATGGGGCGGAGGGGCGTGGCTTCCAGGCACACGCCCTGATGGACACCGCCCTTGCAGAGGCCATCTAGAACCTTCCTTGGAACCACCTTCACTGGAATCCCCCTGTCCTTGGCGCGCCGGGAGAATTCTTCCAGCGCAGGCGATGGAGTGCCCTTGCCAGCCTTAAGGAAGAGCTGGGAAAAGTTCCTCCTGGATCTGGCCAGAGCCAAGGAGCAGGGAGCAACCCCAAACAAGATCTCTGAGCCTTTGGTCCTTTCGACAGGGAGGGGTTTCTGCGGGGGGCTCCGCTTCCTCTCGGGGAAATCGTCGTCCCTCAAGTTCTTGAGCTCCTCCCTGTCAGACGGCGCGGTCTGCGCGCGAAATTGCCGCCAGAGCTCGTTCCGAAGGACACGACCCTTCCGGGGTTTACGTAGCTGGGCTTCGCTCTGGTCCTTGGCTGTTTCAAGTCCATGATCAGGAATCACTTGGCTGCTCACCCCACCAGGAAGCTCACGCTCCCCTGCCTGAGGTTTTCTCCGCGTGGAGAGATGCCGGATGGTTCTAAAGGAGCAGGACAGTCTTGCAGCGTCCCATAGGCCAGATTTAAAAGACAGGAGAAGTGCCATCTCTGACGTTCAATATGCAAAATCGACATGGATTATGTGGTCTATCTGGAAAATCCTGAAACAGAAACTTTTTCCAATATCTCCTGCCCAGAGTTTCCACTTTCAAACAGTGTGCTATATTATCATATATTTTGAATCATGGACATTTATATTTTAACGGCCTGATGACATAGTTTCGTTCCGTATTTTAGCTATTTTGAGAACTGTGCAATTAGTTGTTATGTTTTGTAAGCCCTACCTGAGCATGCATGATAATTATAAAATAATAATAATAATAAATCCCCAAATCAACTTTGATCTGATGTGCTCTAGGCTTTTTCACTTGGTCTTGACTCCCCCACCCAGCAGTTCATGCAGGAATTATTATTTATCACTCACAAATCATCTGAAGAAGTGTGCATGCACACGAAAGCTCATACCAAAATAAAAACTTAGTTGGTCTTTAAGGTGCTACTGAAGGAATTTTTTATTTTAAATCATCTACAGTTTGCTAAGCAATTTCAGCTGAATTTGGGGAGACCACTTGAAGCATCCGTTGTGTTGAGCTACTTCAATTGCTTTTGTTTTATGTGCTCATTTCAAACAGCTGGAAAAGTCTGTAAATGTTGATAATAAACCTGATTTGCAATGGGGGTTGAATAATTCCTATAGCAATGGTAGGAGCCTCATTGAGTTTTAGTTAAACAGAGCATCTGCTTTCATGTGGAAGGCCCCAGGTTCAGTCCATGGCATCTCTGGGTACCATCTGAAATGCCAGAGTGAGTCAACGTAGGCAATGCTGAATTAGACAAGGCAATGGGTCTGACTCCGTACACAGCCTCTTCCTGTATTAAATCAGCCCTTAATTCAGAACCATGAGAACTTGTTTTGGCCAACCAGCGTGGTGTGATGGTTAGAGTGCTAGCCTCCAGAACAGGCATCTCCAAACTGCGGCCCTCCAGATGTTTTGGCCTACAACTCCCATGATCCCTAGCTAAGAGGACCAGTGGTCAGGGATGATGGGAATTGTAGTCCAAAACATCTGGAGGGCCAAAGTTCGGGGGTGCCTGCTCTAGAAGACCAGGATTTGAATCCCCAGTCAGCCACTGGGTGACCTCACTGTCTCTCATCCTAACCTACCTCACAAGGTTGTTGTGAGGATAAAAAGGGGGGCGGAAGAGTGGAAAAAGCCATGCACACACCACCTTGAGCTCCTTGGAGGTGGTGGCATAATAAATGGCAATCCATATCCAGCCGAGGTTTGCCTGAGCATCTTTTAAAAGCCACCCACGTCTGAAGGCCATCGCTGCACCCTGGATAATAGCAGCTAAAGCCTTGCAGTACATTTCCGAGCATAATTCAAAGTGTTGGTGCTGACGTTTAAAGCCCTAAACGGCCTCAGCCCAGTATACCTGAAGGAGCGTCTCCACTCCCATCGTTCAGCCCGGACACGGAGATCCAGCGTCGAGGGCCTTCTGGCGGTTCCCTCACTGAGAGAAGCAAAGCTACAGGGAACCAGGCAGAGGGCCTTCTCGGTAGTGGCACCCGCCCTGTGGAATGCCCTCCCAGCAGATGTCAAGGCAATAAGCAATTATTTTACTTTTAGAAGACAACTGAAGGCAGCCCTGTTTAGGGAAGTTTTTAATGTGTGACATTTTAATGTATTTTAATCTTTGTTGGAAGCCGCCCAGAGTGGCTGGGGAAACCCAGCCGGATGGGCGGGGTATAAATAATAAATTATTATTATCATTATTATTATTACAGAGATAACTCAGGATTAGCACCGCAAGGTCCTTCCAGTTACCCCCAGGGACGAAGGCTCGAAAGGTTTGGTTTGGGTTTGGCAAATTCTGCTCCTCCTTCCCTCCCTGATTTTGCAAATAGAAAAGTTCATGTTGCTAGTCCCTGTGGTCTGTCTGAGGAGCTAGTAACAAACTCAGCTGAAAATGGGGGGAGAGAGAGAGAGAGAGAGAGAGAGAGAGAGATCTGCAGCCCAGCCTCCCTGCCCAAGCTGCTCTCTATCCAAACTGCAGCAACCCCGTCCAGGATTGCATGCCCTCCTGGCAGCGCGCAAACCTACCTGGCCACCCACGTGGGCTGCTGCCTTCTCCGCCTGAAGAGGAAGTGGCTTCCAACCATAGAGGCCACGGCGAGAGAGCGTCGTGCTTGTCCCGCAGCGCCACCTGCTGGCTAAGCCATTTAGCGGCGTTTCCCCATCCGGCCGTCGAGGAACGTAGAAAGATGCCTGGCTTGTGTAGAAGCAAGCCCGGCGCGTGTGTGTCAGCAGCGTTTCCTACACTGACCGGCAGCAGCAGCAGCTTGCTAGGGTGCTTCAGATAGGGGTCTTTCCCATCCCTACTTGCGAGATGCCAGGGATTGAACCTGGGGCTTCCTGCCCCTGAGCTACGCTCCTCCCTGGTTCGGAAGGAAGGGCTTGCGATTCCCCATCCATCTTTCATGTTTATCATTAAATTCGTATTTTTTTCCCTTTACAAGAAGTACAGATCCGAAACACAGTTTTCCCCTTTGTTTTTATTTTACAATTCACAGTTAAAGAACATACTGATAAGTTAGAGCGTTTCCTGCATCACTGTCAACACTCGAGGGATTTTTAAAACGCACAGAGAGGATTCTTCCTTTTATTCTTTATTTTTGCCATTGCAGTGCTAGAATCCCAGCTGCTACGTCCACCTGATTCCAAATGAGCCCACCCGAAGGGAGATTCGAACAAGCGGCAGAAATATAGCCAAGAGTCCGGCTTGGGAAAATACCTGTCCAGCAAATTTGCACCAAGGCAACTGGCAGTGTGAGGCAGCCCACCAAATAATAAAACCTAATAGAGTACCTCTGCAGAACACATTGGAGTGTTTTGGAGCAAGGGTGGGGTGAAGTGATACCAGTATTTGTGGTGACTTCTAACTCTACAGTTCTATAACTTCTAAATAAGGCTAGTAATTCAAGGGAGAGAAGTGGTTCTGTTAAATTAAACAAGTCAAACAGAATGTGGAGCCTTAACAGCGTTTTTACGCCAAAGGAAGTCCTATTGTGCTCAGCAGGGTTTACTCCCTATTGTGCGCCTTTGGGATTAAAGCCTCAGACAGAGGTGGACAAAATGTAAGAAGAATGCTGCTAAATCAGATCAAAACCCTGTCTTGCCCAACATCCTGTTTCCAACACTGCTCAGCCAGATACTCTTAAGCAGAGCCTGAAGGCAAAAATCCTTCTCCTGATGTTTGCCCCACAGCAACTGGCGTTAAGAGGTAGACTTCCTCTGCACCTGGAGGCTCCATGAGTGTGGGTTCATCCTCTGCAAATGTTGCCTAAGTCATCTAAGTTGATGGCCCCATGAGGCAGCTACCAGCTGGCCCATCTCCATCACTGTTCTTTGAGATTGGCTGAATCAGGCAACTGGAAGTCTCCTCTGTCTCGTTGTACACTATTCCTCTCCTGGAATGCACAACCAGGTAGGGTTGTTGTGTTTTAAAAAGGTGGGTAGTAGCAATGAGATGCCCTTGCCCCCTACACACAAACACACACACTTCTCTCTATTAAAAACGTGTTTGCTCCACACACACACACACACACACACACACACCCCAACATTTTACATGAACCAAATATATCATTAACAAATTGTTGTATTACTTTGCAGTTCATAAAATGTGGTGCGGGCACCCATGATTGGCCAGAGAAGCCTTCACAAACTGGGTGCCTTTCCAGCTCCTTTGAACGACAGCTGGGGCTGATGGGAGTTGTAGTCCAACGCAGCTGAAGGGCACCAGGTTGGCAAAGGCTGGCCTTGAAGGAGGCATCCCCAAACTTCGGCCCTCCAGATGTTTTGGACTACAATTCCCATCATCCCTGACCACTGGTCCTGTTAGCTAGGGATCGTGGGAGCTGTAGGCCAAAACATCTGGAGGGCCGCAGTTTGGGGGTGCCTGGTTTAGCCTCACCACAAACAATTTGGTTTCATAGCCATCCCCCATCTTCCCTAGGAACCCTGGGAAGTATGGTTTTGCGATCGGGGAATCGTTAGAGGTCGCTAACAGCACCGTTACTCCCTTTCTCCAAACCACCTTTCCCGGGGTTCTGTTTTGGAAAGGAAGTCGCAACAGCTAAAATGGCGGTGGGAAACAGAGTCGTCCTGCGGCAGAAAATGGCGACTCATGGCTCAAGCATCTTTCTAGCCAAATGGATATTAAGGCGAATCCTCAGTTCCAAAGGGGGAATAATTGTTGCAGTGCTCATCACAGGTGAATTGGAGAGAGATGCAGAAACCGAGGCTTGTTTCGAGAGTTTGGGGCGGTAGCAAAGAGCAATGAGGAAAGAATGCTCCACGTGACGTTGGCGGAAATTCAGCAATGGAGGGGAGCTGGCAAGTCATTCATCAAACGCCAGCTAGGCCGTCTTGAACATCCTAAACTCCCACACCCCTGAAGTCAGTTGAGGTTGGATTCTGGGATCGGCTTCTCTGTTACTGAATTGGAGCACGGTGGAGAAGACTTCCGCAATCAACAGTCCCTTTCCGTTCTGAGTTTCCGCTCCGCTGACGTCGGCTCAAAATGGGAGAGTAATGGGGGGAGAAGGAGGATGGAGTCTTCCTATTGCAGCACTTAAAACGTCACAGAAGGAAAACCCTGAGCGGATCAATGGCGCTCCGCACCCCCTGCTGTGCCGCACCAGCAGCGAATCCTCTTCCGTTTGCTATGATACCTGCTCGGTAGGCCGCATCTGAATGTCGCCAATCTAGAAGAGACAACGGCACATGTCAGCCAAAGTGTTGTGGTACTGAAACAGAATGAATTTTAAGGAGGCTCTGAGTGTCCACTGGTACATCTATTGCATTGTCTCTGGACGCCTTCCAGAAATGGCACCACACCACCACGCTCTCTGTGAAGTGTCTCCACAGTCCCAGGAAAATGGATTATGCCAGAGGATGGGTGGAATTTCCCATGAACCCAAAAACAACCTCTTGCCGGACCATGAACCAGGCAAGAGGACTCTGAATACCACACCCCCTCTCTCTGCTATGCCGATATTTGAGGCTCGTTTGACAGGAACTCAAGAAAGGGCTTTCTCAAGGCCTGCTGCTACGTTCCGGAACCTTCTTTCGCTCCCTTTCCAATGGTCTTCTGTTGACCGACGAAAGACCTTTTTATTCAGATCAGGGGTCGGGAAGCTGCAGCCTTTCAAACATTTTCGTCTCCAATCTCCATCAGCTCCAGCTGATTTTTTAAATGTTGACATGAATTGGTAATTTCATGTTGGTATATTTCATGGGTGTTTTGTAAACCGCTTTGGGTGGCGTTTACAGTTAAGCGGCATACAATTTTTTTCACTCAATCAGTCTGGGTTCATGGGAACTGGAGCCCAGTAGCATCTAGAAAGTCACAAGGTTCCCTGGCTCTGACGCAAGAAGGAAATCTCGGTTGCCACAATCAGTGTGTGTGTGTGTGTGTGTGTGTGTGTGTGTGTGTTTTGACACAGTTTTGAGCACTGCCTACCCTTAGACCAGAAAGGGGGGGGGACCTTTGGCCCTCTGGAGGCGGCTGAACCACAGCTCCCTTGATCCCATTCCTGCTGTAGCTCAGCAACATGTGGAAGGCCAAAGTTTTCCTGCACTTGCCTGAGGCCCGCACACAGAATCCGCTGGCAAGCTGCGGGCAGGATCCCTGCATTGCAGGGGGCTGGACTAGATGACCCTCCCTTGCAACTCTACAATACTTTGGTTCTTCCCCATCCCCTGCACAAAGGAGACAAGGGCTGGTCGTCATGGAGCCAGCCACCAGCCTGAGGAGCGCATCGAGCTGAAGGGAAAGATAACCCCTGCATCTCTGTCCTTTCCAGCACAGCCAACAGATACACATAGCTGCCAAGTCTCCTGTATTCCCCGGGAAACCCCCGTTTTTCCAGCTGTCCCCAGCCGAAAAAACGGATTTTTTTTGTTTTCCCCCAGTTTATTCTGGCGCGGCGGCCATTTTGGAACTGGGCGGAGCATGCTCAGAAGCGACTTTTGATGCTGCTCTGCCCAGTTCCAAAATGGCTGCAGTGCGACTTCTGGTGTGGCGGCCATTTTGGAACTGGGCACAGCAGCATCAAAAGTCACTTCTGAGCATGCTCCGCCCAGTTCCAAAATGGCGGCAGCGCTACTTCCGGTATGCTACTTCCGGTCCGGTCCCTTATTTTTCAGAGAGGAACTTGGCAGGTATGCAGATGCAGAGGCCTAGCCAACGAGAAAAGAGCCTTCCTTTCTTCTTCTCCTTGAATTGAAGGGGTTGTGCTGGTTTTTCGACTGACCTGCACGTGAGGTGGAGCACTGAGCACATATATGACGGCGTTGGCCATATCTTCTGCTTTTAGACACTGGAAGGAGAGGGGGAAATGAAGAAACGAGAATGAGTTTGGTTGCAGCAGGCACCCTCAGAGTGTGTGCACCCTCCAAGACTTATTGCTAAGCTCATACACTTCACGGTTTGGGGCCCTCGCGTTTGAAAGACTGCTACCCCACAACATCTCCTGCTTCTTACAGGGTGGCCTGCTTGCTGGCATCATAAGTAGCCCCCGAGAGCCTTTCTCCTTCATGAATTTGTATATTTCATATTTAAATAGGCACAAATACAGGATGGGTGACACCTGGCTTGAGAGCAGTACATGCGAAAAGGATCTAGGAGTCTTGGTAGACCACACACTTGACATGAGTCAACAGTGTGATGCAGCAGCTAAAAAAGCCAATGCAATTCTGGGCTGCATCAATAGGAGTATAGCATCTAGATCTAGGGAAGTAATAGTACCACTGTATTCTGCTCTGGTCAGACCTCACCTGGAGTACTGTGTCCAGTTCTGGGCACTACAGTTCAAGAAGGATACTGACAAGCTGGAACGTGTCCAGAAGAGGGCAACCAAAATGGTCAAAGGCCTGGAAACAATGCCTTATGAGGAATAGCTTAGGGAGCTGGGTATGTTTAGCCTGGAGAAGAGAAGGTTAAGGGGTAATAATAATAATAATAATAATAATAATAATAATAATAATAATTTATTATTATTATACCCCGCCCATCTGGCCGGGTTTCCCCAGCCACTCTGGGCGGCTTCCAACAAAACATTAAAATACATGATAGCCATGTTCAAATATATAAAAGGATGTCATATAGAGGAGGGAGAAAGGTTGTTTTCTGCTGCTCCAAAGAAGATTCCACCTAAACATTAGGAAGAACTTCCTGACAGTAAGAGCTGTTCGACAGTGGAATTTGCTGCCAAGGAGTGTGGTGGAGTCTCCTTCTTTGGAGGTCTTTAAGCAGAGGCTTGACAGCCATCTGTCAGGAATGCTTTGATGGTGTTTCCTGCTTGGCAGGGGGTTGGACTGGATGGCCCTTGTGTTCTCTTCCAACTCTATGATTCTATGATTCTAAAGTCATGCAACAGGCTGTCACTTCACCTTGTGGTTGCGAAGGAACAAAATCATGGAGGAGGCGGCCATCCACAGCTACCAAGCCATGAGAGCGATGTTCTACCTCCTCTCTTGTAGGAGGCAGGAGGCTTCTGAATACCATTTGCCGGGAATTGCAGGTGGGGAAGAGTTGCTCTTGAACTCGGCTCCCCCTTGCAGGTTTCACTTTGGGGCATGTGCTTGGCCCCTGTGAAAGTTGCTGGTCCAGATGGGCTTTTGGGTCAACCCAGCAGCCAGGTTCTTTTATGTAACAACAACAGCAGATCATAGATTGAGCCAGTGTGGTGTGATGGTTAAGAGTCCTAGATTTGGACCTGGGAGACCAGGGTTCGAATCCCCTCTTGGCCATGATGCTTACTGGATGACCTTGGGCCAGTCACTGCCTCCCAGCCTAACCTACCTCACAGGGTTGTGGTGGGGATTAAATGAGGAAGGGAAGAACCATGTATGCCACCTTGAGCTCCTTGGAGAAAAAGTGAGATAAAAATGCAGTAAATAAAGAAGCAAGTAAATAGCTTGGCCGCTGTAAAAAAAAAAAAAAAACAGGACACTGGGCTAGAATCATAGAATCTTATAATTGTAGTGTCGGGAGGGACACCAAGGGTCATCTAGTCCAACCCCATGCAATGCTGGACTCAAGATGGGCCTTTGGCCTGATCCAGCAGACAGGTCCATTTTTTTGTAACAACAACAGATAAAGATTGAGGCAGTGTGGTGTAGTGGTTCGTGCGCCAGACTAGCTCTCACTGGGTGAACTTGGGCCAATCGCTCGCTCTCAGCCTAAACTACTTTGCAGGTAGGTAGCCGTGTTGGTCTGACGTAGTTGAGGGGGGATTCCTTCCAGTAGCACCTTAGAGACCAACTAAGTTTGTCATAGGTATGAGCTTTCGTGTGCATGCACACTTCTTCACTGAAACAGAAGTCACCAGACCCTTATGTATAGTCAGAGGGTGGGGAGGGGTATTACTCAGAAGGGTGGTGGGAATGGGTGATTGGCTGATAGGAGTGGTAAACCAGTTGATGACTGTTAGACTGTTAACTAGTGCAATTGGTCTTGCAGGAAAAAGCAAGGGGTGAGAAAGCTTTATCATGTATAATGAGATAAGAATCCGATGTCTTTATTCAGACCAGGTCTCTCCATGGGTTTAAGCTTGGTAATGAGTTGCAATTCAGCAACTTCTCTTTCCAGTCTGTTTCTGAAATTTTTCTGTAATAAGACAGCTACTTTGAGATCTTGTATAGAACGTCCTGGAAGATTGAAGTGTTCTCCTACTGGTTTCTCTGTCTTGTGATTCCTGATGTCAGATTTATGTCCATTTATCCTTTGGCGTAGGGTTTGGCCTGTTTGTCCAGTATAGAGAGCTGAAGGGCACTGTTGGCATTTGATGGCATACACAATGTTAGAAGATGAGCAATTAAATAGTCGTCAACAGGTTTACCACTCCTATCAGCCAATCACCCATTCCCACCAGCCTTCTGAGTAATACCCCTCCCCACCCTCTGACTATACATAAGGGTCTGGTGACTTCTGTTTCAGTGTATCTGAAGAAGTGTGCATGCACACAGAAGCTCATACTTTGCAGGGTTGTTGTGAGGAAATAAGGGGGAGGGGGAGAACTACCTTGCGCTCCGTGTAAGTAAATGAATAAACCGCTTTTCCCACCCCCGCCAGAAGTGCTATGGGGGCATCTCAGTGCACAGACAAGAGCAGGCTCTTCACATAGACCGAAATTATTCAAACGTGTGCAGTTCATCTGCTTCCCCTGCCTGTCGTATCCAAGCTCAGCCACCTACCCTAATGCTTTCGTACGTCGCTGCTGCTCTCTCTGGGTCATTATCGTGGAGTTTAAAAGCAAATCCAGTCTCTACCAGTCCCGGAGATATACACTAAAAGGGAAAAGGGAAAGGGAAGGAACAAACAAAGAAAAACACAGCAACCCTAACGGGATTTGCTAACTCCTCTTTTCAATACAGAGCAAAAGAGATTGGGGGGGGGATGATTGGCCGGTTTTGTAGCAGTGTTTCCAGGAAAACAGCCCTTAATGATCACTCGAGGTCTAATGGGTAGAGCTCCCCCATACACAATCCAAAGGAACAGATCGGATGCACTGATGAGAAAAATAACTGCAGATTAGGTCTGGCTGCTGAACAGCAACGCGGCAGATGCTGAGGCTCCGTAATCTGCCGTAGGTCAAGGAGGAACGGCTCAGTGGTACAGCATCTGCTTTGCATGCAAAAGGTCCCAGGATCAGTCCCCAGCATCTGCAGGTAGGGCTGGGAGAGAAAGTGCCGATTTGAAGTCTTGCAGAGCCCCTGTCAGTCAGTGTAGGCAACACTGAGCTAGGTGGACTGATGTACAGGTGAAACTCGGAAAATTAGAATATCGTCGAAAAGTGCATTTATTTCAGTACTGCAACTTATTGTGTTTTTTTTCTTTTTCTTTTGGAAATTCCACAGCAATAAAACAAATCGTTACAATAATACGAAAATAAAAATAAACATCGCTGTTACATTTTATTAATTCCATTCCATTTCTAATTGGCCCGCCTAACGACAAATAATGACAATTGCAACAAATAAAGGCTTGACATATCTTGCTTTGCATGTCATGCATCTCTCTCATGAATCGGTTTCACCTTTTAAGTTGCACCTTAAAGACCAACTAAGTTTTTATTTTGGTATGAGCTTTCGTGTGCATGCACACTTCATCAGATACACAAGTGTGCATGCACACGAAAGCTCATACCAAAATAAAAACTTAGTTGGTCTTTAAGGTGCTACTAAAGGAATTTTTTAATTTTGTTTCGACTCAGACCAACACGGCTACCTACCTGTAAGTAGAACTTTTCAGTTGCATTACTGAAATAAATGCACTTTTCGGCGATCTTCTAATTTTCCGAGTTTCACCTGTAGAAGGCAGTTTCCTGGGATATTCTTTAAACAGGCCCTCGATTCAGAACCATGAGGACGGGAAACTTGCTCCATTTTTAGGGGAAGAGCTTGGGCACAGAGTGTGTGCTTCGCATGCAGAAGGTCTCAGGTTCTATGACAAGCACCTTCAGGTAGGGAATGTCCTCTGCCGGAAGTCCTGGAGAGCCGCTGCCAATTAGTGTAGGCAATACTGAGCAAGATGGACCAGCACCTTCCTGCTTTCCTGTTTAATTCAGCACTGGCATGAGGACTAGCATCTTTTATTTTTAGAGCTGAGTGGTAGAGGCCCCAGGTTCAATCCCCAGCATCTCCAGGCTGGACAAGGAGAGACCCGTCTGAAACCCTGGAGAGCCACAACCAGTCCCTGCAGTCCAGCCCTGGAGGTTGGATGGTGGCTAACAGATTGAGGTTGAATCCTGACAAGACAGAAGTACTGTTTGTGGGGGACAGGAGGCGGGCGGGTGGGGGGGACTCCCTGGTCCTGAATGGAGTTAACTGTGCCCCTGAAGGACCAGGTGCGCAGCCTGGGAGTCATTTTCGACTCACAGCTGTCCATGGAGGCGCAGGTCAATTCTGTGTCCAGGGCAGCTGTCTATCAGCTCCATCTGGTACGCAGGCTGAGACCCTACCTGCCTGCAGACTGTCTCGCCAGAGTGGTGCATGCTCTAGTTATCTCCCGCTTGGATTACTGCAATGCGCTCTACGTGGGGCTACCTTCGAAAGTGACCCGGAAACTACAACTAACCCAGAATGCGGCAGCTAGACTGGTGACTGGGAGCAGCCGCCGAGACCACATAACATCGGTCTTGAAAGACCTACATTGGCTCCCAGTACGTTTCTGAACACAATTCAAAGTGTTGGTGCTGACCTTTAAAGCCCTAAACGGCCTCGGTGCAGAATACCTGAAGGAGCGTCTCCACCTCCATCGCTCTGCCCGGACACTGAGGTCCAGTGCCGAGGGCCTTCTGGCAGTTCCCTTGCTGCGAGAAGCCAAGTTACAGGGAACCAGGCAGAGATGCCCTCCCATCAGATTTCAAAGAGATAAATAACTACCAGACTTTTAGAGGACATCTGAAGGCAGCCCTGTGTAGGGAGACTTTTAATGTTTAATATATTATTTTATTTTTCTGTTGGAAGCCGCCCAGAGTGGCTGGGGAAACCCAGCCAAATGGGCGGGGTATAAATAATAAATTATTATTATTATTATTATTGTCCAAGGATGGGGGACCTGTAGGCCTCTCTCCCATTAGCTGCAGCCAACATGGCCGCTGGTCAAGGATGATAGGAGTTGTAGTCCCAATAAGCTCCGAAGGGGCCAAAGGTTTCCCATCCACTGACATAGTCAATACTGAACTAGATGGACCAATGGTTGACTCGGTATAAAACATCTTTCTGCGTTCAGTCAGGAAATGTCCAGCAAGGATTCATCCTGATTTCGCTGAGCTCTGGTGTGACCATCTCCTCTCAAGTGACGTCACAGCAGAGAGATGGGGGGCCTGTGGCCTTCAGATGTAGGCCCATTCTCATCAGCCCCAGCCAGCATGGCCAATGGTCAGAGACCATTGTGGCCCTTCCCCTGCTCTTTCAGATGTGGCGGCCATTTTTATTGCACCCTCCAGCCCATCTGCCATTTTGTGCTATGTCAGCCATTTTGTCTCATGCTGTTTGCGCCACTGACGCCCAATGCACCGACTCTGATGCACCAAGTAAAGGTTGGCGAGCCCAGAGCGGGCATAAGCTAAACTCACCGTGGCTCGTATGTGTGTCTTCGCTTCCCTGAGCTCCTGTCTCAGCCCTTCGGTCAGCGCTGTGACGGCGTATTTTGTGGCGCTGTAAAAATGCACGACGGACTGAGGGACCACGCTGTGGCCATTCATGCTGGAAGGGAACCCAGAGAGGGGGAGAAAATAAAATTCCTCAACAGAGGAACTCCGCAGAGTTGAACTCCACAGAAAGTTATCTATATATATAAAAATGTAGGCATTGCGTGCACAGAGGTCACAGCCTTTCTCCGTAACCACTGAACTGTAATGTAACAAATTTGGCCACAACGTTCCATGCCCATCAGTGAGGGATCTGGCATAATTTTTTTTCCAAAAAAGCAAACCTTTCATACCTAAAATAATGATTAAACACAAAAAAGTGGCGCCCAAATTAGACGTCACCAGCAGAAGCTCCAGCAGCATCCAATAGAAAGGCAGATTGCCCACTGCTGCCTCGAAAGCCGCGCCACCAGATGACATCGCAAAATTCCACAGCAACCAACTGAAAACAGGCCTATTACAGCAACAAGGCCCAACCAACTGAAAACAGGCCTTTTGCAGCAACAAGGCCCAACATTGCCAAGTGGAGGTAGGGGCCTGCCTGGGGGGGGGGGGCGAATAGGGGGCAGGGATAGGTAATGGGTCAGAACAGGGGAGGGGGAGACACAGGGATGAAACCTGCCCTCTCCACAGTATCTCGCCTCGGCTTTGCAGACTAGGCTGAGTGGATTTAGGGGCCTGCCTGGGGGGGGGTGGGGGGGCCGAATAGGCTGCAGCATAGAATCAACTGAATATGGGCCTTTTACAGGGCCGTGCCTTTGGGTAGAATACCGGTAAATGTTATTTCACATAACACACGTGGGTAGGGGAGTCAGGGTTGGGACAGGGCAAAATTTTACAGAATACGTGCATTGGGGGAATGATTGTGTGCAAAATGAACGGGTCACAGGGATAACCCGGGAGGGGGGTGGTTGAACAGAGGAGAGGAGGGAAATCACAGGGGTAAGTGGGGGGGTTAGGGGGAGGAGAGGGGGGGAAATCACAGGGATAAGCCAGGGTGGTGGGAAGAGGGGGCATAATAGGTCATGGATCAGGAGTTGGGGGATTCACAGGGATGAGGGAGGGGGATGAGGGGGGAATCATTGGGTTAAGCCGGGGTGTGTGAGGGGAGGAGTGGGGGAATCACAGGGGTACGTCATGGATCGGCACAGGGTAGGGGAAATCACACAAATAACCCACAGCAACGCGTGGCACGGCCAGCTAGTGACTTTATAAACTGGTGTGCAGAACCTCTGGCTCATTGGGCCTCCCTGTTTGGCAAACAAGCCCTGAACTTGACAGCATTTAGCTTAGCCACTGTTATTCACACATTTATTTATCTTCCCCCCCCCCACAATTTATATACTGCCTTTCTCCGTAACCACTGAACTGTAATGTAACAAATTTGGCCACAACGTTCCATGCCCATCAGTGAGGGATCTGGCATAATTTTTTTTCCAAAAAAGCAAACCTTTCATACCTAAAATAATGATTAAACACAAAAAAGTGGCGCCCAAATTAGACGTCACCAGCAGAAGCTCCAGCAGCATCCAATAGAAAGGCAGATTGCCCACTGCTGCCTCGAAAGCCGCGCCACCAGATGACATCGCAAAATTCCACAGCAACCAACTGAAAACAGGCCTATTACAGCAACAAGGCCCAACCAACTGAAAACAGGCCTTTTGCAGCAACAAGGCCCAACATTGCCAAGTGGAGGTAGGGGCCTGCCTGGGGGGGGGGGGGGCGAATAGGGGGCAGGGATAGGTAATGGGTCAGAACAGGGGAGGGGGAGACACAGGGATGAAACCTGCCCTCTCCACAGTATCTCGCCTCGGCTTTGCAGACTAGGCTGAGTGGATTTAGGGGCCTGCCTGGGGGGGGATGGGGGGGCCGAATAGGCTGCAGCATAGAATCAACTGAATATGGGCCTTTTACAGGGCCGTGCCTTTGGGTAGAATACCGGTAAATGTTATTTCACATAACACACGTGGGTAGGGGAGTCAGGGTTGGGACAGGGCAAAATTTTACAGAATACGTGCATTGGGGGAATGATTGTGTGCAAAATGAACGGGTCACAGGGATAACCCGGGAGGGGGGTGGTTGAACAGAGGAGAGGAGGGAAATCACAGGGGTAAGTGGCGGGGTTAGGGGGAGGAGAGGGGGGGAAATCACAGGGATAAGCCAGGGTGGTGGGAAGAGGGGGCATAATAGGTCATGGATCAGGAGTTGGGGGATTCACAGGGATGAGGGAGGGGGATGAGGGGGGAATCATTGGGTTAAGCCGGGGTGTGTGAGGGGAGGAGTGGGGGAATCACAGGGGTACGTCATGGATCGGCACAGGGTAGGGGAAATCACACAAATAACCCACAGCAACGCGTGGCACGGCCAGCTAGTGACTTTATAAACTGGTGTGCAGAACCTCTGGCTCATTGGGCCTCCCTGTTTGGCAAACAAGCCCTGAACTTGACAGCATTTAGCTTAGCCACTGTTATTCACACATTTATTTATCTTCCCCCCCCCCACAATTTATATACTGCTTAACTGTAAAAAGAAAAACCAAAAGAACCTCAAAGCAGTTGACGAAAAGAATAAAACAATAAAATAATTGGCGAAGCAGCTGAAACAACTATTTAAGACATTAAAAAATAAAGCGACCAAGAAACTACAAATAGTAGCATCTGGGTAAGCTAGTCTAAAGGTCTTCTGACGTCTTGCTTGAAAACTTAACTCAAGGGCATTGCTCTTGCGCCATCCCTCCACTTTGCTTTCGCCCACCTGTTAATGTTGATAATATGGCCGTCATCGATGCTTCGTTCCTTCATGGACTGGTAGGCTTCCCGGGTGCAGATGCTCACAGCCATCACGTTCACCTGAAAGGCAGGGGAAGCCCAACGCCGTCGAGAAATCAGTCGAGGCTTTTGCATTTTGGGAAGTGTTCTTGACGCTAGGGAAGCACTGTGCTATTATTTTTCCATTGCCAAGTTTCGTCATTTTAATACTGGGGTGGATGTTGTTGTTTTTTACATTTGCAAACCTAGGACCTGATCAGGTTTAGCTGTTTTGCTGGAATACCTTAGAGCCAAAACTAGATGTGCAAGTTAATTGAGGGTTTTAGTTCTGCGCCTAGGTGTTTTTCTTTTTCTTCTTTTAAATAATGGCTTGGGAGGTTGATAAAGATCAACACCGTGAGATCATAGCTGACAAGTCTCCCGTTTTCCCCGGGAAACCCCCGTTATTCTAGCTGTTCTCAGCTGAAAAAACGGATTTTTTTGTTTTTTTCCGGTTTATTCTGGCGCAGCGGCCATTTTGGAACTGGGCGGAGCATGCTCAGAAGCGACTTTTGATGCAGCTCTGCCCAGTTCCAAAATGGCTGCAGTGCGACTTCTGGCGCGATGGCCATTTTGGAACTGGGCAAAGCAGCATCAAAAGTCGCTTCTGAGCATGCTCCGCCCAGTTCCAAAATGGCGGCAGCACTACTTCCGGTCTTCTACTTCCGGTCTGGTCCCTTATTTCTCCCACAGAAACTTGGTAGGTATGCGTGAGATGCAGGCATGAAGGCTTTTTAACATTCCCTTGGCATATGCCTTGATCCTGATGGAAATTAACTCCCCAAACACGGTTGCCCAAAGGATCTTCTGGGCTTGGTACACCATATGTGGATTGGGGCCTCCAACCCCTCTCAAAAGATTTGCAGAACATTTTGTGGCGCTGTAAAAATGCACAATGGACTGAGGGACCACGCTGTGGCCATTCATGCTGGAAGGGAACCCAGAAAGGGGGAGAAAATAAAATTCCTCAATGCAGAACAACATATGAATGTGTGCCGTCTTTTGCAGGTGGAGTGAAGGGCCCCAAAATAAATCAGCGGTCACCCGCATAATAAAATATCAGACTGAATGTGAACAGGGAAAGTTTCCCCCACAATGGTATTTCCCTATTAGACAAGGCATTTCTAACCTGATGAATTTATGCCTGCCACTGAGCCGTTAAAGGCACAAGGATCCTGCTTTCTCCCAATGCCAAAGTCTAGGCTGCAATCCTGTATCCTAGAAGTAAGCTCCATTAAACATAAAGAGATTTTTCAGTAGACTTGTATCCCATTGTATTATTATTATTACTACTACTATTATTAATAATTATTATTATCCATTTATTATTTATTATCTGGCGATTCCCTCACTGCGAGAAGCAAAGCTACAGGGAACCAGGCAGAGGGCCTTCTCGGTAGTGGCACCCGCCCTGTGGAACGCCCTCCCATCCAAGGTCAGAGAGATAAACAACTACCTGACATTTAGAAAATACCTAAAGGCAGCTCTGTTTAGGGAAGTTTTTAGTCTGTGATTTTAATGGATTTTGATGTATGTTGGAAGCCGCCCAGAGTGGCGGGGGAGACCCGGCCAGATGGGCGGGGTATAAATAATAAATTATTATTATTATTATTATTATTATTATTATTATTATTATTATTATTATTATTATTATTCCCCACCATTTTCCTGGATGGGACTCAAGGCAGGTTACGTATTGTACTGTATGTTAACTGCACAGTGATTCCTGAACGAGTGCTTGGTCTTTAGCTCCCGCATAGCAAGAGATAACACCTCAGCATCTTTGCAAAGTTTTCACCACCATGATCACACCCTGCTCCCTTGTGCAGGTGGCTACCCTTCTCTCCCTTGAAAAGCACATAGAGCTGATGGAGGAAGTTGGAAGAATGGCCTCTTTCCCCACTTCCTCTTTCAACTCTATGGGCTCTGGAAGGCTCGGATGAGTTCCATTGGGGTTGACATTCACACAGGTGCCTTGGAAAAGCAATGGGCTTACACTCTCTATATTTCTGCCTCTCAAGGAGCAGGGCTGTGGGTGCTGATCCGAGCCAGGGAGAGAAAAGTGGCAACAAGCGTTCACACCCAACAAACCCACTTAAAAAAAACCACACCAACCCACAGATTGAATTGGTCTCTACTCACGTCAATCATCGTCCTCCAACCCTCGGTCTTGCCAGAGAGCAAGGGCTCTGGCCGGGCCAAGCCAGCGTTGTTGATACAGACATCAACTCCCTGGTGAAGGGTCTTGATGGCAGAGAACATGGAGAGAATCTCTTCTTCAACGGAGAGGTCGCACTTGTATGGGATGAGGGTGCCCGGGTAGCCGGCACTCTGACACTCAGCTGCCAATTTCTAGAAGAGACATAGGTGAAGGCATCAGAATGGAATTGGTAAAGGCAGGGGTAGAAGATCAAGGGCCCTCCCTCCAGATGTTGGTGGGCCATGCAAGGTTTCCCAAATTTGGGTCTCCAGCTGTTTTTGGAAACCCTGGACCACAGGTACATCATGGCTGACCACTGCCCTTGTTTGCTGCAAGGTCTGATGGGAGTCTAAGATGGGAGTCTAAGAACATCCAGCCACAGGTTGACTAAGGTCATGGCAGCAAGGCAAGCGGAGGCAAGAAAAGGGATGAAAACAACATATGAAGAAGAGAAGGGGAATCAGCTGGCCTTTCCCTCCTCTCTCTCTCCCTCTCTCTCTCTCTCTCTCTCTCTCTCTCTCTCTGCTTAATCACAAGCCAGGCAGCCATCACTGCCTCAGGTGACAAATCAGAAGACATCAAAGTTTCTCCCAGACAGGCTGCCTTTGACCTTGACTCTCCTCAGTTCCAGCCTGGAGGAGCTGACACGGGGAAGGGAGGAAGTGCCTCATGGATGCCACATGAAAGCTTCCTCTGGGTTAGCGCACCATCTTGGAACACACCCCTGAGCACTAGCTATAGGAAGGCTTCGTAACTTAGAATTACAGAAATAAGCTGGCGTCCTAAAAATATGAACCTCAAGTGCCACTGTTATAAAGAGGGGCGTCACCGGAAGCTGTGCAATGAAGATGCACCTCTGTGAGGAAGGAGTTCTGCAATTTAGGGGCTGCCACAGAGAAGACCCTAGAATCGTAGAATCATAGAGTTGGAAGAGACCACAAGGGCCATCCAGTCCAACCCCCTGCCAAGCAGGAAACACCATCAAAGCATTCCTGACAGATGGCTGTCAAGCCTCCGCTTGAAACCTCCAAAGAAGGAGGCTCCACCACACTCCTTGGCAGCAAATTCCACTGTCAAACAGCTCTTACTCCACCTAATGTTTAGGTGGAATCTTCTTTCTTGTAATTTGAATCCATTACCCCGTGTCCGTGTCTGGAGCAGCAGAAAACAACCTTTCTCCCTCCTCCATATGGCATCCTCTAATATATTTGAACATGGCTATCATATCACCTTTTAACCTTCTCTTCTCCAAGCTAAACATGCCCAGCTCCCTGAGCCGTTCCTCTTCCTGGGTCACCACCCTCTGAGCTAGTGAGGGTGGTTGAACAACAAAGAGGGCACCCCCTGCCATTCTTAGCTCCCAGGAAGGTCTGTAGGGAAGGAGGCAGTCTTTCAGGTATTTAGGGCTTGAAACACTGTGAGCGCTTTGAGTCAGCCCCAGAAGCAAACTGGCTTCAAACAGGGCTTCTATGAGATCTGAAGGCAGCAATCTGGCCGCTGCGTTTTGAACCAACTGAAGTTTACCAAGTCGCCTTCAAGGGCAGCCCCACATGGATCACACTGCAGTAGTCCAATCTGGAAGTTACCAGAGCATGGAGTGCAGGTGATGGTGATGTCGACGACAAAACGGACGTCTTTTTTTCGTCCCTCTCTCATCGCAATAAAAAGAGTTCAAGGTCATTCAGTGAAACCAGCAGGCAAGAGTTTCAGGGCATTATTGCACAGATCCTTCCCGCATTTTAAAGAAGCCCTTGACCCCAGTTAACAGCAAAACAACCACTGGGTTATTTTTGTTGTTTCGTCAGTAAAGGGAAGGGGATCAGCCCTGAGGTTGACCGGATTCTGCACCTCCGCTGGAGGCTATGGAATCCAGACATCACATGATGTTTCCTCGCTCTCCTGAAGCTTGTCGCCATCTCCCGGACTGACAGGTCAGAGACAGTGTGTCCCTTCCGGTGAGCATCAAAGCTCTTCAGAAGAAGGGGGGAGCGCAATCCTCGGGCGAGGTAAGGCAAAGGTTTGAGCTCTAACTGACAGAGCCTTTCCTCTATCTTTTTTTCTGAGCATCATTTGAATAAGGAAGATGGATGTCAAAGGGTAGCGATCAAATTACATTTAAGGAAGGGGGGAATTAAAAATTATTCACACGGTGGTTATACCTTGCACTAGGGAGAGAGACAGAAAGAGAGAACCCCTCATCAAGTGAGAAACTGCTATGAATGGAAAATGGGCTCTGTTTTAAAAAAATAAATTTAATTTTGATGTATGTAGTCTTGTTGTTGAGTTTTATTTTAATCAGTTGTTTTATATTTGGTGTTAGCCACTCTGAGCCCGGCTTCGGCTGGGGAGGGCGGGGTATAAATAAAAAATTATTATTATTATTATTATTATAGAAGCAGATCTAAGCAATTTGTTGTTTTCACTCTGCCACTTTGACGGTCAGGAATCGATGGCACAAAGCAATGTCGGTAGCGGCATTTCAGTGGCATGGAAACTTAGTGGTGGGTCAAAAGAGCAAAAGGGCTGTGGCTCTAAAGGTAAGGCTGAGATCCTGCGTACCTTCCTGCAGACTGTCTCGCCGGAGTGGTACCTGCTCTGCTTATCTCTTGCTTGGACTACTGCAATGAGCTCTACATGGGGCTACTTTTGAAGGTGACTCGGAAATTACAACGCATCCAGAACGCGGCTGCCAGACTGGTAACGGGGAGCAGCCACTGGGACCATATAGCACCGGTCCTAAAGGATCTACATTGGCTCCTAGTATGTTTCCGAGCACAATTCAAAGTGTTGGTGCTGACCTTTAAAACCCTAAACTGCCTTGACCCTGTCTACCTGAAGGAGCATCTCCACCCCAGCCTGTCAGCCCAGACACTGAGGTCCAGCTCCGAGGGCCTTCTGGCGGTTCCTTTACTGCGAGAATTAAATTTACAGGGAACCAGGCAGAGGGCCTTCTTGGTAGTGGCACCCGCCCTGTGGAATGCCCTCCCAGCAGATGTCAAAGAGTTAAACAACTATATAACTTTTCATAGACATATAAAGGCAGCCCTGTTTCAGGAAGCCTTTAACGTTTGATTCCCCGCCCCCTTTCCCTCTGTATTTTGTTGGAAGCTGCCCAGAGTGGCTGGGGCAACCCAGTCTGATGGGCGGAGTATAAAAAAATATATATTATTCTTATTATCAGTGGGTAGGCCATCTGCCTTGCATGCAAAAGGTTCCGGGTTCAATCCCAACCATCTCCAAGTAAACCATGAAGAGCTGCTGCAGGTCTGTGTAAACAATAGGGAGCTTAAATGGGCTAAGGGGCCAACTAAGGGGGTGGCCCCCTACTTTCCTATGAGGACTAGAATCTTAACTTATTTAAGTTCAATGGCGGGGCATCTGCTTTGCATGCAGGAGGTTCAATCCACAGCATCTCCAGGCAGGGCTAGGAGAGACCCCTTGCTGAAACCCTGGAAAGCTACTGCCAACCAGTGTAGACAATATATGGAGCTAGATGGGCCAGTGGTTTCATTTTCTACCCAGAATGGTTAAGCCAGGCACCCCCAAACTGCGGCCCTCCAGATGTTTTGGCCTACAACTCCCATGATCCCTAGCTAACAGGACCAGTGGTCGGGGAAGATGGGAATTGTAGTCCAAAACATCTGGAGGGCCAAAGTTTGGGAGTGCCTGGGTTAAGCACAGGCAAGCCTATCTGGAACACAAGGTTCCCAACGCCCAGGAGCTGGAAGTTCATCTGAACAGCGACAAAAGAAGATGGACAAGCATGCTCAGCCTTACGGATGATGCATTTCCTTGACATCGAAAATGTAATTCCTGAAGGGGGCATTGAAAACCATTATTAATCCGATTTAATCTTATTGAAGGCGAGATTCCGAACAGCTGCAGATTATTAAATGAGTTTGCTAATCTCTGCACAGACTGCCTTGGCCAGGTTCTCCGAGGACCGGAAGAAAAAAAGAGAAAGGAAAACATAATCTCAAATTTTAAAAGAGAGCGGTTCCTAGAACTCATTAAGTTAGCCAAGATGGGATAAGCTCACCAATGCAATGCAGACAGAGTAACCCATTCATAACCAATATCGCTGTGAAACGATCAGAGACGGGGAACTTTTTCAGACTGAGGGCCGCATTCCTTCGAGGCAACTTTCCAGGGGCCGCATGCTGGGGTGGGCGGGGCCAGCCGCAAAAGTGGGTGGGGAGAGGAATGCAAATGTCATCTTTGCAAAGCAAAGCAGGCTAGTTTCTACACACACACACCCTCTCCATCTTCCATCCAGGAAGAAAGAGGCACAATTCTGAGACACAATTCCAAGGACTTTTCCAGCCACACACTTATGGCCAGTGAGGGGCGTGGCCTGGGGACTGGGGGGGTGTCTACCAGACCAGTTGCTGAGGATTGCAAGTGGGGAGAAGCTGCTCTCGTTTTCCCTCCAGGGCATCCGCTTGGCCACAGTGAGAACAGGATGCTGGGCTATGGGGGCTCTGCTTTGGCTTGACCCAGATGCACGACTCTTCCGAGGTTCTTGTGCTTTTTCTCCAGAGGTCAGGTGGCACTCCAACCCTCCCCTCCACACTGGTAATTTTGGTTGCTTTTTTATGCACCTTTTCCAGCACTGTATCATCCTTTTTGAAGATTTTTCTTCAAGGGGTGTGTGTGTGTGGACAGAGCCGTATACAACATTCCAATTGCAAAACAGTTTTCCAGAGAGAAGCGAACACCGCTTTTGAATTTAAAAAAAGGAAAAGTACACAAACGGGTGACACCCACAGGTAGGTTGATTTACGAGGCTTCCGGCAGAGAAGCGAGGCTTCCTCGCCGCCAGCTATTCCTCACAGAAACCAGATTTGGAAGAAGATGCTGAGGTCAATTATACATTCGGTCTATGCCCAGATCTCTCTGTCATGTAGAGAGAGGGCTTGGTTTCACTGCAATTCTACAAGGGACAAAACCAGCAGAACATAAGAACATCCCCATTGAACAACAAATAGACACACAGAAGTGTAGCGTTGGAAATGACCTCAAGGGTCATCTAGTCCAACCCAAATATGCAGCTGCCCCATACGGGGATCGAACCTGCAACCTTGGCATTCTCAGCCCCGTGCTCTAACCATTTGAGATATCCAGGCTGAGATTCGATCAACGGTGTCTCCGAAAAATTTTACACATCACCTGGGAAGACAGGTGAACTAATACCAGTGTACTGGAAGAAGCAAAGATCACCAGTGTTGAAGCAATGATTCTTCAACATCAGCTTTGTTGGACTGGTCATGTTGTGCGGATGCCTGATGATCGTCTTCCAAAGCAACTACTCTATTCCGAACTTAAAAATGGAAAGCGTAATGCTGGTGGTCAAAATAAGAGATTTAAAGACTCTCTCAAGGCAAATCTATATAAAAAAATGTAGTATAAACACCAACAACTGGGAAACAGTGGCCTGTAAGCGCTCCAGTTGGAGAACAGCCTTTACCAAAGGTGTCATGGGCTTTGAGGATGCTTGAACTAAAGGACGAAAGGGAGAAACATGCTAAGAGGAAGGCACGCTTGGCAAACCCGCACAGTGATCAACTCCCGCCTGGAAACCAATGTCCCCACTGTGGAAGGACGTGTGGATCCAGAATTGGCCTCCACAGTCACTTACGGACTCATTGTTAAAACCGTGTTTATGGAAGACAATCTTACTCGGCTACGAGTGATCGCCAAAGAGGAAGAAAGAAGAAGGAGCACATGCTTTTCTGATGGTCCTGAACCTTCCAACCTTCAAGCCCTGGGTGACACACCAGGGCCACGTAGAGACAATGGCTGATAAGCATCGCTGTCTTTGGTGCCTGGCTTTGCAAGATACCTTATCCCCCAAAGCCTGGCCCAGCCCAGGGTTGATTACCTTGCAAGACAGGATTACAGCACCGGCTGATAACGCCCACGCCTACTTGGGCGTGCACTTCGAGAGCTAAATATACACTGGATGCTGACCTCTGAGACGGGAGTGCCCAACGCCACGTGAAAGATATAGCATTCCTCTGCAATAACATATCTACAAAAGAATATTATCTGCAAAAGGGAGCCCGTTGCCACACCACGGCTCATAGTTTGGATGCAGCCTGGAGGGACAAAGCCAGGAATCGCAGTCAAAGGGACACAATATATTAGGAATGTTGTCAGGGACCAGGCCAAATCTCAGCTCAAACAGGAAGCCCTTGCTGTCCATGAAGACCCAGGGCGGGTGAAGTTGATATTTTGCCATTCCTACCCTAGAAAACACTTTCAAACACTGATTGGGTATCTGAGGCCTGAGGGCCAAATGCCTTTCTGTCTGCCCCTTGGGACTCTTACTAAGCCAAACCCCCTCTCGGGCCAAACCTCCTCGCCAGAACCCACTTTTTGTGTTTTTGCCTTCCTGCAGGGTTTTGCCCCTGAGGCAAACCACAAAACAGCGAAAACCAACCGTCACTTAAGAGTAGGATTTGAAATGTTTTCCTCGAAGCTTAACTTTGTTTTATCCTGGATTGCTTTCTTTGATATTGAATGTGCTGTAAACCGCTTTGAGGTTTTTTCTTTAAAATGTATATGAAATGGATACTAGCAGCAGCAACCAATTTTGCTGCAAAAAAAAATATGTGGTGCCTAGACATTGTGTCGTGGTGACCATAACCTAGTTTTAAGGTGTCGTTTGGCGATTCACTTATATATCTGAGTTTCTAACGCTGTTCTGATCATGCTCAGTCGGTAGAGAGTGAGACTTAATCTCAGGGTCGTGAGTTCGAGCCCCGCGTTAGGCATGAGAGGGTTGGACTAGATGATCCTCGTCGTCCTTTCCACCTCGACAATTCCATGATTCAATCATTCTATGCCCTTTACTCGTCCAGATGGAGAATGCAGAAAGGTAGCAGGTTGTACAAGCTAGAAGGGGGAATTTGCCTTGGAGGGGTTGTCCAGAATGAAATGCAGCCCTTAGGATGACAGAGGATCGCCATCTCTTCCCAAAAGCCAAGCCAACTGCATGCAGAAACACTTGCCATCTCCTGGGTGGTTGTTGTTGTTGTCCATTGCCCATCTAATGACAAGGATTGGGGGGGTGGAGGTGGGGAGTGGATAGCCCAGAGGCACAGTACTGTTTCCACTCTGCCTCCCTGCAAGGTAAAGGGACCCCTGACCATTAGGTCCAGTCGTGACTGACTCTGGGGTTGCGGCGCTCATCTCGCGTTATTGGCCGGGGGAGCTGGCGTACAGCTTCCAGATCATGTGGCCAGCATGACAAACCCGCTTCTGGCGAACCAGAGCAGCACACGGAAACACCGTTTACCTTCCCGCTTGGAGCGGTAACTATTTATCTACTTGCACTTTGACGTGCTTTCGAACTGCTAGGTTGGCAGGAGCTGGGACCGAGCAACGGGAGCTCACCCCGTCGCGGGGATTCGAACTGCCAACCTTCTGATCGGCAAGCCCTAGGCTCTGTGGTTTAACCCACAGCACCACCCAAGTCCCCGCAAGGTAGGTTCAGCTGAAAGACAGTGAATAGGACACCCACTGACTTTTTGCAGTGTTATCAGGATTCAGTTTCAAGTCTTCCCCTCCCACCCCGCCAAGCCTCACGACTGCCGCTCTAACCACTATGCCACGCTGCTGCAAGCAGAACACTGGGCTGGGGGAATGAAAGGGCCAGTGGGATGTAAGCGGACAGGGAGCAATGGATTCATACTTCAAGAAAGAAGATTCCACCTAAACATTAGGAAGAACTTCCTGACAGTAAGAGCTGTTCGGCAGTGGAATTTGCTACCAAGGAGTGTGGTGGAGTCTCCTTCTATGGAGGTCTTTAAGCATAGGCTTGACAGGCATATGTCAAGAATGCTTTGATGGTGTTTCCTGCTTGGCAGGGGGTTGGACTGGATGGCCCTTGTGGTCTCTTCCAACTCTATGATTCTATGATAATGGTTCGGGGCTTTCGACCTGCTCTACCCCCCACAGGGTTGTTGTGAGGATGAAAGGGGGAGGGGGAGAACCACTTTGAGCTCCCTACAGGAAATGTGGGATATAAGCATACAGAATAATTTAAAAAATAGACCCATGAGAATGTCGAACACCAGGAAAAGAGGAACTGCATATTGGAAATTATTTTGGACACGCGTTGTTGGCGGCAGGCAACCCATTCACCCACCTGGGTTGTGTTATTAATAAACGACTTTTAAACTGTTGACAATTTATTGGGAATATCGGCCTGGTTACATTGACATGGATACTGGCGCTTAAGGAGCTTGCCACAACCACCTGATAACAGAGCACCAGATTTATTTCCATATTTCCAAGGGGGCTCCTGCACATCTTGTATAGAAGGTAGAAATATATGCATGAATATTTATCCTGCATTCTCATCGCACGCAGGCATCTCTGAGCCACGCGCAGCAAAAGGATGTGCCATTAACTTTACACCAACGAGGATCTGGCATTTTAACCGGCTTCTACATTCACTCCATTTGAGAGGCGTTGAAGTTATTGTGATTTTGATTTTATTTATTTTTTATCCTTTAAGCCTACAATGGATGTACAGTCTTGTTATTCTAAGCAGGTAAGGTGAGACACATTTAGTGAGACATCAGTTTTGTACCAAAACCCTATTTGGAGGGTTTATATTAACATATGTTTAACTTAAGATGCGTGGACTGGTGAATCCTTTATCTGTAGTGTGAAATTATCATCCTTATTATTATTACTGAATCATAGAACTGTGGATTTGGAAGGAACCCCCAGGGGTCATCTAGTCCAACCCCGTGCAATGCAGGAATCCCAGCTGAAGAATCCCTGACAGGTGGCCATCCAACCTCTACTTAAAAATTTCCAATGAATCAGGGCAGGTGACAACAGTAAAGCAGCCTAAAAACAACTTAAAGGTAAAGGTAAAGGGACCCCTGACTATTAGGTCCAGTCGTGACCGACTCTGGGGTTGCGCGCTCATCTCGCATTATTGGCCGAGGGAGCCAGCGTATAGCTTCCAGGTCATGTGGCCAGCATGACAAAGCCGCTTCTGGCAAACCAGAGCAGCACACGGAAACGCCGTTTACCTTCCCGCTATAGCGGTTCCTATTTATCTACTTGCATTTTGATGTGCTTTCGAACTGCTAGGTTGGCAGGAGCTGGGACCAAGCAACGGGAGCTCAGCCCGTCACAGGGATTCGAACCGCTGACCTTCTGATCAGCAAGCCCTAGGCTCAGTGGTTTAGCCCACAGCGCCACCTGGGTCCCTGGTACAACTTACAGCAACAAAAACAAGGTGGGTCCTTAAAATATACACCTCAAGTGTCAAAAGCTGGAAGCTGTATAATGAAGGTGTCAGTCAACACCTCCTGCAGGTAAGGAGACCCACAATTTCAGGGAGTCCAGCAGGATCAGACCGCCACTGGGGCAAACTGAGTGGGGTGGCATGGCTAAGCAAACTTTTTGAGCAGGGGGCCGGTCCACTGTTCATCAGACCTTGTGGGGGGCCGGACTATATTTTGGAAAAAAAATATGAACGAATTCCTATGCCCCACAAATAACCCAGAGATGCATTTTAAATGAAAAGGACACATTCTACTCATGTAAAAACATGCTGATTACCGGACCGTCTGCGGGCCGGATTTAGAAGGCGATTGGGCCGCATCCTGCCCCCAGGCCTTAGTTTGGGGACCCCTGCTACAGAGGCTCAGACAGAGAAACCAGTAACCTAGTTCAGAAGCAATCTAGACATCAGCCTTCCCCAACCCGGTGCCTTCCAGGTGTTGTCAGACTACAGCCCCCATCAGCCCCAGCCAATCTGCACAACGATCAGGGAAGGTGGGAGTTGTAGTCCATAAACATCTGGAGGGCTGGGAGTCCCCCATCCCTGGTTTCAAAAGTAAACACCTGTGAACAGACCTTATTTTGGGGACCATCACCACACTTTGTGGCATTGAGTTCCCCAATTTAACTTTTTAGAGCCTCCGTCCCAAAGTATTACACACACACACACACACACACACACACACACACAGAGAGAGAGAGAGAGAGAGAGAGAGAGAGAGAGAGAGAGAGAGAGTGTACTGTGGAAAAAATGCCAGTATTTACTCCCTCCTTCCAAACGCAAATAAACCGTGCAATTGCTTGAAACCTGCAACCTTTGACTCCTTTGCACACTTTGCCCTCAGAGATTCTATCTGATTTTTCCAAGAGATTGCAGAACCGCCAGCTAAACAGGGACTCCTCCAGCCTTTTCAAGACACTCTGGGTCTGCCCCACTGAGGATGGGGGGCTGGGAGTCGATCAGGCACACTTTCCACTTTGAGCTGGCTCAAAATAAGTCCTTCTGCCTCCGCATAATCTAGGCTAGTCGGGAGCCCCAGGTTGCTGGACTACAACTCCCATTGTCCACAGTCAGCCAACAGCCCAGAAGGAAGGGAGTTGCAGTCCAACAAAGTCTGGGGAAATGTGAAGAATGCTGGGACAGGGGTGGGGAACCTGTAGCCCTCTGGAAGATGCTCCTAGACTACAATTTAACCATGCCACCTAGGACAGGTGGGAGTTCCCCATCTCTCACTTACACTGGCTGGTAGCTCTAGGGCTTCAGCCAAGGGTCTTTCCCATTTGATATACGGCAGGAATTGAACCTGCCACCTTCTGCGTGCAAAGCAGATTCTCTGCCATGGACTCAACGCCCTTAACAAACTACTGTACAGCGTCCAGGATTCTTTGAGTGGAAGCCATGACTGCTTAAAAGTGAGATAACGCTGTTTTAAATGTAAAGTGCTGATGGGGCCTGAAATAAATTCAAAAGCTTGCCATCTATCTATCTGGACAGGCAGGCAGGCAGATTGATAAGATAGATTTAAGGAAACGGCACTGCCTATAAGCTTTCTGCGAAAAGTAAATGCCGTCATTCAACCGAAACTAATTCTTCCAATGTCGAGATGATCTTTGGGAAAAGTGAAACGGGACTTTATATAGCCCGGCAATATAAAAAGGTGTCTTCATCTTAGAAACCAGGAAAAAAAAGGTGCGACTCGTACGACACAATACCGTATGTACAATCCTTTTGATGAGAAACTCTTCTAACACTGGGAGATAGAATTTTCAGTTTAAAGAAAACCACACACGGAGAACACCTTCTTCTGTAAAAGGCTAAAAGTAGAGGGGGGGAGTTGTTTTTGGACTTTCTAACCCACTCACCTCCCCCAACAAAGGAGAATGGAGAAGGGCCGCTTTGGAGGCACCCTTTGCAAGCAGAGACGCCTCTGCCTTCCATTCTGCCCCATCTGCTCAGTTAATGGAAAATACGCGCCCCGATCCCACCCCTTTCTGCTTTTTGCACCCAACGGCGCGTGCTTGCCTTGCCCCCCTCCCTTGCTACACCGCACGCAGCTCCCCCTCACCCGCCAATTCAATACACGCACCCCCCGTCCCCGCTGAGTAAACAGATCCAAGCAAGGGAGAAGGTCGCCCGCCCTCCACGCCATGTGTTCTGAGCATTGTCTGCGGAATGAATGAATGAATGAATGCGGGAGCAGCGAAGAGAAAGAGGGCGATGGAGAGGAAGGGGGGCGGGGAGAGGTCACAGAGGTTTCCCCTACATACTTTAGAGTCTTCTTCCCCTTCTGAGAGAGCCAATAAGGAAGATTCCCCCCACCCCCCAAAAAATCCCAACCACCCTGGTTAAAATACCTTCCCTTCGCGATAACTGCACCAATTTCTCCTTCCCCTCTTTCCTTATCTCCGATTCTCTTTCTTCTTTCCTCCTTTTCCAAAAGTGTCCTTATCCCTTCTTTTCCCCCTCCACTTCCATTTCTCCCTCCCCAAGCCCCTCCTCCTATCCCTATTTTTCCCCTTCCCGTTTCCTTCCTCCTTTCATCTATTCCCCTTCTTGCGCCTCCTCCCTCCCTCCTTTTCCTTTCCTCCCCAGTTTTCCTTCCCTTTCTCCCTTTATCTCTCTTTTCTTCCTCTTTCTCCCCGTCCCTTTCTCGACCTCTTTTCCTTCCTTTTCTTCCTCTCCTACTTCCCATTCCTTCTACCCCCATTTATTTGCTCTCTTTCCTTCTCTCATTTCCCCTTCCTCTTTCTTCCTCCCTTCTTCCTTTCATCCTTGATTTATTTTTCTCTCCCCTCCCATTTCTCTTTCCTTTTTTTCTTCCTTCTTTTTCTCTCCTTCCTTTTCCGTCCTTCGTTCTTTCTCTCT
This sequence comes from Zootoca vivipara, assembly GCF_963506605.1. Taxonomy (NCBI): domain Eukaryota; kingdom Metazoa; phylum Chordata; class Lepidosauria; order Squamata; family Lacertidae; genus Zootoca; species Zootoca vivipara. The sequence goes on along the minus strand of NC_083290.1, from coordinate 6,188,814 downwards.
TTTCTGGTTCTTCTCTCTCTCTCTCTCTCTCTCTCTCCTCTTCCCTTTCCCCTTCCTTTCCCCCTTTTCCCATTCCCCCTTCCTTTTCCCCTCTCCATCCCCCTTCCTTCCTTCCTTCTCCTCTTCCCCTTCCTCTCTCCCTTCCTTTCTCCTCTCCTCTCCTTTCTCTCTCTATCTCCCTTTCCTTCCTCCTTTCCTGTCTTCCCCACTCCTCCTCTTGCTCTCTACCCCTTTCCTCCTCTCCTCCCTTCCCGGGCTACCTCGATCTTGTCCACGCTCCGAGCACAGCCCACCGCCGTCATGCCGTGCTGCACCAGCGCCCGCGCCACCGCCGCGCCGATGCCCACCGAGGCGCCCGTCACCAGCGCCACGCGGCCCTTCCAGCGCTCCATGGCCCGCGCGCCCGCCTGCTGCCCCGGCTGCCCGTCCGCCGGGGCTCCCCGGCCAGCCTCCGCCTCCTCCTCGGCAGCCGCCTCCTCCTCCCTCTCCGCCAGCCCAGGCGCAAGACCCCAGCGACGATCCCCGCCGAGAGGCGGGACAGACGAGCGTAATTACGCGCCTCTTTCGCCAAGGGCAGCCTCTGCTGGAGACACAGAGAACGAGAGCGCGCAGCTCGGCTCCTCGGCAAAACCGCCCAGGTCGGGCAGAACTCTTTGCACCCACGCCCAGGCTGGCTCGTGGTCCTTTTTGGGGGGGAGGGGGAATCCCAGGACGCCAAAACATCTGGCGGGCACCAGGTTGGCGAAGGTTCCTCTAGTCTAAAGCCACCCCCGCCGAACACACGCCGCATGCACCGCTGTGGTCATCAAACGCATATCCTTGCTTCATCTTCAAACAACAAGCTTGCGAGGTAGGTCAGGCTGAGAGAAAGCGCCTGACTGGCCCATTAACTTCATGGAGAAGTGCAGTGGAGGATTTGAACCGGGATCCCCCCAGCGTTAGAGCAAGACTCTACCCACTAGACCATACTGCCTGCCTCTCTCTCTCTCTCAACCCTGCCTTCTGGTTTCCTATAAAAATAGCTTGATCTTCCTTGTAATTTATTCTCCACAAGTCGTTCATAGTTTTTAAAATCCTCAATAAAAGAGAGATGTGTCTACTATTTTTTTTTAATGGCACACAGTGACCATCACTATAATAAAATACAATAAAACTGCAGCTAAAGAGTCCTACAATTTCACAGTACAGTACAGTTCTTTGCATGGTTCAAGCCACCTATACCGTATTAAGTAGCCTTACTCTTTTGCATGTATGTTTAGGATCAGAACATAAACCACCAAGCGGAGGGCGGGGGTAGATTTCAAACATTGCCAACATCCCCATGGAAGCAAGTGGGTCTGGGGTTTCGATTTCCCCCCACACCACTGTAGCACAGAAGAAAAACCTGTCTATAAGCTAGCAGATGTTTGCAAATGTTCCAGCATTGGGTAAAGTGGTTAGAGTGTTGGACTGGACTAGGACCTGGGAGGTAAAGGTAAAGGTAAAGGGACCCCTGACCATTAGGTCCAGTCGTGACCGACTCTGGGGTTGCGCGCTCATCTCGCATTATTGGCCGAGGGAGCCGGCGTATAGCTTCCAGGTCATGTGGCCAGCATGACTAAGCTGCTTCTGGCGAACCAGAGCAGCACATGGAAACGCCGTTTACCTTCCCGCTGTAGCGGTTCCTATTTATCTACTCCCCATTCAGCCATGAAGCTCGCTGGATGACCTTGGGCCAGCCACTGCCTCTCAGCCTAGCCTACCTCACAGGGTTGTTGTGAGGATTGAATAGAGAGAACTATATACACCACCTTGAGCTTCTTGGAGAAAAGGTGGAATATTCTATATACCGTACATGTGCATCCTGGCACAGTTGCAAATTGATACCTCTTTTCTGAAGGTGCTTCAGCAGAGGCTGAATTTCTTTCTCGGGTCCAGTGGGCTGGCTGTGGCCCTCAGAATTTCTTTATCTGGCCCTCAGAACTCACACCAAGCCACACCTACTCTGCCCAGGCCCCCCTGGACCTGCCCCACTCCCTACTTTTTTTTGCTCAGCTGAAACGTGAGCTGAATCCCTGATCTCGCAGTAGACCCACCTCAACCAGGGCCTCTGAAGTGGATCTTAGGCACCAGCTTACAATCAGGGTAGCAGATCCAGGAGTGAGGCCAATTCCATGAGGTGGTGGTGGCAGCGGTTGGTGACTGCTGGAACTCATAGGGTGGAAAACAGGGAGTCCAACAGTAGATGGCGCTATAGCGGCTGGATTCTACAAGGGTAACACAAAGAAGGCAGAAGCTAACAGGCAGTGCCACCCCCTGGACCGGTTGTATTTTTTTATAATAAAACAGTGAACAGGGTGGTGATACATTGACTACTGCAACTGGCACAATATCACCAAGGCAACTCCGTAAACAAACAATAAACGTCCATAAAAATGGCAAAAGTAGTTTCTTTTCAAAATAGGTTTTATCTTAAACAATTCCAAATGCAGTAACAAAGAGTCCACTTGTGATGTACTCAGACGTCGTTCCAGTAATCAGACATTTCGTCGCTAAAGAGAGAAGACAGTATGTAAACGGCTTATTAAAGCAGGGGTTTATCTGTCCGCATCTGCATGTTACCATCGGGAGGAGCATAGAAAGATGATGTCCTTCAGTTTGTTAAACGGTCCATGGACGCCTTTATATGCTCCTTAAAGGCCTCCCTCTTTAAGGCTGCTTTTAAATGGGTAGCCAGTGGCTGTTACTGGGGTTTTGGTCTATACCGTCATATTAATTGGCTCTACATTCTTCATAGTGCATTGTACTGTACTGATTTAAACATAACAAAAAGGCAGTTTTTAACCAGAGGTTTTAAACTGTACTGCAATTCACCAGTGCATTCTTGCTTTTGAGAAGCGGTTTGTTTGAAATGAGGTTCATGCACCTTTCCAATAAAAGTGTTTGTGGTAAAAGCACACGTAGAGATTTGCACTTAAAGGAAATGGGACTTGCAACAAATTGTTGCAGTGCATCTGTCCAACAGGAGCAGTCTGTTAGTTTAACAGCCTGTGGCTCTGGAACATGTGTGCGCGCATTATTAGACATTAGACTGGGATATAATAATAATATAATAATTTATTATTTATACCCCGCCCATCTGGCTGAGTCTCCCCAGTCACTCTGGGCGGCTCCCAATTGAATATTAAAACAATACAGCATTAAATATTAAAAGCATCCCTAAACAGGGCTGCCTTCAGATGTCTTTTAAAATTAGGATAGCTGCTTATTTCCTTAACATCTGGTGGAAGGGCGTTCCACAGGGCGGGTGCTGCTACCGAGAATGTAGCAGATGTGAGAAGATATGTTTCTTGAAGTGGGGAAGGCGTAAATCTAATACCGGCTTCACCACCTGCCATTGCAGGCAAAGCTGAGCATTTTTCTGCTGAAAGGGCCACTCAACCTTCTGCCTACGTACAACGCAGAGAGCTCTTTGCTCGACGCCTCTCCCGAGGCTATGCAGCCCGACTCCATCGGAAAAGCACCCATTTTCCAACCGTGCAAACAAGTTCAGAGTGGTGGTTCGGTTCGTGCCACTGCAAATCACCAGGGGAACGGGTCAGGGATTGTGGGAGCCTCACTAGTTCAGAAGATCAATAGCATACCATGGATAGAAAGAGGTTTCGTCAGAGCAATGGTCTTAGATAGCCCCACAATGTTCCCACAAACTGGTAAGCGTGACTGTGATCTTTGCCAGCCCTACCGGGAGATGCCACAGATCTTGGACTTTCATTCATGCAAAGCAGATGCTCCACCACTGGGGCACAGTTGGACTGACAATATATTAAAAAGCAGCAAACAAAAAACGAAAAACCACCCTTAAGTCAAAAGAACTGTCAACCTAAGACTCGTGTGCGGCCTGTCCAGAGTTGGTGTTTAAATACGTTAACCGGTTTTGACGGCCACCCACCTGGGCCATGGCACTTCCAGCAAGCATGTAATATAATAGATATGTTTTCAGTTTACTTCAATTTTTTTCTCACCTTTCTTTCCAAGGAGCTCAAGACATCATACAAGGCTGTCTCCCTCTCCAGTTCCCCTGGTATTCAGAGCTGATATTGGAAGTACGATGCAGCCATTAGTAGCTTTATCCTCCGTGAAGTTGCCTAATCGCCTTCACTACCCTCTTGCCTCTTCTCTATTTCTTTGCCCCATTTGGCATCCAATGGGTTCACAATCTGCTGCCATCTACGCTCTATATTCAAAGCAGTACCATGCCCTTTTAAGCAGCCGTAGCTTCCCCCAGAGAACTCTGGGAATTGTAGTTCTGCAGGGGAAATAGGGGCCCTAACAAACTCTCAGCACCTGTATGAAACTACGGTTCCCAGGATTCTCAGGGGGGAGGAGCCATGATTGTGCTGTGCAGATGGAGGGGCCTTAGAAACGAACGGTTGTGAGCTGCTCTAACAGCGGGAAAGAAACAAAAAAATCAACTACAAAAAGTAGTCCCAACACAGGGGTGATTAACCAGTGGCCCTCCAGATGCTGTTGGACTCCAACTCCCATCAGCCCCAGCCAGCAGAGAGGAATGGTAGGAGTTGTAGTCCAGCACCAACTGGTCAAGCTACAGATTTCCCAGCCCTCTTCTAACATAGGGAAAACATGCCTGGCTCTGGAGACATTTCAGCATTCTTTCACCGCAAGGAGTAGAAACATGCACACCTTTTTTTTTTTTTGATTTTACTATGCATATTAATAAATATTCTTTATTTTTAAATTTTGCACATTGCGCTTCAACATATTACATCCAGAACATTTTTCCTCTTTTTGCAAATGGATGTCTACTTTGTAAAATCTTTATATTGAGTTCAGTCATTTCTGTACAGAATTATAAGTACAACATTACTTTTGCCACTAAGTTTCTTTTTTTTTGTCTGTTTGTTAAGTGTCACAGTTAAGAGAAACATTGAATGAAAAGACAGAGAGAGAGAGAGAAAGAAAGAAAGAGAGAGACAGAAATGGCTTAAATTATGAAGGTCTAAGGGCTTGCCTCAATCTACCCAAAACTAAAGATCTAAGCCTGAAACATTGTGCCAGGAGGGGTGGGAGGGGGAAGAAACCCAAAATTAAAAGTTATCACCTCCACCAGCCTCCTGCACAGGAGTAGGGGCATCAGAGAGGAAAAAAAGAATGAAAGGAAACAGAAAGCCACATTGATTTTTTAAAGGTAAGATTTTTGTTTAGTTGCTAAAGAAAAGTGTTTTGTTTACGAAGACAGAAAAGGCGCAGTAGTCGTCTCGAAAGTTTTCATTGAAAGACAGAGCTAATTTTATTGGGTTTAGTTCGCTCCGGCTGTCGTCAGCCAGCCGCTACAAACCGGCCTCCTGTGATCGTTCAAGCGGCAGTATTTGTTAAATTTCTCCTTCAGGTGCTGGCGGTACTGCTCTCTATTGCTGTAGAAAGACTTGTTGTTCGCCATGAACGACTGGATCTCGTCTTGCGAGATGAAGATTTCCTCGTCGGAAGTGCATTCGGATTCATCCTGCAAATGGGAAGAGGCGGTGGAGGGAAGATGAAAAAAGAACACGCAAGGCATCCCGATGCTGATCTCAACCCTACTTTCTGCCAGTTTCTTAAAATTAACAGGTGGCATTCTGCTGTATGTTAGTCCTATTCAGAGTGGACCCGCTAAAAGTAACAGAAAAGTAGAGTAGGAAGGGATGCCCCCAGGGTCATCTGATCAGATGCAGGAATCATATCTACAGAATTGCCACCTGACCTCTGGTTAGAAACCTCCCGTGAAGGAGAGCCCCACCACCTTCTCCAGCTGAGTGTTGGAAGGCTTAGGACAGATAAAGTCATTTTTTCAAGCAGCGCATAGTTAAACTACAGAATTCACAGTGATAGCCACCAACTTGGGTGGCTTCAAAAGAAGATAGAACAAATTCACGGAGGGCTATCGATGGCGACTGGCCATCAGCTTGGCCCCTGTGAGGACAGGATGCTGGAACTAGATGGGCCACTGGCCTGATCCAGCAGGCTTATGTTCTTATTCAAAATACAGACCTGATATTTGAGGATCTGGTGGCTGGGCCTAGGAAACTTGCCACAGTCGAAACCGCTGGTTCGTGGGCACTGGGAAGTGTGCTTTGCTCCAGCAAAGAACAACCGGAAACTCACTTGGAGCATCATCAGGTAAGGGCGCGGTTCTCGCAAAACAGCCTGGTGGGCCAACTGGGGAGGCCTGAGGGGCTGCATTCGGCTCCTGGGTGGACGCCTCCCACCCCTTGGCATTTTAGCTAGCCCAGTCCCAAGTTGGCTCGGCAGCTAAGAGGCAAACCAACGCAGCCCTCAGCCCGCTCGGCGCCACCATCCACCCAGAAAAGGAAGTCTCTCCGTCTACTTACGAGGAGTTCCACCAAGCTCTTGGCACCTTTCCCAGAGTCTGGAGCGGAGGCTGCCTCTGGAAGTTCTGCGCACGACAGCGCCGTTTTCCTGTGCTCCAACCACGCTTGCCCGCCCTTCTCTGCGCGGCAGCAGGTGTCGGTGTGCGGGTCTTTGGTCTTGTCCCGGTGGAACTCCGTGTGCGTGGCATTGGCGGAGCTCTCGTGGCTGCTCGGGTCTACGGCGCAGTTGCTCAGCTTTTGGATCTGAAGCCGGAAGCGCGCATCCAGGGAAGGAAGGAAGGGTTACTCATTTACACCCACACCCAAATTAGGAGCAACCGGCGATGCGCCATGGAGTCACCCCTCCTGGCAGTGACTCTGCTGCCACTCACCGAGATGGGGCAGGAGCAGGGGAGGAGGGGAAGAACAACCTTTGTGTGGCATGAAGCTCACCGGTGACCTTGGGCAGGTTGCTCATTCTCAGCCTAGCCTGCACCTCGCAGGGTTGGGCTGGGAATTAAATGGGGTGGGGAAGAAGGACGTATGTCCCCTTGAGCTCCTTGGAGGGAAAGCGGGTCCAAAAATGTGATGAAATGAAAACTCATTCATTCGAGTTGGTTTGGCTCCCCCTAGACGACATTGGGCCGCAGCAGCAGCAGCAGGAGCATGCGGCCTTCCAGAGCAGGCTCCCCGAGAAAAACCTCAGACTTACGTGTTCGGCCTCGCCCTTCTTGCTTTTCTTTTTCTTCTTCTTGCTCTTGCCTTTCATGTTGTTGTCTTCCGAATTCGCCCAGCACTCCACACAGCTGTCCCCGTCCTCCTCCTTGTCCTCGCAGCGATGGAGGCAGGAGTCATCGCCTGCCAGGGAGAAGGTGGTCTTCTTTAATTAAAAAGAAACCCTGGGCCAAGCACAACCCTCCAGATCGCTTTCTCACTGGCCCATGGGGCTGTTCCCAGGAGACACACAGGCCCCACTCTGCGCCCTCACTGAATGCTTGCAGGTCCTCTTGGCTTGCCTGGGTGGTCGAGAGGGGTGTGTGCATGTGTGTAGAAGCTACTCTGCAAAATTTACATGCACTGCTCTGCTTGCTTGTCCCTCCATTCCCTGCCCAGCCAGGGCTGATGGAGGTTGGAGTCCCACAGCCTCAGGGGCCGCAGGTGTATCCTACGCCCCTGCCCCATACCATTTTGCACCAGGCCTACCGTTTTCGTCGTGGTTGCAAATCCCTTCAGTGCAAGCAATGTCCGAGCCCTCCCGCGACCCCGTTTCGCTGCCCTCCATGCTGGAGGAGTAGCCACAATCGCTGCCATTGCAGTGTGCAGATAAACCTAGAATGGAGGGACAGAGACAGAAAGGAAAAAAGGGGATTGCTCAGCAGAGCAAAATCACATTATATAGCATCAAAGCTGAGAGTATTCTGTGAATATTGTGGGGGTTTTTTAACATCTGTATACCAGTAAGAACAATAGTTCTGAAGAAAAATACTACACTTTTGAAAATATCATCCCCTCCTATATTTTAGCTGGCATATTTTAGTTGAGCCAATCCCTCATACTGCAGACATCTGAAGGCAGCCCTGTTTCAGGAAACTTTTGATGTTTTGGTGTGTTCCTTTATACACAGTTGGAAGCTGCCTGGGGTGGCTGGAGCAACCCAGCCAGAAGGGTGGGGTACAAGAGAATACTACTACTAATAGTAATAGTAATAATAATAATAATAATAATAATAATAATCTAGTCTTAGACAACAGCATTTTAGAATCCTGGTCTAGATCAAGGAATGGATCTGTTGCAAACAAATGACTATGGTACTTTAAATGAGGTGTTTTAAAGGGCATGTCCTGGAGGTAGCATACAACACAGAGTGTTTTCAGTTCACTTTGTATATACAGTGGTACCTTGGTTCCCCAAGTTAATCCATTACGGGAGTCCATTCGACTCCCGAAACTGTTGGTGCGGCTTCCGATTGGCTGCAGGAGCTTCCTGCACTCAAGCGGAAGCCGCGTTGGACGTTTGGCTTCCAAAAAAAGTTTGCAAACCAGAACACTTACTTCCAGGTTTGCGGCGTTTGGGAGCCGATTTGTTCGACAACTAAGCCGTTCGGGAACCAAGGTACCACTGTAGTCTTAGTTCTGTAAATATTGTATTGTAGTTCTCTGGTCTGCCAGTAGGTGGCCGTGTCAACTGCAGCATGGGACGTTCGCAAGCAAGCAAGTGGGGCAGGTGTTGGGCAGACCAGGTGAGCTGCTGAGGAATGACATTTAAAGGAGGGGGGTGGGAGGCAATTCAGAGTGGCTTGCTTGCAAGGGAAGGGGGGTTTGGTGTGAGTTGTGGAGGGAGAGTTGTGGGGGAAGCGGTGGTGGGTTGGCGAGCGGCCCCTAGTAAGCATATATTGTTGCAAAACATTCGTTTCCATATTTCAGTGTAGAAGGGTTCCCTAAAGAGTGCAGACCAGCTCAAAATGCATCAGAGCTGAGGATCAAGAGCAGGGGGCCCCAAACTAAGGCCCAGGTGCCGGATGTGGCCCAATTGCCTTCTAATTCCAGCCCGCGGACGGTCCAGGAATCAGCATGTTTTTACATGAGTAGAATGTGTCCTTTTAGTTAAAATGCATCTCTGGGTTATTTGTGGGGCCTGCCTGGTGTTTTTACATGAGTAGAATGTGTCCTTTTATTTAAAATGCATCTCTGGGTTATTTGTGGAGCATAGGAATTTGTTCATATAGTCCGGCCCCCCACAAGGTCTGAGGGACAGTAGACCGGCCCCCTGCTGAAAAAGTTTGCTGACCCCTGATCAAGAGGAACAGCGCTGAAGTTTTACTGCTTGATGGGTTTTTTCCCCCCAGACGAATCCCACCAAATCAGCTCAACATACCTTTCTTTATTTTGGGTGAACCCAGTAAGGTGCCAGCAGTGGGACAAGTGCAGGAAGTGTTTTCGTTGGTCACAATGACCTCGATGCAGCTGCCTCTCTCTTCTGTGCTGCCGCAAGCTTTGCAACCGCTTTCCAAGAAGTTTTCCTGGAGGACGAGAGGGAAAGAAGGAAAACATGGAGGGCAGCAGAAGGACAGAGGGCAAGAGAAGGGCCTGGACTCAACCAGCGACAAGCCTGTGCAACCAAATTAAAAATGTCATTTGAGGAATTCCTTTTCTCAACGCAGGCAGGCCTGGTGGTTTAGTTGTTTATAAGGTAATTTATATACCGCTTGAAATTTAGAGGCCATCTCTAAGCAGTTTACCAAACAGTGATGAATACAGCAAACAAAGAAACTGAGAATCTAAATTACAAAGCACTGCAATATTAAATGAAAAAACTACAGCATAAATCTCAGAACACAAAAACATAGCAGCACGTTTTGAAACATTTTGAGAAGTGGAGATCCCTATGTGGAGGTCTGTTAAGACAGATCTGCTGCAACATCAGTGTTTGCCAACCTGGTGCCCTCTAGATTCAACACTGTTGCTGAAGGCTGAGGTGACCTTGGGGGCTAGGAGTGCCTTTTTCCAGCTATGACTGGTTCGCTAGCTACAGCCCCTGTTGGGCAGAACTGACTTGGCTTCTGTACTCCGTGCTCTGGTAAATTCCAGGCTGGATTACTGCACTGGGCTCTACGTGGGGCTGCCCCTGAAGATGACTCAGAATCTTCAAGGGGTCCAAAATGCAGTAGCCAGGGTGCTGGCTGCGGTGCTCTTCAGATCTCATATAACCCTATCCTATCCAGACCTGAGGAGTGGGTGTACAAAGTTGGAAGGCCAGCACTTACCTTGTCCTGGCTCCTCTTCTTCTCCTCCACCCCTTGCAAGGGAGCGGGGATCTCGCACGCACACTTATTTTTTCTCCGGTTCTTGCGCTTCTGGCGCTTCTTCTCCTGCTTGAGCTCTCGCACCCGCTCCTCTTCGGAGAACTCCTCGCAGAGCTGCTCCAGCCGGCTGATGCCCTGGACTCTTTCCACGGCCATCTGTGCAGGAAAGCAAGAGAGGAGGAAATGCTCAGTTGCATGAGCCTGGGAGCCGAAGGGAGACTTGGTTTTCTTTCCCCAAAGCAACTATTATGACATCTTCTCAGCCCAAAATGCAGCAACTCTCTCTCTCTCTCTCCACCCCATACATTATACACTCAACTTTTGAATTCAAGTCTTCTCCAACAGCTCTTTAAAACCTTAGTTGCAGGCAAGTGGGAAAAATCCACCCTGTTTTTTCAGTACAGTGGTACCTCGGGTTTACAAACACAATTGGTTCCGGAAGTCTGTACTTAACCTGAAGTGAACTTTCCCATTGAAAGTAATAGAAAGTGGATTAATCCGTTCCAGACGGGTCCGCGGAGTACTTAAACTGAAAATACTCCAACCGAGACGTACTTAAACCGAGGTATGACTGTACCTCGAAACTTTTGCGCAAAGCATCAACACCAAGGTAGAACAGCATCTGCCAAGTCTGCTCCTCTGCCCTCAGCTTCTGCCAAATGCGGTGCAGCCGTTCGTAAAGATGGATCCCCAAGCAAGTCAGGACCTCCTCTTGGGCGATGTCGATTGTCTTTGCATGCCTCTCCCTTCGCCTGGAGGGTTAAAGGGTTAACAAGAGTTGTTAAAAGGGGAGTTCCTCCCGATTTGCCAGCCTTGTGCAGATCTCCTGCAAATCAAGTCTGCTTTGGAAGCCATTTTTGGAACAGAGAAAGGACCAGAGGTTTATTTACCAGTGTAAAACCTCAGCACGGCTACCAGGGAGCCAGTTATATTGTTCTTTTTGCAAAACGCTTTTTAAAAGCTGCTGCTAAATACTTCTATGGCTGTGCCCTACCTCCAGCGTCAAAGGTGGCACGCTTCTGAATACCAGCTCTGGCCTTCAAAGAAACAGCTCTGGGTATACTCGATCCAACTTATGATTCTGACACAGTCTAAGACAGGGATGTTCTCGAAGTAGTCCTGGCTCCTCTCATATCTAGGAGCTATGCTGGCCTCATAGCAAGAGCTGGAGTGGGAGCCTTCCCAGTGGGGATGAATTTCACAGAGTCCAATCAGTCCCAAGGGTGTTTTTTTCTACTTAAGACACACATGGGAGCGACTTCTTTGCTGTATTTTGGATTAGAACTGGGAGTGATGCAGAGATCCGACTGGTTGGTTGGCCACTCTGAGAACAGCAAACTTTGGGTCTGATCAAGGACCCTTTTGATGTGCTTATGATCTTCGGTGGTGGAGAAAGCACCAGATTTCAGGGTGTGTAATAGTAATAATATTAAGAACCGTTAAAAATAAGCATCTGTACCAATCGGAATTAAAACTATAAAGAGCCAAGTACGCGGATAGTGCAGGGTTCTTCGTTCCAAGCACCAGATTGAGACCTGGCCCTCCCTTTGCATTCTTGATACAGTGGTGCCTTGCTAGACGAAATTAATTCGTTCCATGGGTCTTTTCTTATAGTGAAAAATTCGTCTAGCGAATCCCATAGGAATGCACTGATTTTTTAAAAAATTGTTTTTTGCCCATAGGAACGCATTAATTGAATTTCGATGCATTCCTATGGGAAACCGCGATTCGCTAGACGAATTTTTTGTAAAACGCATTCGTCTAGCGAGGCAACCTCCGCTCGAAAAATCCTTTCGTTAAGCGGAAATTTCGTTAAGCAGGGCATTCGTTAAGCGAGGCACCACTGTACAAGCTTCGATCCAGGGGACTACACCATCTGTTTTGTGTGTGCAGCAGGGCTGTGCCTCAGTTGTCTGCCTCTCAAAACAGCAAGTGGTCCTCCAATGTCACATGGCAGGCTGCTTTTGAAAATGACAGAGGCTTTAAAATGAAAACAGATGGCATGGAAATGGGGCGGTGGTGGATGGGGTTTCCTAAGCACCTTCGAAGAGGGATAAGGGATGTGGATTTGTTCCACAGGCCACCTTTGACCCACGCATCTGACATCACAGTGCTGCGCAAGCCTCTACAACCACTGGTGGCTGCCGGTGCGTGAGGCTTTGACTGCGGGACCCTACACTTGGCATCATATTGGTATCAGGTGTAGGGCAGGTGGGCCTGGTTTGGCCTAAACAGCCTCACAGACCAAATGGGCAGGGTCTTATTAAACCCCAGGCTGGAGGTTCCCCATCTTTGCCTTAAAACCTAAATTCTTATAACGTGTAGATCAAACAGCACTGTGAATTGCAGACAAAGACTACAACCGCAGATGTTTTGTGTCTTTGGGAGTTATGCCCAAGCAAATCAATTGTGTGTACACCTGTTCATCAAGGTACAATTCAGTGCCCATTGAGCAGTCAACCAGCCCCCACATCCCTGTTTTATCTCCCCCACCCCTACAGGTTACTTTTTTTACACGTGCGCAGGTCTGCGGAGCTGTCAATCGCCCGACATAATGGCTTGCAGAGAGCTGTGTGCAGCATTTTGAAGCCCTGGCAATCTGTGGAGGCTTTGGGAAACTCTGCAAAAGCACCGATGGTCAGCCAACTGCCAGGTCTTGCAAAGAGCCACACAGCTGTGTGGAGATAAACTGGAGCCCCGAAAGGTATTTGGGAAGCATCATCTAGTTATAATGAAGTTTATGCCACACGCAGGTTAAGATGCCAGAAAACACACACACACACACATAAAAAATGGCATCATTGCACCATCACCTATGCAGAGGAGAGCCCTCTAGCAAATTGCTTGGCCTAGGTTTCCACACGTCCTCAGAGGACACACAAATACTTTGGGTTTCCTGTTCTCGCACCCCAGCGTGTGGAAGAAATCACAGCAAGCAATTCACAACCGCAATTGCTGAAGCCACTTTGCAAAGAGAAAACTCCCCAGCAACCAGCTGAGAGAGGCATGCACACTCATTAGCTGACAACTAAAACTATCCCAAGTGCACCTAAGCTCAAAAAATATAATTTAAAAACTTCTCTTCTTGCAAGCAAGCATGGAGGGGGGTGGAAATGTGGATTAGAGGAGGATGAAATAATGCCTTCTGCTAGATCCATTTCCCTTTTTTGGGGGGGGGGGTTACTGCAGGGACGACAGAAAGGCATCCCACACCATTTCTTGCTTTCTTTTTAAAGCAGGGGGTACCCTAGTACAAATATAACTCGTTTTAATGCAAAGGAACAAGAGGTATGATAGGAAGAGCTGTCCAATGATATTTTGAGAGAGAATATCTGCGGTCGTAGACCTATATTATTATTTATTTTTATTTATTAAATTTCTATACCGCCCTTCATCCAAAGATCACGGGGCTATTTACAATATAAGAACACAAAAATACGTATCATAACAAATAAACCCCCTGGAGCTGTTTTTGTGCAGCATGTCAATATTCCCAAGTAAAACTGGAGGCAGTAGTTTTTTTGAATACCAGATGCTGGAAATCACAGAAGGGGAGTGGGCACATGCATTTGGGTCCTGCTTTTGAGATTCCCATTTGGGCACCTGGCTGGCTGCTGTGAAAACAGGATGCCAGGCTAGATGGGCCACTGGCCTCATCCAGCAAACTCCTATTTCGTCAGTCAGCAAGCAGACAACTATTTCAAAAACTATCCAAAGGCGGATCTGGCCTCATCATACACATTTCTTGCACAGGCTTTTAGGGGTGGGAGATCAGAATATCCTTCCCGTTTCACGCGCTAAGTACCTCTATCTATTTATAAGAATACTAGGGTATTGCAGTTTCATTTAGAAACATGTACAGTGGTACCTCGGTTTACAAACACAATTGGTTCCGGAAGTCTGTACTTAACCTGAAGCATACTTAACCTGAAGCAAACTTTCCCATTGAAAGTAATGGAAAGTGGATTAATCCGTTCCAGACAGGTCCGCGGAGTACTTAAACTGAAAATACTCAAACCGAGGCGTATTTAAACCGAGGTATGACTGTATGTGATATGCAACAATTGCAATGCAGAGAAAAACCATGCAAAAATTAATACCCCCGGCTGACTGTGGCGGAAAAGTTTTTTTCTTAGTTGTCCGCATAAGCCTGGCAGCAATGACAGTTTCAGTTTTGTCAAATGAGCCTTTCCAACTTGGGAGGATGACCAGCAACACTCCTGAAGGTGATCTTCGTAATCAAGCTGGGGTATAAGGGTTTGGACAAGGCAACTCGATTAGGGCTTTGTAAATTAATACAAGGACCTTGACTCTGGCTCAGCCGTGGACAGGAAGCCAGGGCGCATGTTTTTAATAATGATAATAATAATTTATTATTTATACCCCGCCCATCTGGCTGGGTTTCCCCAGCCACTCTGGGCAGCTTCCAACAGAAAAATAAAATACAATAACCAATCAAACATTAAAAGCCTCCCTAAACAGGGCTGCCTTCAGATGTCTTCTAAAAATCTGGTAGTTGTTTTTCTCTTTGACATCTGGTGGGAGGGCGTTCCACAGGGCGGGCGCCACTACCGAGAAGGCCCTCTGCCTGGTTCCCTGTAACCTCGCTTCTTGCAGTGAGGGAACTGCCAGAAGGCCCTCGGAGCTGGACCTCAGTGTCCGGGCTGAGTGACAGGGGTGCAGATGTTCCTTCAGGTATACTGGGCCAAGGCAGTTTAGGGCTTTAAAGGTCAGCACCAACACTTGTGCTCGGAAACATACTGGGAGCCAATGTAGGTCTTTCAAGACTGGTGTTATGTGGTCTCGGCAGCCGCTCCCAGCCACCAGTCTAGCTGCCGCATTCTGGATTAGTTGTAGTTTCCGGGTCACCTTCAAAGGTAGCCCCATGTACCTTTGCACTGAGCTGTGTGTATAAGCAGCCCCGGGACCGCAAGGCGAAGGGCGGGTTAAAAATAGATGCAAATAAACAAAGCTAGAGACGCCTCCAGGTTTGCTTGCAAGTCAACACACCAAGTTAGGGCCCAGATGACACTGCAAACACACACACACACACACACACACACACACACAACTTGGAAGTAGCGTTTGCGCGAGGAAGGTGAGCTTGTCTCCCCGCAAAAGGGCCAACAATGCAGCAGAGAGAGATGGAAGAGAGGCACGCACACCACATGTATATATCTGAAATATACATTCAGTAAAAAGGAGAAAAAAATGTTTTAAAAAGGAAGCAAAAGTGCTAGATAGCCCACTCTAGCAAATTACATACTCATACCCTCCTGCGAACTCGGGTTCGGCTCGGCCAAGGAGGTGGGCGATGAAGTCGGTCTCGCAGCACACGTGGATGTGGCGCTCGTGAGGACAGCAGCGCAGCCCCTCGTAGAGAGCGGCACAGTAGCCCTTCTCTTTGCTGCAGTCCAGCTCGCCAATAAGGATGGTGTAAGCCCGCAGGACTTTGTTCTTGCAGTCAGTGCAAAACCTGTTTGGAAAGGGGAAAGAGGACATGTCATCTATGTAAAGACCTCTCTCTGGTGGAGGATGAAGGATTTGTACACAGGGACAGAGGAAGCTGGATTCAGAGTAGTCCGGCCATCTAGGCCAGCACTGTCAACACTGACTGGCAGCAGCTTTCTTTCTCCAAACCTTCATTAGGCATTACAGAGATGGACCATCTTAAAATATACACAAATTTTAAAATATGTACAAAGAAGCAGCCATGCAAGATTATATAGTAACAAATTTTCGTTTCATTGTCTTCCCGCTAAACTGTGTCATTTACCACTCCAAGAGATACCGTGTTTTCCCCTTTTTAATACGTAGCCATAAAGTAAGCCATGGCAGCATTTTTTAGGAGTTGCTATATCTAAGACACCCCCCGAAAATAAGACATACCTCTCATACCGTGTACAGCGAGACCGCCAAGCGCCCCAGCCAGCCAGCGGAACCCAGCCAGCCAGCAGGGCCTGGAACCAGCTACTGCAGCGGCAAGCCACCTGCCGGAACAGGCGGCTGCAGAGTGGAGCGCTCCGCAGCGCCGAGCACTCAGAGCGCACAGCAGTGCCGAGCGGAGCGCCCAGCCACCCACCTGGCCTCTTCCTGGCCCAGCCGAGGAGGCCTGCCGCCCCCCGCCAGAACAGGCGGCTGCAGAGTGGAGCGCTCCGCAGCGGCGAGTGCTCAGAGCTCACAGCAGTGCCGGGCGGAGCGCCCAGCCAGCGGCCTGGCCTCTTCCTGGCCCGGCCAAGGAGGCCTGCCGCCCCGCCGCCGGAACAGGCGGCTGCAGAGTGGAGCGTTCCGCAGCGCCGAGCGCTCGGAACGTCCAGCAGCACCAGGCGGAGTGCCGAGCCAGAGCGGCGAGGCAGAGCGCATGGCCCAAGGCAGAGCGGCGGCGGGAGCCCCGCTGGCCCTGCCAGGGTGACGGGCGGCGGCGGGAGCCCTGCTGGCCCCTTCCGCGCCGCCGGAACGTTGTGGGCCGCATGGCCCAAGGCAGAGCGGCGGCGGGAGCCCCGCTGGCCCTGCTAGGGTGACGGGCGGCGGCGGGAGCCCTGCTGGCCCCTTCCGCGCCGCCGGAACGTTGTGGGCCGCATGGCCCAAGGCAGAGCGGCGGTGGGAGGCCCGCGGGTCCTTCCGCGGCGCCAGGGCACGAACGGCAGCGGAAGCGCTGCTGGCCCCTTCCGCCCCGCCGGAGCAGCGTGGGCTGCATGGCCCGCCGCCGGAATTTTGTGGGCAGGAAGCGGGAGGCAGGCAGGCGGGCTGGGCGATGGGCCCGTGGCTGCGCTCGGCGGGGCCAGTAGTGAGCTCAACGCTGGCCTGCGCCAGGGGCTCTGGCTCAGTCCGTTGCTGGCGCACGCCGCCTCATCGTGGCCAGGATCTGGGTCATGGTTGGGTGAGTTCCCTCCCCTCCCATAGCGGCACCCGGGACAAGGCTGCCTCTGAGCATGCACAGAGAGACACCCCCTTCACATCCCCCCCGCCAGTCCAGTGCCGGGGAAAAGGGGTCTTGGAAATCTTGGAAAGCCGGGGTGGGTTTATAGCTGGGGATGGGGTGGTCTCTAAGCATGCACAAAGTGCCTCCCTCACCGCTACCTTTGCTCTTTTTTCCGTGTCTCTTTTTAAAAGAAGTTGCTCCCCAGGGTGGGTCCATAATAAAAATCGTAATAAAAAATTAAGACATCCCCTGAAAATAAGACACCTTGTGTTTTTTTGAGAAAAAAAAGTTATAAGACGGTGTCTTAAAAAGGGGGAAACACGGTACTATTGACAGATTCTTAGCTACCCTTGCAGTTACCTCCGGGTTAATACCGGACAGGTAGAATCTGATATTTTCATTGCGCCGTGATGTTAAACCACCCAAAAAGGGGGATAACACGCATTTACGCAGCTAGTTGTACAGTAGACAGTAGAAAATAATGTGTTCTACAGTGTCCGGCACATTCAAATAACATCTGCAATGTCTCTCATTTCTAGGGATGTTTAAATATCTGCCCTTAACAAAAGCTGAGGGGGAAACATTCAGTCGGGCTAGCATACATGCACTGCATTGGGCTGGAATTATTAACTTTGAGAAATAATAATAATAATAATAATAATAATAATAATAATAATATTAATAATAAATAAATAAATTTTTATTTATACCCCGCCCTCCCCAGTCAAAACCGGGCTCAGGGCAGCTCACACCAATAAAATTACAGTAAAACATAAAAAGAAATTGATTAAAATACAGATTAAAATACAGTATTAAAATTTAAAATGCAGCCTGATTTTAAGTTGTCCATAAATCCAAGCCATGAGGGAGGAAAAACACAGGGATCAGACTAAGTCCAACCCAAAGGCCAGGCGGAACCGCTCTGTCTTGCAGGCCCTGCGGAAAGATGACAGGGCCCTGGTCTCCAGTGAAAGAGCGTTCCACCAAGTTGGGGCCTGTGATCCTGTTAAAGGGTGTATTTAAACCATAGACCCTGGGGGAGCAGATTTCACTTACAGGTGACTCAATGTTTTGTTTTTCAATATCCCTTAATCTAATTTGGATATTGTGATAAATATATTGCTCATTAGAATTATACAATAATTCCAAGTAAATACCGAAATATCTAATTTTGCTGGGTATGAGTTGGAGCCATCTTGATTTATAGGAGTCCTTAAGTAAATTGGAAAGCGGACTCAGAGGTTGGGAATGAAAATGGCAACGCAGCCAGTGTTTTATAGTGCTAGTCTACGCCCAATATTCCATCATGTGTATACCTAATTCTGCACACATCGTCTCTCATACTTGATTGACTTTGGGAGCCCGAGGATACGTCTCAAGAAACTTGAGTGTATCTTATCTAAATCACTATGATATGCTTGTATCCATATTGGGATCCCAAAAAGTACCTGGGATGACTTTTAACTTGAAAAATATGAAAGGCAGCTGGTATAAATCGGTTACCTCCAGTTGTAGGACTGGAAGCAGCTCTCCAGGGTTTGGGGCAAGGGACATTCCCAGCCCTACTATGGTAGACCGAGGGCCTTTCACAGACAAAGCAGGGGACAGCTGTGACTAAGCCAAATCTCGGCTTGAGAAGCCAAGAAACAAGGGAGTTTTGTGCACCCACATGGAGCCCCCTAGGCTCCTGCTCCGCTCCTGGAATGGAAAAACCAGGAAGTGTCCATTAAACCATGGTTTCTCATTACATCTGAACCAGGAAACTGTGGCTGCAGACAAACCAAAATACGAAACCACAATGGTGAAAGTTGGCTCCCAGATTCAAAAGCACGATACCAAAACAGATGTCAAAATATTTTAGAAGACGTGATTAAAATCAAATTGTATTGTTTATAGCTAATTGCCAATGCCTATGTTAACCAAACTTTTCGTTTAGTAAGAAAAAAAAAAATAGATAGTCCAGTTAAGGCAACAGGGCTGGGCGAACTCATTGCCCAGAGTTGCTGCCAGTCAGAAGCAACCAGGAGTTCCCTCCTGCACTATATGGCTGCATCTTGAATTTGGGGTGGAACAGACCGCTCCTTTTCCCTTTCTACAATCCCAAATCTTAATTTGCACCCGCATTAACAGCGCCACTGCATCTTTTTGGTTTTGGTTTTTTGTGCACTGCGACAAACACTTATCTATTGCTTTGAAAGAATTTATACATCATTTAATAGTTCAAAAACCTCCTTTTTGCAAAAACAAAAAACAAAACTCAAAGCAAAAGAGACATACACAAAACCTGTTGGAATTAACAGAGTGAAGCTGCGGCATGTCCATTAATTTTCATAGGTATAATCTAGTTTATTCCAAAAACATAAAGAAGTTGGGTTTCAAGAGGGAAAATCTAAATTACAGGAATTTTTGATAGAAAATAGGGAAAAATCATTAGCAAAATTGTATAATTACCTTCTGGAATGGGAACTGAAAGATGAAATAGTAAAGGCAACCATGATAAAGTGGGCCCAAGATATCGGAAGACCCATATACAGTAATCAGTGGGACAAATTATGGAAAGAAGGGATGAGATTTACAGCGTGTGTGGGGATAAAGGAAAATATGCTAAAATTAATGTATAGATGGCATTTGACCCCAGAGAAAGTTGCTAAAATTTATAAGGTAAATTCAAATAAATGTTGGAAATGTCAGGAAAAGATTGGAAATTATTACCATTGTTGGTGGCAGTGCGGTAAAATTAGGGAATTTTGGAATTTGGTATATGAGAAATTTAAAAAGATGCTAAAAATAACATTTGATAAGAAGCCAGAATTATTTCTGCTAAGTATGGTGCCAGAGAATCTCCCAGAAGATAGGAAAAATATTCTCCTTTACTTTTTTTTTAATTCATCTTTATTCATTTTCCACATAAAAGAAACCATACAAAAATACGAAAAATAGGAAAAAAGAGAAAACACAAAAAGAAAACAGAACAAGACAAAAAATGCATCAAAAAGGAGAAAAAAGAAAAAATTATCTAATAATCTTATATCATCATCATATCATTTAGACTCCCCCGGTCCCCCCCCCTTGGTTCCCCATTTCCAGATCCTTATGGAACAGTTTCCACATAATACCAATTATTTTCCAATTGATTAAAATTACCTCTCTAATTATATCCTTTCACTTTTATCTATTAACTCAATTTTTATATACATACATTCTAATTAATTAATTCCCCAACTTAAATTTTCATCAGAAAAGAATTCCCTTTTAATACTTCATTCTTCCCTCCTTCCCCCGGACCCAGGTAACCCAGAAAATCCAGCAAATTCCATAATTCATACCAGTGTCAGACTTTCCCAATCAATCCAGCCTTAAATCACATGAATAAACTTTTTAGCCCACCCCCACCCTTACCGCAAACTTCCCACAATGTTTTGTGAACCCAGCATATTGTTTCCCCATTTTTCTTGCTGCTTCCCAGCACCCTCCTCCCATCCCAGTTTGCCAGTGGTTTCCCAGCACTCCCTCTCTCATTGGGAGTGCAAGGGTCCTCCCTGGTTCTCGGTTGAGGGGTTCTTTAATCAAGTCCAGAATCAGACCCACATCTCTCACTTGTGGGACATTTTGCCATCCTTCTTCCTCCTCTTCTTTGTAACTTTGAAATTCTTCTTGAATGTCATTATTGTCTGTCATTTGTAATTCTTCCTTTATTGTCTCAGAGCTGGTCTGTCCTCTTTCCTCGTCTTTTTCCATGTTGTCACTTGGCTCCTCAAGTCTTTTATGAATTTGTCTCCATTGCGTGTTGTTCTTGTCCAGCTCATCTTTAATGTACAAAAGTTCCAGGTAGACCTTTTGGTAATAGAAATCCTGTGATAGTGTTGGAACTTCCATCGTCATTGCTCTTAAGTCCCGTGGGAAAACAGCAGATAGTGAAGCCGGATGTGGCAGGAATCAAATTACATAGTGGAAACCATTTTAAGTCCCGTCCTGGCTATTCCATTAATCCAAATAAATCATATCATCTCATCATGATATCAACAAAATGTTAAGTCCATTCACTGATCTCTCCAGGAACCAAGGTCCGGTCTCCTGGAGGGTTTCAAAGTCTTATTTCTGACGAATTGGTTGCTCCTCTCCCTTCCCCTGTCAGGGATCGGATTACTGTATTTTAAAGTACTCAATGTGGGAGACCGACTTCCGTTTTTTAAAAATCTCCCACCATGTCCATCTTTAATAAAAAATATTGCCGCTTAAAGTTTTTACTCACGTGTTCTTTTTCCAATCCTTTAATTTACGGAAGGCATCCACTGCTGACTGACTGAAGGATCAGGGCTTCATTTCTGGAGGTGATGAACGTGCCCAAGATGGCTCCCGCAACTACCACTCCGCTAACTCTTGAGAGCTCTACGGGCTTCTCGGGTAGCGAAGGAGCCGCGTTTAGGAGCTCTGCCGGGCCAAAAAGCCCCCGGGAAGCACAACCCGGGGTTTTGGGGGGTCCGCGCGCCCACGCGGGATTCCCCCCCTCCACAAAAGCCAGAAGCCTCGGAGCTCGAGGCTTCTGCGCCCTCTCGCCAGCGCAGTAGACCGGAAGTCCAAAAATATTCTCCTTTACGCATGTGCAGCAGCCAGACTCCTCATCACACAGAACTGGAAAGGGGAAAGAGTCCCGACCATTCTAGAGTGGCAGGAAAAATTAGTAGAATTTATGAATCTTTCAAAAATGACAGCAGCAATTAGAAATATCCCCAAACAGAGTTGCAAAACAGAATGGAAATATGTTGAGGACTATTTGAAAAAAGAAGGGATGAATACTGACTTGATTTGTTTAGATTGAAAGATATGCAGGGAAATATGGAGAACATGTGTAAATAGTAACTTAGATAAAGCAAGATAAGAGAAATTAAGTAAAGGAAAGCGGTGCGCAAACAATAGGAAGCCAAATTTTTAAAGTTTTATTAATGTTTTTCTTTTTTTCCCTTTTCTCTTTTTGTACTATCATTTTGTATTATATATTATTTGATATATTATTTGATTATATTATTGGATTGGATAATTTGTTTTCTTTGATTATTGCCTTTTCTTTTATTATTATTATTTGTCTTTTTTTGCTTTTTGGTTATACGTCTTTGAATGATGTATATGTTTGATTATTATTTCTTTATGTATTAAATTTTCTTTTCTTTATGTAATATTTTAAAGAATCGAAATAAAGTTTGGTTTTTTAAAAAAAAAATTCATAGGTGTAATCTGAGCAGGACTAATGTCGGATACAACCCGCTGTATGTCGTTTTAATGCACCTGGGTCCTACAGGGACCAGCTTCTGCTCATCTTCTTCACCCACCATGCTTTTAAGCAGGGGTCTCATCCAGTCTCAGACTGTGCCGGATGTAAAAGAAGAATTGTTAGGGCGCTTCCAGGCAGCCGCTATTGTCAGGCTGGATTCAAACCACATACTGGAAAAAATTGGATTATACCACTGAAGCTGATTTGGAGCTTGTGCATAATTCACCTTTTAAAACATTGCAGACTTTTTACATTAAGTACAATGACAAAAAGCAGTATTTATTTATTACATTTACAGCCCACTTTCCCCCCAGAGAGCTCAAGGTGGCCTTTATGCTTCTGCTTCCTCCCCATTTTCTCCCCACAGCAAACCTGTGAGGTAAATTAGGCTGAGAATGAACAGCTAGGTCCGAGGTAACCCAGTGAGCGCTTTGGGGCTGAGCCGGGATTTGAACCCTGGTCTCCCAGGTCTCGGTCTAATGCTCTCTAACCACTGCACCACATTGGCACCACAGGGAAATGCTTTATACAACGCAGTATAACTTCAGTGCAAGCTTTGTGCAAACAGATCAGGACAAATGCTGAACAGTCAAGCTGTCTGGGAGCCTCATTCCCCCCTCTCCCTCAGCGGTGTGCTCCTCCAGGAAGGGCCCCGTAAGCTCCTTAGCTGCTGATGCAAAAATGTTACATGAACTCTAAGGAGCTTCAGAAACTGGCCGAGATTTCACACGTGCATATAAGCCGTTTAAAAAACAACAAAAACCCAACTTTGCTGGACAGAGAGTTAAGAAACTCGAGCGCCACTCTAGGAAAATACACTTTTCCATTTGCTCACCTGTGTTTCCGGAGGTAAGTTTCTAATGTTTCTAACAGACAGCTGGAGTCGATTAAAACTACTTCGTCTCTGCACTCCTGAGACATCAGCTCCCACACGTCCATCCAGCAACCCCTGCAGGGGAGGAGGGGAAAGCGGTGCGGGTTAAAGCAGAACGAAGCCGCCCCAAGTGTGGAGGGCTGGAGGCAACGGGAACACGTTTACCTGGCTGCTCCTTGGAAAGGTCCATAGTAGAAAGTGATCCTACACCTGCTCTCCTTCCTGTCGTCTTCACTACTTCTTTTATCTGCACCTAACTTCTCTGCACTCAGGGCGCTACCGTTCCCTTCGCTGCAGCACACAGTGTTAAGACAAGAATTTAGCGGCTACGTCAGTGGGCACAACAACTCTCCTGACCCTTAGGAGCACCATTCAAAGTGCTGCTACTGCTGACCCTTAAAAGCCCTAAATGGCTTCACCCCCATCATCCAGCCCGGACACTGCTATCCAGCTCCAAGGGCCTTTTGGCATTTCCCTCACTGTAATATGTGTTTTTAACTTGGTATTTTTACTTTATGAACCACCCTGAGATCTTGTTATGAAGGGCAGTATATAAATCTAATAAATAATAATAATAACCACCACCAGGGAGAGGGCATTCTCAGCTGGGGCGCCCGTCCTGTGGAATGCCCTCCCAGCAGACATCTGAAGGCAGCCCTGTATAGCAAAGTTTTCAATATTTGATGTTTTATGTATTCATATCTGTTCGAAACTGCCCCAAGTGACTGGGGCAACGCAGCCAGATAGGCGGGGTATAAACAATAAAATAATAATAGTTGTTGTTGTTGTTGTTGTTGTTGTTGTTGTTGTTAGTTTGCCCAGCTCTTGGGGTCCAGGGAAAGCAAGGGAACCTCATTCATTCATTCCCACATTGAATGGAATGATTTCCTTCCAACCCAGGAGCAAGCCGTAAGATCGAATGCAGTCTTACACACTTGGTGCCTTGCAGATGTTTTGGAAGACAGCTGCCAATAGAGCAGTGTTTGGGATTGCCAATCTCACCTGTCCCAGCCAGCACCGGGAACTGTAATCTGAGAGCACCAGGTTGTGGGAGGCTGACCTAGCAACATAGAGGTATTTGGGATACTTTTGAAGAGGAGGTGGAACAAACACCAAAGACCTACTTTTCCGGGAGCTTGTTAGAGGTCTGCTGCAACAGCCTCGGTGGCTATGCTCTGTGTTCACTGTGGGAGGCCATACGCCTCAGAGGACCAGTTGCTGGGAATCGCAACCGGGGAGGAGTGAGCTGCTACACTCTGGTCCTGCTTTTGGCTTCCCGGAAGAGGCATCTGGTTAGCAACTACGGAGAAAGGACGCAGGACCAAATGGGCCCCCAGCAGGACTCTTCCCAAGACTTTGCTCTGATTCAGCAGAGCTTCTCTTATACTCTTATTTTGGATGAATAAGCAAAACAGCTCAAGTCAGGCTTTCCAGATTCAGCTTGTCTTTCTAGAGTCACATTTGCCAGAGGGGGCCAGTTTCTACTTAGGTTTTTATTATGATTTATTAAATTCTATCCCACCCTGCCACCCAAAAGCTAGAAGGTGGGCCCCGCCTGGTGGGGTGGATTTATTAAATTTGTATACTGCCCTCCATCCATAGAGCGGTTCACAACATAAAGCTTACATTATAGTGAGACGGACTGCTTTGCTTTTCATACCCGCCACTTTTAGGGTGTCCCAGAACTATTCTGGGTACTTTAACAGAGCATCCGTGTATAGGGATGCTTCTTAAATTGTGTGTTAAACCTTGCACATTTCAGCTACCCTGCTTCTTTCACCCTTGCTGCCCTGCTTGCAGCAGCTTACAAAGCCACTTGACTGGGAAGGTGCTCCCCCTCCTGCTCGTGGAAGAGCCCCCTTTCTGGCTTCTGCACAGAGGGACACTGCTTCTGAAGAACTTACCCCAAGGGCTTGGGTTTGTGCGTGTCCAAGGAGTGCAGCTGGCACCGCTTGTTCTTCTTACTTTTCGGAATCGCATCAATCATTTCATTTAACTTGGACCTTTAAAAAAAAAATCACCACAGAGAGGTATAGAAGATATTGCAGAAGCCCGCTGCGCAATTAACTTGCAGCCGAATATTAGCGTTTTACAAGGTGCTGCTGCTCACGAGTTAAAACTTTAGAAGGTTGCAAAGCAAAATCCTATAAAAACATTAAGACTGTTGGCAGATTTGATTTCCTTCCTCCCACGTTTCTTTTAACAAGGTTTGTGGTAACGTGGAGGCGGGCTTTTTCACTGGCGGCACCAGTATCCTATAAGGCCCGCCCTGCTGAAATACGAGAGTCCCTGACCCCCATCAATATGGGCATTCTGCCGGCTCCTGCAAGTGCACCTCTTTAGGAAAGCCCTCTCCGGAACTGAACTTCTGGTTTCATCGCTGTGTTTTAATTGTCGGGCTTTTGAATTGCTTGTTTGGTTGCCTATTTTAATTAAGGATTTAATTAATGTTTATTATGTATTTTAATTACAGACTGGTTTTGCCATTTTAAACTGCTCAGAAGCCATTCTGGCATATAAGCAGCATATAAATTAATAACAAATTAGTAACAGCAACAAATTATTGTTGTTAGTAATAATAGCAGTAGTTCCTTCCATCCATGATCTGCTTTTACACCAGGCATGGAGAATCAACAGCCTTCCAGATCTTGCTGGACTCCATCCCATCGTCAGCCCTAGAAAGCAGTCATTAGGTCAATGACCAGTGATGATAGGAGCTGCACTCCAAGATGAGACTCTTAATCTTAGGGTCACGGGTTCGAGCTTCATGTTGGGCAACAAGATTTTTTGCATTGCAGGGGGTTGGACTAGATGACCCTCGGGGTCCCTCCCAATTCTATGATTCTGCCCTAAGCCAGCCCACAAACTAGTGACCGCCACACTGCCCCCTTCAGCGTACCCGTGCACGTAGAACAGCGTGTAGAGCTTCTTTGCATCCCTCATGCAGCTGGGAGTGACAGAGAGGACTCCCTTGGACCCGACAGTGAGGGGTTCGAGGGCAGGATTCCCCGACTCCACGAGCTGAGAGAAGAGGCGCTCCACGCTCCGGCGGCAGCCAACGCACGGTACAAGCTGAGAGAGAGCACTCAAGACTTCGCGCGATGTCACCATCATGGCAATATTCAGGTCCTGCTGCTTGAGCATGCTGTGCCGCTAGAGAAAGAGAGAAATGAGCTTCTTCTCTCTGTTTTTGTAAAGGCCTGATTAAATTTATTCTGTTGCATTTATATCACCCCTTTTCGTTCTGCATCTCCTTGGCATCTTCACAACAACCCAGTGAGGTAGGACAGGCCGAGAGGGAGTGACTGACCCCAGGTCACCAAGTTGAGCTTCATGGTCAAGAGGGGATTTTGAACCCAGCCTCCCAGGTCCCTCTGATACTAACCACTACACTGCAATGCAGAACTCTATACAGTGGTACCTCGGTTTAAGTACACAGTTGGTTCCGGAAGTCTGTACTTAACCTGAAGCGAACTTTCCCACTGAAAGTAATGGAAAGTGGATTAATCCGTTCCAGACGGGTCCGCGGAGTACTTAAACTGAAAGTACTCAAGCCGAAGTGTACTTAAACCGAGGTATGAGTGTACACAGAAGCTGCACTCTCTTCAAAAATGTATCTCTTTGGCTCCACAGTAAACAAAGTAGGATCCAAAGAGCGCAGGGTGTTTCTTGTTATATCCTACCTATATTCAGTATATTGTATTGCATTTAACTGACCTGCTTGTTTTTTATCTTTTACCCCTGCCTCACAAACTGCTTTTTTTTTCATTTGCATGTTAAAAACTCAGTGCCGTTAGCGGAAGAGTTTCAGAGAAGGGCGATCGGTTGAAACACCTTTTGTAAAGAGACATGGGCCCCATCCACATGATACCTTTAAAGCAGTATCATCTCACTTTAAACAGCTGTTGCTTCCCCCAAAGGATTCTGGGGACTGTAGTTTGTTACAGGCACTGAGAGTTGTTAGGAGACCCCTAATTCCTGTCCTCATGTGAAGCTACAATTCCTAGAGGGGTTTAACAAGCAATCCCTCTCCCGATGGAACTCTGGAAAATCCCAAAATTACCTCTATGCAGTGACTACATAAATAAGCCATGGCAATCAGCTTTAATGCCAAAAATAATTTATTGTTTAAGATCAAAAGAAGCAGGATATAGACATAACAAATTTCTGAAAGTATGGCCTCTGCTTATACTGAGTAACCTTTACCTCTCTAATATTCCATGTGGTTTTGATATGTTTCATGAGATTAAACTTATTTTTTTAATGTTAGAAAAGCACATGCTGCTAAAGCCAATTCAACGTTAAGTAAGAAAAATAAAGAATGGATAGGGTTTTTTAAATATCAGCACAAGCTAAGATTTTTTTTTACACCCCCCCCCCTGACTGTAGCACAGTAAGTTTGCAATTGTGAAAGAAATATTTTTCTTTTCTTAATCTTTGTTTTGGTGTTGCGGTTATGATAAAATTGTAATCGCGGCAGAAATGTTTTGTGGGGTTTTTTTCTGCTGCTGCTGTCAAACCAACTAAACATGCCATGGCATTTGTGCAATAAAGCAACAAACAATTAAACGAATGCACAATTTAAACAAAAATGAAAAATGAAAAAAATCTTAGAAGAGCAATCACGTTGCTGGGGACATTTTGGTGCTCGGCTTTCAAGGTGCATGGCAGCAACCTACCTGGATGAACTGCTTTAACTGCGCCCCACTGTTCTGATGCCCATCAAGGTTAAGCACGTTGTCAGGAAACTCCATCACCATCTGCAAGAAAAAAGAAGGCACAGGAGTGAGGCCTCCAGGTGTCACACATCCAGCCAGATATTGCCAGAGGGGTGCAGGGGGGAGGAAATCAGAAAAAAAGTTGTAAGCAGTGTGAAAAGGGCAAAACTTGAGATGATATGTGTCAGGGGGCCTTCCTCTGGGGAACCTCCCCCTCTCCTGCTCACCAGCACTTCGCCCAATGAGAGCAGCAGCAGCAGGTCAGGTGAGGGGAATCAGGAAGTCAGCGGGACGGAGGTGTCAGGGCTCAGTGATGTTGGAGAGCCTTTGCAACGCCCTGGCCAACAGGTGGAGGGGAACATGCAGCCCCCTTCCGGCACCCGAATTAAGGCACGCCCCCAAACGTAAGGTCAGGAGAAGGCGTTTCGGGGTGCCCAAGCTCTTGTTCTGGTCACGCAGCCGGAAACGTCCACTCCCGGATTCTGCGAGTGACTGAGAGGTCATGTTTTCTGCTCTCTCTGCACTGTAAATACTATGCACAATAAAACTCTTAAAAACAGAGCGGACTTGAGCGTCTTTACTCAAGAGTAGCCGCAACAGCACCCTTACAATAGGGAATAGTGCATTTAGCAATGATCTTGATTTTAAGCAAAAGTTATTTTCAAAGTCTGAGCATATATTGCAGCAGTCTTATCAGACTCAGGATCCACCTTTTAGCCAAACATGCATTTGGGGACCCACTTCCTAATACGTTGTCATATACCTGCCTGGTGGTAGTGCTCTTGTTGCTACCCACCTTGGATCACGCCATAACCTGTGGTAGGTCCCAACTCACTAACTGAAGTGGTCTACTGCACTTCAAAGCACATCCAGCATTCTCCTGACCTTCTAAACCTTTTTTTAAAAAAAGTTCTATAATGCTTAATAGCAGTTTTCTATTGCCTCTGCAGCGCCCTCTGATGTCACATTTCAACAACGCATTTTTAACATTATAAATGACAAGTGTAGATCTGCCCCTGGTTCTCACTTTCTAGAGATCCTTTAGATGCAACTCCCCTCAAATTTTACATCATCAAGATCTGCTGCACTGGACAGCATTTATGCTCCTAGGAAGGTAGGCAGCAGCCTTACACAGAGTCAGCCCACTGGTCCATCTGGCTCAGGAATGTGTGCTGTCAGACCACAGCTTCCATCATCCTCAATCATTGGCTACATCAGCTAAGGATGATGGGAGGTATAGTCCTACCCAAGACTGAAGAACTCTGATCTACACTGACTGGAGGCAGTTCTCCAGGGATTCAGACTGGGGACATTCTCAGCCTTGTCGATTATGGGGACAGAATGCGGGACCTTCTGCATGCAAAGCAGATGCCCTACTATCGCACTGCAACTTGTTCCTAACCAGGTTCAGTCCTCATGGTTCAGCATTAAGGACACTGGCATCCGTCTGTCTTGAAAGATAGTGGAGCGTGCCTGTGGGGGTGAAGCCAAACTGCTGGAGAATCACAGCAGCTGCTGTGGCTGCGGAGATCCATCATGCTGCATTTTTGCTGCATTTGTAGCACCAAAGTGACACCTCTGGGGTGCAAGCCTGGGCACTGTGTATGGAGGTCCTGGGCTGCCCAGATGACAAGACACACCCCCTCTCAGCCTTGCAGATGTGGTCCAAAGGGAAGCAGAGCAATATGTCTGGCACCACCTTGGCTGCAGGAGTTGCCGGAAGGAGGTGTACCATCCAACCATCTTAGGGACTCCGCTCCCAATTTGTGGAGGGTTTGCTCCTTAGCCTTTTCTTCTCCCAAAGATGTCCCACGAGGCAGCGGAGATTTAGGATCAGAGTTTTTCATCTCCAGGTGGATGAGCCTCATCTGCCCCCCACTTCCCTCTACAGCACGTGCAGAAACTGCCTTCTTGACTGCTGGACCCACTATTGGTCTCATCTGCTCCATCAGCCAGAACCTGTCTTCGCAGGTAGGGGAAGTCCCTAACTCACCGAGGGTTTGAGACCCATCGGCTACTCTCATCTGGTTTAGCCGGCCAGTTAAACAGGAACAATGGAAACTGCCTTGTACCAAGACAGACCATGGGTCTATCTAGCTCAGTACTGTCAACACTGACTGGCAGTGGCTCTCCAGGGCTGCAGGCAGGGAGTCTTTTCTTAGCCCTACCTGGAGATGCTGGGGATTGAACCTGGGACCTTTTGCATGCAAAGCAGGTGCTCTAACCCCTAAGCTACAGTCCTTCTGCTTATCAAAGGGCTTGTGCAATTCCTAAGTAGTCAGCAGCCTCCAAACGCCACGCAAGAGTAAGTGATCCAACGGCTTAATTACAGCAACAAAATTACAGAGCGGGAATCACGCACGTGTGACAGCTTAATGGTGGGGGAGAAGCCAATTCTCCCAAAGTGCCAATTTAGGAGCGCATTAATTAAAAACAAGTGACTCCAAGGTACAATGTTTTCTGCTCCTGTAGCCTTGCGTGAGGAGGGTGGGGGAACGGCTGGGAGCAAGGACTACCCTGCAGATTTACACTAATTGGCACAGCGCTTTTGTGACACTTCCGGATTCAATTCCTTCTTGGTAAATCTACACCCAACAAGGGCTGGCAGGTCTACCTTGTGAGGCACGGAAACGGGCATCCCCTGAGAATCTCTCACTTTTGAGCTCTTGGCAAACACAAGCTGGAAGAGTGTGCAGAAGCCTCCTACTCTAGCAGAGAATGTGTGAAGGAGGCTTCTGCATATCAGAAGTTTGGACTACAGAAGTCCTGAACACGCAAGGTACAACTGTGGCTCCCTTCTCCAAGGACCCTCCACCCCCTTATGCCTTAATTTGGATGGTAACACTGTCTGCGTAATGGATCCGGCACACTTTCATTTCCCCGTCGCCTTTCAAAGGAAACCCCCAGGAACTTCTGAATTTGGGGGGGTGGCATTAATTGGGGGTGGCATTAATGAAAACAAACATCCCAAAGCCAGTTCTGCACAGGTGGCTCTTGAGAACCAGAATGAACCAGAACTACAGAACCAGAAAGAATCAAAGTGCTTTTTAATAGGGTGCATGTGGGGGTTCTTTTTTGGATGGGGGGTTCACAAAATTAAGATCTAGCTTCAAACTTGGGCACTTAAAAATTAAAAAAACTCTGCAATTCAGTTAACACCTTTAACACATTTCTCTTTAGTGGAGTGTCTGGTGGCCCCTTTTTAGGTGTAACAGGTGAAAGCAAAGCGGCCTGGCTTTTGTTATTTTCATTTTCCAAACAAAAATCATGATAGCCATGTTCAAAAATCTGACAGGCTGTCACATGGATGATGGGGCAAGTTTGTTTCCTGCTGGTCCAGAGGGTAGGACCCAAATGAATGGAATCAGATTGCTACAAAGGAGATTCCGACTCAACCTTAGAAAGAACTTTTGGATGGTAAGAGCTGTTCAACAGCGGAAGGTGGTGGGCTCCCCTTCACTGGAGGTTTTTAAAGAGAGGTTTGATGGTCACCTGTCAGGGATTAATTAGCTGTGATTCCTGCATTGCAAGGGGTTGAACTAGATGACCCTTGGTTCCCTTCCAACTGTACAATTCTTTATTCTATATAGCTATGGGTAGTGTTAAACCAGCCTGGCTAAAAATGAGTTCTCTTTCATTTTCTCTTCTCTGTGTACTTTGGCTCAGCATTTGTTCAAAGAGGTCCAAAAGTTACCCTACGCAGACAGCATTCCACGTGCTTTGCAACTGTGGCATAACAGTGACAACTAGTCGGTGTGCAGGTCTGCGCTCCTGCCTTGTGAAATATAACTTTTAATTACCACCCTGCACTGTCTCTTGCCACTACAGCACATGCCCACATCCGAAATAGCCCTGCCTTGGTTATGAGCATGCAAGAATATTCTTAGCATTTGTCCTTCTAGATTTCACAGCACCGCACCCCGTTATTTCGCTCAAAGTTCACACATCACAGTAAGCCGCAAACCATGGTTTACTGAGCATAAGCAAAACTGCACCCTCTTCATCCTCCCCATTCATACTGGGACCCAATTTCGAACTTAGCGACCTGCCTGAACCAAGGGCTGTGGTTTGTTCTGCTCTTAAGAAACCATGATCTATAGCTAAGGAAAGGTTTGTTCTGCAACATGGTTTCATGGGAGCAAAACCGAACCAATATCCCAGGTCCAAATAAGAAGGAGCAGTAGAGGCCTCTTGGGCACATACGTAGCCAACTGGACTGGAGTCTCCTACTTTCATTGCCTTCCCCTCTCTGTGGTGCAACTGTCCTCTGAAATGCACTGGGTGGTTAACTGGGAGAAGAACCATTTCAGTAGTGGCACCTTGATGTTGGAACAACCTTCCAAAGGAGATCCCCCCCCCCCGGATGCCTACCTTGAGGCTAGGGATGGGAGAGAAATTTGACCTGGTTTGAATCTAAATGGGACTCTACCTCAGGCTTCCTCAACCTCGGCCCTCCAGATGTTTTTGGCCAAAACTCCCATGATCCCTAGCCAGCAGGACCCGTGGTCAGGGATGATGAGAACTGTAGTCTCAAAACATCTGGAGGGCTGAGGTTGCTCTACCGCAGGCATCCCCCAAACTTCGGCCTACAATTCTCATCATCCCTGACCACTGGTCCTGTTAGCTAGGGATCATGGGAGTTGTAGGCCAAAACATCTGGAGGGCCGCAGTTTGGGGGTGCCTGCTCTACCTAATTTGCACTTCCTGAAACAACGCACCAACTCAGATATTCATCACAACTTGCCACTTCACCAAATTTTAAAATGCAGTTCCCCAACCAAGTCATGCACAAAAATGCACATGGTAGGTCAGATGTACATTTTTAGAAGCACGTATTAGTGAAATTAATGTACAAAAATACCTTGTATGGGGGGGGGGAGAACGTCTAACAAAAATTATAATATTAAGCAAAGTTGCATACGAAGACATGTGCATTAGAAATTCAGACGCAAACATTGAAGAATTTTCATAGTCATTTTCATGAAGATCTAAAAATAAACAAAATTCTGAAGAGCTGAATTTAAGACTGGAAGAAAAAGAAGAAATCGAAATGGAGAGATTTGCTTGTCCCTATTTGGTTTCATTTTTCATCACAAAGTCAAAGACCATTTTATGTCCCCAGAGCTTCTCATCTAATCTGGTTTCTTAAAATTATATATATATATATATATATATATATATATATATATATATATATTGCTGTTTTTATACTACACTCTAGATTCACTGCTTGTGTGTTTATTGTATATCTGGCTTATGTGGAAAGCCACTCAGTGTTTGGAGGGCAAGGGGCAGAAATCCCCAGAATGAATTTATGGAAGGTGAGGAGTACACTTTACCAATCCCCAACTCCACTCCAGATCTCCCTCTTCAAAGCCAACCACAGAAAACCTTATCTTGCAAGTGGTGGGCTTGATCCTGCAGAAGGTCAGAGGTCACTGAGAAGAGAAGAATGACTCATGCTCCCAGAAGGCAAAGGAGTGAACTTTGGTCCAATCCAACATTCCCGCTGCCTTATGAGCACAAACACAGACTCCTTTGGTTTGAAAAGGATCTTTTCTGTCCTTTAAACTGTGAGGTTGGGGGAACCTGTTTCCACCAGCACCCGGATGTTGCTGGGGGTTCCCAACTCAGCCCCAGCCAGTGTGGCTACGGGACAGGAATGATGGGAGCTTTTCTTAAATATCTGCTTAACCCTTTCTCTAGCCCTATGCAACGTACACAGAAGTATTTAAAAGCTCTTCCATAGAGACAGTGTTAGAAACTCAGATATATAAGCTAATCGCCAAATAGCACCTTAAACCTAGGTAACAGTCACCACTATGGAATGCCTAGGTGCCTTTTTTCCAATGAAATTTATTAATTAATTTGTTGTTGTTGATAGTTTCATTTATATACCGCTTTATATTTTAAAGAAAAAATCTCAAGCGGTTTACAATACATCAAAACATCAAATAATACAAATTCAAGCTTCAAGGAAAATATTTCAGATCCTTCTATAAGTGACTTTTGGCTTTCCCCCTATTTATTTGCCTACTTAATTTATAGAGCTGACCAGTGTGGTGTAGTGGTTAGTGTCTGACTAGGACCTGGGAGATCAGGGTTCAAATCCCCACTCAGTACTGGAGCTCGCTGGGTGACCTTGGAGTCAGTCACAGCCCCTTAGCCTACCTCACAGGGTTGTTGGGGGGATTAACAGATGAGGAAGGTAAACCATGTACTGCTTGAAGGAAAAGGCGCACTATAAATGCAATAAATAAGCTCTCCTGGTTACCTGCTTAAGCTGGAGGGGATAGTTAGAGAGAAATGTCGGTCACCAACCTAGCATCTAGCGATCTCCCATGTGGTCACAACTGGACCTGCACCAGTCGCAAAACGCACCTGGCTAATTTCTAACACTGCATAGAGGGTGTGTCATGAGGGGAGGGGACTAGCCCTGCACTATAGTTACCAATCACCACTGTATCAAAGGAAAGGATATGCACCTTGACACAGAAACTGAGCAACACTCACGCAAAGGGAAGAGGACACAGCTCAGCAGCAGAGCAGCCCCAGGTTCAAATCCTGGCATATCCAGGTTATCAGGTATTGGGAGAGCCCTCCAGATGTTGCTGAACTACAACTCCCATCAGTCCCAGCCAACATGACCTACAGTCAGGGATTATGGGAGCTGCAGTCCAAAATACCTGGTGCACGATGCTTCTGGTCTACATTGACTGGCGCCAGCTCTCTCTCCCTCCCTGCCCACAACTCTAGCAGGCTTGCAAGCTGCTGCTCACCTAGGGCACCCAAGCAGCACCTCCAGGTGACCAGGCAACAAAGTTTGGCAACCTGGAAGAAAAGTGTGTTTCCCCCGCCACACACACGTCCTGCTCTGCTCGTGTTTCTAGTGGGCCACAAACTAATCCTGGTACGCGTTGACTGTTGACAACTACCAAATATATTTGGAGTTTGGCAAATAGTATGGATTTGCACGGGTGCCACTATCCCAAGTCCAGGCAGCTGCGGGAAGGATGCTTTGGTCAGGGAGAAGCTGGAGGCACAGACGTAGCAGAACAAGAGGGAAGCTTTCACAGCCAGCTTCTGAAGTGACACATTCATCAGGGTGTCCCCAGCTTGGGGCTCTGCAGGTGTTTTAGACCAAGCTTTTAAGTCTCAGATGTAAGATAGTTCTTGGATCAGGAGGAGACTGTCAGTTCAGCAGGAACCAGATAAAATGGTTCATCTCATCCAAATCCTTCCACCAAAATGCAAGAAGCCTCACCTGAGCTTGTGGCTACAGCAAACACCTAGCTGTAGCGCCGAGTCCCCCAATCCAAGGCCTGCAACTGGTAACTACATTGCAGGAACACACAGTGACCCATTTCAGCACCTTTTGAGATGTTCGACATCTCAAAGAGTTATTAAAGTACTGTACAGTGAAATCCTTGCATTTTTTTGCTGGGAAGTTAAATATGCCACTGTGTCCAGCGTTAGAAACTCTTGATATATAAGCTAGGTGCCAAACGGCACCTTAAAACTATGTTACAGTTGCCACAACGGAATGTTTATTTGCTTGGGGGTGGACTAGAGGACCCCCAGGGGTACCTTACAATGCTACAATTCTATGATTCTATGGTCTCAACTACATTGCTTGACTGTAGCTTGCTCTTACAACAATTCACTTGTCCCAGTATCAAAGATGGGGAAACACATACTGTGGAAATGGAAATGGTGTTAACCAGGGACTAAGACAGAGGTTTTTCAACTGTGGTCGCCCAGAAATCTCCACACAGTGGCTATTGGACCCATGCCAGTAGCAAAACACACTTGGCGCCTGGCTAATTTCTAACACTGACTGTGTCTAATGGGGTCTTATGCCCTTCCCAATTAAAGGTGTTTAGGACTGCAGTTTTGTAAGGCTGTATACAGTGGTGCCTCTATTTACGAACACTTCTGGTTGCGAAGGCTTCGGGTTACGAACTCCGCTAAGCCGAAATTAGCTGCTCCTGGTTGCAAACTTTGCCCCAGGATGCGAACAGAAATCACACACCAGAGGCGCATGTGCAGCGGGAGGCCCCATTAGCGAAAGCGTGCCTCGGGATAAGAACGGTTTCAGCTTAAGAACAGACCTCCAGAACGAATTAAGTTCATAACCAGAGGTACCACTGTACATGCTATGTCTCTAAAGCCTGTTTGAAGCCTGTTCTTTTCCTCAAATAATTAGGGGCACCATAGTTTGTTAAGGGTTGCTGGGCACTGTAACTCAGGGACAGGTGCACTAGAGTGCCCAGAATTCTTTGAGGGAAAGAATGTTAAAGGTGTAGCAGGCATCCCCAAACTTCAGCCCTCCAGATGTTTTGGACTACAATTTCCATCATCCCTGACCACTGGTCCTCTTAGCTAGGGATCATGGGAGTTGTAGGCCAAAACATCTGGAGGGCCACAGTTTGGGGATGGCTGATGTACGGTAGTGTATACATAGCCTTAGAGTAATCACCACTCCATTAAGCCTGGCTGCAGCAAGTGGATGAACTACCGGATCCAAACATATTAAGACATAATCTGCATAGGGGAAGAGGAAGGAAGCTCCCTGTGCAGAATGAGGACCCCAGTGAGGCCCCTAGGCTGCGGGCACATCTGCTTCTTATTGCGGGGTGGGGAGGAGAGATGTGTATGAGGACACAGCTACATCTTGCAGCAGTGGTGTAGAAGAGGGAATTTCAGCATGACACACACAAAATGGCTTAACAGGCTTGAAAATTTGCTATTAAAAAGGTGCCATCCAGTTGACCCGGAAAGAGGTCCAGTTGTCCAGGAAAGAGGACCCGGCTCAGAGAGTGCCAAAGGATAGTGGCATTCATGGAGCAGAAGGCTATTAAGCCACAATGGCTTGGTACTCTCTCCAGCATACCAGGTCCAGAATAAAAGCTGCCGGGAATCACAGGTGGGAGAGTAGTGTTGTTGCACTCAGGTTATCTGGTTTGAACAGCATGCTGGACAAGACCGGCCATTGGCCTGACTCAGAAGGACTCCTCCTACATTCTTAAACCACATCACCAGGGACCGCCATGGGACGCTGAGTTGTAATCTTAGAAGCTGCCCAGCTATTTCCTTTTCCTGGGTAACTTCCTCTTGGTGGAGGTTCACCAAAATCAGAGCCTGAGCATCTTTTAGAAGCTTACATTTTTTTGGAAGCTGATTTCAGCTCACTCAAAAATTAAGACTCCCATAATCATAAGCAGCCTGTATTTGGCACTGAGAATGGCGGGATAGTTTGTTTTTTCCTAACCAAACCTCCCTCTGACAGTGGATAATCCAAGTGTCAGGCCCCAAGTGCCAGACACACACCCATCTTTGGGATATCAAACCAAAGGCTGCAGAATAAGACAGACTTTCTCTCTGGAGGTGGGAGCTCTAGTTTTTGCGGTCACAGAATTTGGATCGTCTCATAGCACTTTCTCTCCCCCAAACAGTCCTGAAACGCATGTTAGGGAGAGATACGTCAGGTCACTAAGCTCCTTACATAAATATAAGTAACACATCCAAAATGCTTCTTGCACCATTTCAAGAGCCGGTGCAGTGCAGTGGTTAGGACCTGAGAGGCCAAGGTTCAAATCTCTACTTGGCCATGAAGCTCAATGGAGCACCTTGGGTTAGCTAACCCACCTCACAGGATTGTTGTGGGGGTTAAATAAGAGAGAGAACTGTGCATGCCACCTTGAGCCCCTCAGAGAGAAAGGTGGGATACAAATGCAATAAGAGCAAGAATAAGTCTAGGAAGAAATCCCTTTTCAGCTGCACAGTGCACTGTTGTTTTTAAAGAACACCACACAATAGCTACACACACAAAACCTCAAGCCACACAACTGCGCGGAGCATGGCCACTGCAACCAAATCCTGGAAAGTTCACTAACTGATTTTGGGACCGGAGACAGCCTGAGTGACAAGACAGCTAATAGGTCACTTAAGACGCACAGAAACCTTTTCGCCTTTCAGGCGTCAGGCAAAACCACCAGAGGCCTCCCGCTTCTTTGCAGACACCTAGGTTCCAAAATGGCTACGACTATCTTCTGGTTAGGCCGTCTGTGTGTGTGGTTCCCCCCCCCCCGCATGCGTGTGTGTTAGAGACGTGGTTAAGGGGGAAAGCGCACTGTGCACAATTGATGCAACAGTGTGTGCAGCAAAGCGCACCAATTACTGTCCTGGGAGAACTCCGAGGCGGGGCTGGGGCCTTTCTAGAGCCCGGGGAGGGCGGTGGAGTGGAGCGGGAGGGGGGTGCGAGAGAGAGAGAGAGAGAGAGAGCTCGCCTAGGCATTGCAAAATACTGCCTCGGTATGTTGCAATTCCTCCGTGCACACAGCACACAGCCCAACTTGCTCAACCGCCGCTTACCGTCAGGGTGTCATCGATGTAGAGGGGGATCTGTCGCCTCTCGAAGGGGAATTCTTCCTCGCCGTCCCTGCAAACTGCCACCAGCCGCGCCATCTCTGCCGACGCCGCTACTCTTGCTTCTTCCTCCCAGCTCCTAGCCTGAAAACAGCCAAACCCCAGGCAAGTAAATGCAAGCTCTGGATTCGCCACCGCACTTTCACCACAAGAGGGAAACTCAGCCTGCCTTGCCGCATTGGATGATTCGGCATGGGGAGATTCTCTGAATGCACACCAGAGTGCCCCCAATAAGGCCTCTTGGGGCGGGGCGGGGGGGGGGGGGCCAGGAAGAAGAGGACACTTGACAGAGTTTTACCCTGGATCCCCCCCCAAAAAAAATGGGCTTCTGCTTTCTATCCTTACAGCTAATGAACTGTAAAGTCTGGGAATTTCTGGAAAATCTAAGAGCTCATGAATACTTCTAAGCCATAAAAAAACGACACCAAAAGTGAGATATTGGAGTTTGCAATGGGGGGGGGGAACATTGGGGGACAAAAACATCAAAGTGTAGGTCAGAGAAAGAGTAGACATATTTACTCCCATCTGTTTTTAATAATTTTGGTATGGCATAGTTTGTTTATGATAGTGTTGTATCCAGCCACTTTTTACTCAAGAGCACACCTACTGAAATTAATCAACCCAAGTTAGCATGGCCGTTATTTTCAATGGCTCAAAGCTGAGTAGTAAAGCCTACAAAGCAGTGAACATCGTTAATGGTATTACAAAAGAAATATACAGTAAAAATGCAGTATGTACAATTGATCAATCCAAGACAATATTATATAATATTACACACACACACACACACACACAGTGTATATTTCTGTAATATTGAGTATACCCCTCAAGATGCTCTGAGGATTAACCAGTATATAAATAGCTGAAATAAATAAATCCGTGTTGAATCCAACAAAGTAAAGCTATTTAAATTAACGGAACCAAGTTAGTCATGTCTATTAAACCTTAAATCTTTGGCAATAGCATTGTGAGGCTTTATTTTTACAGTGGGCAAGGGATGTCCTTCTTCCACAAAGGTCCCAGCACAAGAAAGCAGGCACCCATTATTTCAGTACAGTAATGGGTTTTATCACTGGCTTGGCTAGGAAAAGGAGAGCTTGCAGGCTCCCTGATGCTCTTCCACATTGCAGATCAGCCTTAGTAACAGTAGTAAATAACTAAGGGCTGAAAGGAAACACACAGAATGGCACCTTCCAAAAGGCTTGGCTGTTAACGAAGAGGAAGTATATCAAAGAACAGTTCAGCCTTCGTTTGCAAGGATGTTCCTAAAACTTATTTCCTGCAATGCTTATGGATCCTAGCAAGGGAGCAGAGACCTCTTCCATCAGTCCAAATTCACTGAGCCAAAGGAGAACACAGGAAAAAGATACTCAAATAATTTGAGGATTTGTATAACCACTGGCCAGGGATGATGGGAGTTGTAGTCCAATAACAGCTGGGAACCCAAGTTTGAGAAACACTGATTTAGAGATATACTACCTCAAGACCAAGGGTTGCAGAAAACTCAGTTTTACTCTGAGTTAGACCCAGAGTAAATTAACAAACCCTAGTTAGTTCTGTATGTTATCTGTGATGGGTCTACTCTGAGTAGGACTAGCTTTAGATACAACCCCAAGAATGCATATGCTCCTTAGCTCTATGCCGCCAACCTTCAAAAATGATACTGTGAAATACTGTGACCAGAACTGCCACAATACAAAAAGGTGCCTTAGACCAAGTCAGACTGAGGGTCCATCTAGCCCAGAACTGTACACTAACAAGCAGCGGTTTTCCATATGAAAGGAATAATTCCTCTTTACAAATAAATAGCCTGCCTCAGGTACACAGAAAAGCCCTTGTCACACATAGTATTTTAAAACCTACAATTAAAATCTACAATCAAGAGGGTTCAAACCAACACCTAATGAAAACCTGTGCTATGCAAATGCCACATACAGGTATGTTAATCAAGGCACCAGGATTGACTGAAGCTCCCACTCAAGCGTGCACAGGCATTTCTATGACACCAACCAATGCAGGCATGTAAAAAAGGGGGGTCAAAAAAAGATGGGTGTTTTTTGGGGTGGGGCAGAATTGCTCTCATTCTAGAGTTATCCACAAGCTTCATGCACATATAGATGTATACACATCTATACACCCATCCAACACGCCAAATTTTAAAACGATGTCAACTTCCCACTATCACATTTCAAGAAATCCTCCCTATCTTCACCCTCAACCCGTCAAACCAACTGCGGAGGAGACTTTCCTTAATAAGGGAGAGTGTGGTTCATCCTATCAGCCTTTTTTGATTTTCTGCTTCAGCCCCTTTAAAGCCACTTTCACCCACTCCCTCTGATGTCGATTTAAAAAAAAAATCTTTCCAAATGCAAACACCTCGGGGCAAGGACTTGTTGCTCTGCAGCTTGCAAACCGCCATGCACCCTGAAGACGTTAGAAGGAAATAATTAAAGCAACAACAACAAAGAAGCCCGCTCAAGGTCTATCCTTCGCGATCTCACACCTTAACCCCTAAAAGAGATTCTGGAGAACCTTTTTATAGCGGGGGGGGAGTAGAAAGGAAATAAATCTACAGGAAGAATTAATCCTTCTAAGAAGGGAATAAATGAGGAGGGAGCTAAGATGTATTTCCTTGACAGGCTCCACACCTATATGCAAATTTACCATGCCACCCACCCCCAGCCCACTTTTGCTATTGGCTGAGGCTCTGCTGCCCCTGTCGCAGCCGAGGGACTGACATGTGCGCACAAACCTCAAAAGGGACGGGCAGTTTTTTGCCCGGTCTCTCTTCCCTTCCTTCGCCCACCCCTTTCAGGAGCGCTGCTACAGCAGACCTCGGGCCTCCTCGTCCGGCTTTAGCTCCTCCTCCTCCTCTCGCGAGAGGCAGAAAAAAAGGCCGGCCAGCCCTCCCCTCCTTCCCCACCCGCCGCCCCCAACCAACCGCTCGGCCTGCCCCGCCCCCTCACTCCCCTAACCCCGCCCACTTCCCCCCCTCCGCCACCACCTTCCTCTCAGATTAACTGCTTGGCCTAGCTGCTCCTCCTTCTCCTCCCCTCCCTACTTCTGCGCACGGCCGTTTCGCTCCCCTTTGGCCCCGCCCAAGCCCCACCCACCATGGCTCTCTCTCTCTCTCTCGGCGTTTTATTATGTACGCTCCGCCCCTTTCCTCTCTCCCCACCCCGTATTTTAAATCCTTCCTTCGCCTCGCGCTCCTCGGCACGCAGTTGAGGGGAGGGGAGGGCGCGCTTCCCTCACCCCTAGAGAAAGAGAAACAGGGGAGGATCCGTCAGGCGGCTTTTCGCGCATGCGCGAGTAGAAAGAAAGGCGTTATGAGAGAGAGCGGGGAGGAGGGGGGAGGGAGAAAACATAGATCTATAACAAGAAGCCCATCCCTCTTCCTCCTCCTCCGCTTGTCACAAATAGCCTCCGCTGAGAACGCCGGGAGAAGGAGGTGAATGGCCCTGTAATCAATAAACGGCTCCCTCCGCCTCGCGAAATAGTTCGCGCGCCGGGCGGGGAAAAGGAGAGCCATTTTGCCCTCAGTTCGCCCCCAAAACCTCCAAACGTGACGAGGGCCCAGTTCCTGCTTTTTCCCCTCCACAGAAGACAGACAATAAAAACTCCCTTTCAAAACCCAATACTGTACAGTAAAGGTTTATGTTATGGTTTTAGTTTGACTCCTCAGGCCAACTACTGTCCCCTCAGCCTCACCTACCTGGCCAGGTTGTTGTGTGAGGAAAAAATGGTGGAGAGAACCATGTACACCATCGTGGAGAAATAATAATAATAGTAGTAGTAATAATAATAATAATATAGTGTGGGAGAATAGGACTAGGAAGACCTGGGTTCAAATGGCCACCCTGAGGACGATGTGTCAGCTTAGACTGCCTCACAGGGTTTTTGGGAGGCTGAAATCATTCTGCCATTAAGCTCATGGGGTGACTGGTGTTGCCACTCCCAATCTCTCTCAGGCTGGCCTATTGTGCAGGGTTGTTGTGGGAGAGGACAAAAATGGTTTTAAGTCGAACTTGGCAGCAGGAAGCTCTCTGTCTGATGGTGGCTGTGATGATGCAACCTGGCCCCAAAGCTCACTGGGGAACCCATTAGGCCAGTCTCCCTCGGATTACAGGGTCCTGAAAACAAAAACGGTGCAAATCCTTACTCGGCCCACAAAGCTCTCTAGGCAGCCACGGCTCTCAGCCTAGCCTCCCTTGCAAGGATGTTGTGAGGGCGAAATGCTTTGAAGCGCCACGTAATATAAATCAGGGATGGGAAATCCATGGCCCTCCAGGTTGTGGACTACAACACCCATCATCCCTGACCATTGACTATGCTGTACTTGGTGCCTGCAACTCACAGGGCCTCCTCCACAGACCTCAAAGCAAAGGGTGGCAGAATAAGAGTCCTGTGGTGGTAATAATAATAATAATAATAATAATAATAATAATAATAATAATGTTGGTTTCCCAACATTTAAAAAGGGGTGAAGCTTTTTCTCTTTCAAAACCTGTAGCACAGGGGTAGGCAACCTCAGGCCCGTGGGCCGGATGCAGCCCAATCGCCTTCTCAATCCGGCCCACGGACGGTCCAGGAATCAGCATGTTTTTACATGAGTAGAATGTGTTCTTTTATTTAAAATGCATCTCTGGGTTATTTGTGGGGCCTGCCTGGTGTTTTTACATGAGTAGAATGTGTGCCTTTATTTAAAATGCATCTCTGGGTTATTTGTGGGACATAGGAATTAGTTCATTCCCCCCCCCCAAAAAAATTTAGTCTGGCCCACCACATGGTGTGAGGGACGAAGGTTGCCGACTCCTGCTGTAGCATAATAAGCTTTTGTGCATGGGAAGCAGAGAACACTAAGGAGCTGATCAGGCTCCCATCAGAGAAAGAGGGGTGTTTAAAGAGCAATCATGTCAACTAACCAGATAATCTCTGCCTTCCACAGAATACGTGGACAGGAGTGCCAAAGATGCCAACTGGACATTCAACGAGGGCCTCCAGTGTCCTGTGAAAGTGTCGTAGCAGCTCAGCATCTGCTCTGCATGCAAAATGTCCCAGGTTCAATCCCCAGGTAGGGTTGCGAATATTCCCCCCCCCCCCGAAATACCACAGTAAGGCACAGAATCTACATGTACATTGAACTGGAGTTTCCTGCACATTGCTGCATTTACCTGGCCATTGGCTCATAGGTTCCTGCCCCATTTGCCTGCTTATCTGGCCCATATGTGAGCCGTTGCCCATTTGTGTAGATCTCAACGTACAA
Source organism: Zootoca vivipara (assembly GCF_963506605.1). Classification (NCBI taxonomy): domain Eukaryota; kingdom Metazoa; phylum Chordata; class Lepidosauria; order Squamata; family Lacertidae; genus Zootoca; species Zootoca vivipara. The sequence continues at coordinate 6,145,191 of NC_083290.1, read as the reverse complement.
CTTCTTACACATTCGGCTTAGGAATTTTGCCACTGCAACAGGAACTACCAGTACCTGCCAGCAAGTCAGCCTCTTCATTTAGGCAAGCATTTGATGGGACAGGCAAGAGCTTCATAAGTGGCTTAGGTTATACAATCCCATAATAATTGCCTGGGAATCACCATCCATAAGATTACAGTGATAGAGCACACACAGTCCAAAAATCTAAAGAACACGGAGTTATTGTGCATTATTAGCTCAGTGTCAGAACATCTGCTTTGCACGCAGTTGGTCTCTGGTTCAGGCCCCAGTATCCAGATCCTGTCAGAAACCCTGAAGAGCAGCTGCTAGTCAGTGTAATCAGCACTGAGCTAGATGTGTCTGAGTCTGCATATGGCAGCTTCCTGTATCAAATCAGCCCTTCATTCAGAACCAGAGGACTCCAGTCGCCAGTTTTTTTCAGGGAAGAGCTGTGGGGTGTTTCTGCTTTTAATACAGGTTTCAGGTTCAGTCCTCAATATCTCCAGGTACGGCAGGTAGAGACTGCTGCCTAAAGCCCTGGAAAGCTGCTGCCAGTCAATGTAGACAATATTGAGACAGATGGGCCAATGGTTTGACTCTTCATATGGTAGCTTCCTATGTGCAGTGATTTGGTCACAAAATTGTTAAGAACTGCTTCAAAAAAAGGGATTAGAGAAGAACCACATACTGTACCTCACAAACATACAGCGTACTAACAAGTTTATGGCCACTATCTCCCCTGGCCAGGAACAGTTATGTGTTTAATTATGGACAACATAGCCAGTTAATTGTCACTCATTCAGCATGGAATGCCTTACTTTATTGCAATGGGAAATGACTATGTCTATCCCATAATTACTGTTGCTGGCCATGGTTCCACTGTGAATTGCTTATTGTTGAGCCTGTGACATCAGAAATGAGAGCCAGTAAGTTTTACTTGCCTTTTATTTGCATCCCAGAGATTTACTGGCTGAAAATTGTTTCCCTCTAGCCAATGGCAAACTCTAATCCAGTTTATGATGACCAATGGGCAGTTCCCAGAATCCCAAAATAGAATCAACATGGCAATCTTCAATTCTTTTACCAGACTGGGAATGATGGCCCGACCTGTGATGGGTCACATCCAATATTTCAAAGGGGCTGAGGTTGGACGGCCAATAAAGAGTTTTGAGATTTTCTTTTGGGGCTGGACTTGGCATCCTTCATGGAGGGGATAAGGGAGCTTACAAAGGTGCTAGACCACATTGTCTTGGGTGTGATTCTGTGGAGAGTGTTTGTGTGTGTGTTTTTGTGTGTGTGTGTGTAAGGGAGAGGAAAGAGAGGAAAGGAAGAGGGGAGCCTCTAAACCCCCAGATTGCCCATGATTGCTCTTGTACTTCCTTGCAATGGACCTGATCCTTTTCATAGAAGCTGTTTAGGGAAGCTTTTAATGTTTGATGGATTACTGTATTTTAATATTTTGTTGGAAGCCGCCCAGAATGGCTGGGGAAGCCCAGCCAGATGGGCGGGGTATAAATAATAAATTATTATTATTATATCTAATTCTTTGTTATGAATGGTTAAAACTGTCAAGTTTGGTTTCTTTCAGTCTTCCAAATTTAAGTTCAGCTCTCCACATCAGTTTGTGATTATTATTTTTAAGCCTCATGAAATATCAGGCTTATAATTAAAATTCCTCTAGACTAAAAAAATATTGTATGCAGTTTTGCCTCTTGTGCTTTTTGCAAAGTAGCTTCCCCTAATATAATGCATTTTTCTATTCTATCTTCATACATGCATTTTTAGGCACACTTGGCCCTAATATATTTCCTTTTCTGGAGAACTGCATTGCAAAATTCAGAGAAGTGCAAATTTCAAAAGATTGCTGTGTTTTGCTTTGTGGTTTGTGTTGGAACATGTGAATTAGGTAGGTTTGCCTTTAAATGTGAACTGAATCAAATATTCCCTCTTTTCTTTGTTATTTCTCTTCAGTATTTCTTGAAGGCTCAGGGAAACAGTTTCTTGTGAAGTAGTATAATTCAAATGTCTGACGGTAAAGCAATAACACATTACAATATCATCTTAAATATAGATATTTTATTTGCTTGGAGGTTTTGATGCATTTTATTTGCAAATTATAATCACCTTTGTGTTGACTCAATCCAATGTACACCTCCGATTATTTTGAGCTCTTTCAGTTCTCTCTCTCTCTCTCACAGCCTCTAGTTAAATTCATTTGTCTTTTTTATGAGAAATAATTCCAACATTCCTCATTGTAAGTTTTAGTTTTTTGGAAAATATTTGATTGGATTGCCCATTGCATTTGAACACAAACACATTATAAATTAAAATAGGTGAATGCAGCTGTGTAGAAGGACTTGTAGCCCATCCAGGCATCCTTTTATCATGCATTTATGAATTGCATTCCTGATGGGGTTATTATGTTATTGGAGCGGTTCTACATGATCTCACTTTCAATTCTTTTTGCACTTAAATGGCAGACATACTGCTTTATTTCCAATTGGTGCATGTCCCCATATCTTCCTGCTGAAAGATTGCTACTTTTAATGCCACAAATATTTGTTTTTTTAGTTCTGATTTTATTGCACAATAGTGCCCCTCCAGGTGGCAATAAAACAGCAACATTGATTGGGGAAGCATCTCTGAACAACTAGGAAAGCGGAATGATGTCTGGACAGTCCAGTATAAATCCACCATTAATGCACTATTATTGTGTCAATGACACGTTGCAGAATACATCTGCAAAAATACCAGTCTGGAGGGATCCATTCACATGTTGTAAACCAGGCATCCCCAAACTTTGGCCCTCCAGATGTTTTGGACTACAATTCCCACCTTCCCCGACCACTGGTCCTGTTAGCTAGGGATCATGGGAGTTGTAGGCCAAAACATCTGGAGGGCCGCAGTTTGGGGGTGCCTGTTGTAAACCTTCATCAAGCACAAAGTGCCCTCTGCCTCAGTACCACGTCTTAGCATGTTAGACATTCAGTGTGTGCAGACCCACGGCAGGAGAGAAGGGCACCCTGCACATGAATGTGACAAAGGGACAAATAAGCTTAATGTCTGGTCTGCAAGGGTGACCAACCTCAGTTTCCCCTCAAATGGCCCCCACCAGCCCTGCCTTCCTTCTTACAACTAGCCCAGGGGATGTCCCTGACTGTAAGCTTCCTGTCCCTCCTTAGTCTCATTGTTGCCCCTTATAGAACACAGTAGGAAGGAGGAGGACAAAACAAGTATGAGGAGGCTCTGCCTGCCATTGGCTCTGGCTCCAGCTTGAGCTTTGGTCCCAATGCTACAGACATATGGAAATGTGATGAAAGTGGCCATGAGTTTAAAACAACTATAGTCCACATTCCTTCCTTTATACACATTCCAGTATACCTGCATGCATGCAAAGTCTTATAAAACCAGTGCAATCCCAGCAGGCAAAACCTTTTCTTTTTGGTTACAACTTATATATATATACACACACACATATATATAATTACCACCACTTTAAGATTATATTTCTTGCTTGCAACAGATACATAACCAAACAGTTTGTAAACATATATAGATGCAGGACAAACATAGCCCAGAATGCATTGCTGTGAATCGTGTCGACCACCATATTCACAAAGCCAGTCAAGACATTCGCTAGTAAGAAATACAGGAGCTGATTCTTATTCACAGCGCTGATCATGCACACACTCCGAGGCAATGTTTTCCGATCCTGGGGCTCCAGGTCATGTTTTTTACTTGCTGCTGCCGGCTGCATGAAATTCCAGCTGCAAGGAATGCTAGCCCCAGCCACCAGAAACTTTCCAAACACCAGCACAAGATCAGCCACCAAAAAGCAACTAAAGAGTAACAGGCCGTGAGCAATGACCCACACGCAAAAGGAGAGGTTTGCCATCCGTCGGGATACGGTGTCTATGCGAGTTTGCGTTACATGAAGACAGATAAAGAGGAAGAAAGCTGCAATCAGGAAAGAGCCGATCACGCCAAGCCACTCTCCCACCAAGCTCCTCCTCTTTAACAAATATAAGCCTACTTGCACGCTAGCCATGTAAACAGCTAGGTAGCCGATGACAGAAAATATGCCCTCTCTGTTGGCATTGAAAAACCCGTCCCGTGAATCTTGGCCATCGCTCCCATGCAAGATGAACATCTTCAAAGGTGTGAAGCTGAGGAAGCCTTCATAGACTATGGCAAGTGTTGCTGCAATTAACCATGCTCTGCGCACGGGGAAGACAGCCAAAAGCAATGACGCAGCCATCCGTACAACGGCTAAAGTGAAGAAAAAGTTCCAGTGCACACCGTATTCCGAGACATGTTCGTAATAGTCAATGGCCTTGATGCTCATCACCCGCCCAAAGCCAAGAAGTAGCAAAGGCCACACAGCAAAGAACTGCCTGGCAAGATAAGAGACTTTGTGCTGTGCTGTGCCAGGCTTCAGCCGGACTTCTGGACAAACCACAGCGTTCCCAAAAACAAATGATCCCACTCCAAAATCCATTACCCCTGTTCCATAGGTCTCTGTTTTGGCATACCGCCGAGGGTACTGTGGAAAATCTACAGCCAGAATGCTGATGGATGTCAAGACATTGACAAAGACTCGGAACACCGTTATTGAAGGAATGTACTCTGGTTCCAAGCTTGTCCTCAAGAAATCGCTTATGATTTGCTTAGGCGGCACTCTCACATAATTGGTTCTCTGACTGTATATGATCAAAACCAAGCTGACACAGAATAGGGTGATGGAGAGCATTACCCAAGGTAGGACAGGAGCCAAAATTGTACAAGACAACACTGGCGGGACAACTAAGATTGTGAAGTCTAGAAGAAAATGGCCAACCATTGACTGTAGTGGTCTTCCATAGCAGAGAAAATACAAGATCAACAGAAGCCCTCTGGAAAGGAGGCATAATGATGCTAGGGGTAAGCCAATGGAGATCTCCAACAAGGTAGTTCCATTCAAATTACTTAAAAATTCTTCTTTTTCCTTTTGCGACATTTTTTCTGCTTTTGTAAGTCACTAAAAAAAGAAAGAAGAAATCAAGTTAGCAGCAAGCAAACTGAACAAAAATCAAGAGTAGGCAACTGCATCTACCCCAAGGTAAATCCTCACCTTGGTGAATCTCTCTTGGTACCACTGTAAGTTGCTCCAATAGACTTTTTAAACCAGTGGGCAGGATAGAAATTAAAAAAAAAACCCATGCTGAAGTCACTTTCTCTGTGCATGATGACATGCAGCCCACATTATTTTTTAACTGCTACTTTTACAAGCAGTTGCAAAACACGCTTGCAAGAAATCAAAAGAGCTTGCCTAGGAACCACATACCATAGGATCCCAACATGTACCAGCTGTTATTCGGACTTGCAAGGCAAACACCTGAAGAGAATATTTTGTTTCTTTTTAACAAGTCAGAGCCAACATTCTTAGCAACTGCCACTAGTAAAATTATTGCGGTGAAATCATTCACATAAATTTACACAGCACCCTCAATTTCAGGTTTAGAGGGAATCATAAGACACGAGGGCCCCTCCAGGTGTCCTTATTGAGCATTCATGGTAATTTATGCTCACGATGCTATCATTATTATTATTATATGCACTCCCGCTTTCAATACCGTCTACACCTGTGAAAGTTTCAGGGCAGTCACATTGCTTCATTTCTAGTCAGTGTGTGTCCCATAACTTCCTGCTGAAATCCTGTAATTTTTTATATCCCCCAATGTTCCAGCTGATTTATTGCACCCTAGTGAAAGATGGCACTTCAGATGGCAATAATGCAGCAACATCAGGAAAACATCAAAGAACAACAACTCATAAAGCTGAATGATGTGTAGACAGTCCAGTATAAATCCACCAACAATGCACTATTATTACATTAATAACATGTTGCAAAATATCTTTGCAAAAAAACAAACCCAACACCACTAGTCTGGAGGGCCCCAAATATTTTATATTCTCAATTTCAGTTGTAGAAGAGAGAGGAGATAAGGGCAAGAAGATTGAAATGCTACACCTTTTTGGTCCGAGAGTCACACTGAATCAGTCAACCCTCCAATGACCACATGTAAAAGTGTGTGGGGCCTTTTTGCTATATAATAAAATTGTAAGGGTGTCATCACACTGCAGTTTGCTTCGCTGCCAACAGCCAGCCACAGGAACTCCAGCATGACAACAGCCTTACAATAGGGGTAGCCAGATGTGCGGCAGACACCCTGCTATACACTCTCTACTTGGCAGCAAGCCCAGCTGAACTCAATGGGCCTTACTCACATTGAGGCTACTTGCCACAACGGCTATGTTCTCACTCCACTGTGGGAGGCAGTATGCCTCTAAATACCAGTTGCTGGGGAATCACAAGTAGGGAGAGTTGTTATGCTCATGTCCTGCTTGTTAAATTCCCATAGGGGCATCTGGTTGACCACTATGAGAACAGGATGCTGGACTAGGTGGGTCACTGGCCTGATCCAGCAGAGCTCTTCTTATGTTCTTACTCCTACATAGTATTCTTCCACTAGTGAATGCATCTCGGCAAATTCTGTCTAATCACCTTTCCTCCTCTTCTTTTTCTTGAGGCCTACAATCGACTGCCACCTTCATTTTTCCCCTAGAAACATTTTTGCGATATGCATCTTTGGGTGAGACAAGCTGCAGCTCGTCAGGGAAAGGCGTCTCTGAAGATGGAGTTTAAAAGGCAAGAGCTCACCACACCCTCGCCTCTCAGCCCTGCAAGTCTGCAAGGAGGTGACGTGCTAGCTTAATTACAGCTCAGGATCTTCCTTGATAAAAGGCTGCAAGCCAGCAAACCTTACTGACTGGCCATTTTGAGGCTCTTTGCTCACCTTCCCCTGAAGATGGCAAGCTTTCAGGACAAGGTGTGTTATGAACCTAAGAAAAGCACTGTCACTGGATCAGGCCAAAGGCCCATCTAGTCCAACATCCTGTTATCACAGCGACCAATATGATGTCCCTCTGGGAAAGCCCACAAGGTGGACCTGACTGTAACAGGACTCTCCCCATTTGTGATCCCTCAGCAACTGGTATTCAAAAGTATACCACTTCTGAGCATGGAAGTAGAACATAGCCTTCAGGGTTAGATATTTAGTTAGTTTATTTTCCTTGCTTGTTTTAACGTGGATTTTATCCACAGAAGCACACAAAGCACAGAACTTAAAAACATAAATCAAATTCTGAACAGAGCTTAGAAGAACATAAACAAAACTTAGTTCCAGAGACATAACATTCTTTGCAATTGTAACATACCAGTACTTATAGACAGGAATTTTTTTTTATAAAAAAAATCACTCTTATTTAGTTGCTGCATTTATATCCCACCTTTTTCCTCCAAGGGGCCCAAGTTAGCGCACGTAGTTCTCTCCCACTTCATTTAATCCCCTACAATAACCCTGTGAGGTAGGTTAGGCTAAGAGGCAGTCACTGGTCCCAAGGTCACCCAGTGAGCTTCCACTGTAATGCTAAATAATGGTTTATGAGAATGTGGCCTTCCAGATGTTTCTTGGCTGCACTTTCCATCATCACAGAAACATAGGAAGCTGCCTCATACCCTTCCTGGCTTCTTATAACTAATTTAAATAGCATGTTCGTTTTGGGAAGCAGATGCCTCCCTCTCACCCTCTTATGCCATTAGTGTCTTGGGGCAGAGAGACCCCCCTCTCTCTTGCTCCTTTAGCTGATTCAAGTACCAGCTGCACCCACACCTGCTATTTTAACAAAGTTTGCCCATTTCCTTCTTTCCTCCCCATTCCTTTTAGCATCACATGATGTATCAGACTGCAGCCGTTATTTAAAACTGTAAGCTGCCTTGAATGCATTGGAGAAAAGGGCGGTATATATAATTACAGTTATCAAATAATCACATCTGCACAAACATTAATAATGGGTAATTCATCCAAACCCTACACAGTGCAAGACAAAACATCTGCTCTCTGAAGGTTTCATCCACTAGTCAAAAGCCCTACAAATAAAAGCTATAAGATCTGGAAAATATGCAGCAAAAACATTTTGAAAGAATTACCTGCATTCTTATGGAGGTTAAGTTTCAGCGAAGAAAGACAGCAGGATTTGTTTGGCTAACTGAAAACATTCTCATCAGAAAGGCTGGGTCAGAGACAGGTCTTTGCTGTTTCTCTGAGAATGAAAACTGTATTTAAAATACAGGTGTAGAGTTTCTCCTTAGCTCTGCACAGCTCCTCGCTTATACTTCCTGCTGCAAAAAAAGGTAAATCGGGGATCTGTTTCCTGATGACATTTTCATCAGAGCAAGTAGCCTGCTAAACGAGATTGCCTGATTCATCAGACTGCTCAGCCATGGCCAAGTTTAATATACTGTAAAGGTTACTAATGACACATTAAAAGGCACTAAAAAGAAAAGGCAGGGTGAGGTGGGAGAACTGCATCCTGATCCTACACCTGTGACAACAGGCTGCATGGCAGGCAGATACTCAGCAGGTGAAGCCTCCCCAGCGTTATCAAGCGGCTGAAAGGCACACAATCGGTGTCATCTATGTACATAATCGCAATTCCTGATGATCACGTTCATTTACTCACAAGAGATTTGCCTAGCACAGCAACAAAGATTTGTAGTGGAGGGGCGATGTATTTTACAATTTCATGAGGTTCTGATTATTTGATTGTACAACCCCGTGGTTCTTTCAGTTAGCGGTTTATAATTTTAAAAACAAATTAAATAATTTGCATTGCTTGTTTGCCAGCCACCGATTGTAGGTTTGGTCGACACAGACTGGAGTGGGCCACTTCGCATTTCAGCTGAATAAGGATGCCTCCCCCCCCCCGTAAGTTTTCACCTCCAGTAAAAAAAAACAACAACACCTCCCTACATTTTTTTTTAAAAAAACTAACACTTCTCCTTACTGTGCTAGCTTTCTGCTTGCCTGCAAGGAAGTGTTCACGCTTTTGATCCCACCCCTCCATGATACTAGGGAGTGTAACACCCCAGGTGTTCCGCGTGTAGAACAAGCAGCGAATTTCCTTGTCCCCACGTGGGTCCGATCTGGTAAGAGTGCATTTCCTTTCCCCACCACCTCGATCCGAATACAGTATTATTAATTATTTACTTACTTAGTACTACCCGCCTTTAGTCCTAAGGTCCAGGGGCGGGTCACAACTATTAAAACACAACATGTAAAAATTTAAAACAACTATTTTAGGCTGTGGTGCAACACACGCTTTCTAGGTGCAGCGGAGCTGGCTACCGAGTAAAGCCTGCGTTGTTGCTTCGGGAAGCATGCTTTGCTTCCGATAATACACGGATCCCGGCTGTTAAACTGGAACTCACCCACCCCGCACATTTTCTTGGGAAATCCCACTAATTTCCGCGTAAACCACGCAGCGACCCTGCGCACCCTTTTCTTAGGAGTAAACCTCATTGTTGAACTCGGTGGAGCTTCCTTCCGAGGAAAACTTGCGCCACGGTTCTCTGAACGTGAATTGGCAGTCAGGAGTCAGCCCTGTCTGCTTCCTTCGGAGGAAACAGGCACAGGATGAGGCCGGCGGGCTGCAAACCTCACACATCCCTACTGGGTAGTGAGCCCCATTGGATTTCAATGGGATACTGTATGCGCAAGTTAAGCGCGCACAGACTGGCGCCGAAAAGCTGCGGTCCTGTGAGCGCTCCAGATTCCCCCTGGAGTCCGAAATCGGGCTCCGCGTCCCAGAGGCGGGGCGTCAAATCCGGATCTTCCAGGGAGTCTGGAAGCCCTTCCGATTCAAACCCAGCAGCCTCCGCCTTCAGCTCCGCCTTTGCCCGGGACTGGCTGAGAGCCGTCCTTAGCCTCTCCTTCGCCTACCTCCGGAGGACGTTGCCTTTCGCCGGTCGCTCTCGATCCTCTCCTTCTCCATATATACTGTACATGGAACGGGTGAGTCCATTTAGCCTGAAATCTCTTTTTCTCTGCTTTCTTTCATCAGTTCCTTATAAGTGTAGTTATTTCTCTCTTCCTCTCAAAAAATGCTGATCTCTTAGTTTAAGCTCCACAATTTATCCCCCCCCCACTCCACATGCTGCTTCAGAAAGGGAATGAAACAAGAGTTCCCTTAAGGGTGTGCAGAGTTCTTTTCCCACTCATTGAAGAACAAAGGAAGGATCCCGGTGGGAAAGGGCCATAGCTCAGTGGTAGAACATCTATTTGGCATGCAGAAGGTCCCAGGTTCAATTTCGGGTGGGGCTGGGAGTGGCCTCTGCATGAAAACTTGAAGCGCTGCTGCTGGTCAGTGTCTGACTCTGTATAAGACATCTCCTATGTTTCTACGAAAGGGGGGCCTGATTTTCAAATCCCTCAGTACCCCCCCTCTCATAACAATACTGTATATAAATCACTGCCTTTAGTTTGTTGTTATGTTTTAAGAGTTTTTCATCTATTTTGATTTTATTTCTTACCTATTTTTGGTTAGTCACACTTAGGCATTGGCTTGAAGAGTGGGGTAGAGAAACTTGCATAAATAATAATTATAATAAGTGTAAACGTTGCTGATCCCTGGTTTTAAGCTTCTTCTACATCTTCTGATGTGTTCCTGTCCAACGTTGTATATTTATACATTTTGGGGGTTTCTTTTATTTGGCTTTTCAATGATGACCCCCCCACCCCTTTTCAATTTTAGCTCTACAAATGCTAGGCTGCCATGATTCTATAATGTCAACACACTTACCTGGGAGTAAGCCCACTGAACATAGCAGTACTGTCTTCTGAGTAAACATGTATAGAATACCTAGGCCCTCCAGATTTTGCTGAACTACAACTCCCATCAGCCCCAACAAACAGAACCAACTGTCAGAGATTATGGGAATTGTAGTTCAGCAACATCTGGAGGGCCAAAGGTTCCCCGCACCTGGGTTAGCGCATTGAACTGGGATTAGGGAGAGGCAATCTTACCTCCCTCATAGGGCTGTTGTGAGATTTAGTTATAAAGGGGAGGGAATCAATTTTATACCCTCTGGCTGTGGAGGCTCATAGTGGATAGGTCACCCTTTATTAATCTGATTTGTGCAGGTTTCAAAACATGTCCCACTTGGAGCAGAGGCTTGCTTGAAATTAGAGTGTGTGTCTAGGCAAGCTTGGCTAATAACTGGGTGAATCTTTGGGGGCCTTTGGACTTTTCTTTGTTGACAAAAAAAGTGTGCAAGGCATACTGGGTAAAGCTAATTCAAAATACAGCATTTTTCGTCATTGTAACAACAATGTGTCACAGCACCAACATCACGTAAATTTAAAAACAAAGTGCAATGACCTTGCCTGATCAAACCCAAAGTTCAGGACATCCATTGCCAATGATGACTATCCAGGGGTCTCCAGAAACCCACAAGCAGAACAAGAAGGTGCCAGCTCTTCCATCCTGCTGTGGGACCCCAGTACAGTATGCAGGTAGACTGTCCCTCTACTTGGAGGCTCAAAGTTTGCTCTCTTAGCTGATCACCATAGATGTGGGATGGGGAAGCTGTGCCCCCCCCCGCTCCCGATGATGCTGAACTATGTCTCTCATAATCCCTGACCATTTGCCATGTTGTCTGGGGCTGATGGGAGTTTGAGTCCAGCAACATCTGAAGGGGACCAGTTTGCTCACCACTTAGTGTGGGCCTTGAAGGGCTGATCTCTCCCTCTCCCTCTCCCTCTCCCTCTCCCTCTCCCTCTCCCTCTCCCTCTCCCTTTCCCTTTCCTTTTCCCTCCACTCTGACTTTCCTTTATTGTTTCTGGCTTTTTTTGTTTCTAAGCCTGATGCCAGGGCCTGTCTCTCTCTTTATTTTTAACGTAACTTGATCTGAGAGATTATTGTTGTCTGAAAAGCAGATTTAAAAATTTATAAGAAAAGCAGAATTAAAAAATTATAAATAAATACAACTTTGGAAGGCCTTGAATACACTAAAGTAGAAAGACATTATTATTTTTATTATTTTTATTTCTATTCCACCCTTTATCTGAGGATCAGAGGGCAGTTTGCAATACAAAAATATTTCCATCAGGTAGTAACCTACATACATGCATAGATGTACCATATTAGCCAAAGGCCTGGGAGAAAAGGAATGTTTTTGCCTGGTGCCTAAACAGATGTAACAGAGTATCCAGTTTTCAAGAAAAAATGAAATACAGTATACACATCTGTAAACCAGAGAAGAAATGAAATATACACATCTGTAAACCAGAGGTTACTTTTTAGGAACATAGAAAGCTGTCTGATACTGAGTCAGACCAGCGCAATGTTGTCTACACTGACTGGCAGCAGCTCTGCAGGGTTTTAGACGACTGTTTTGCCCATTTCCTACCTGGAGATGGAACCTGCAACCTTGTGCATGCAAATTATGTCTGCCACTGACCTAAGCTCATTCCACACATTTAAGTGCCTTTTTGTATAGACTCCATGTGTTCATTTATAGTCGTCAACAACAACAACCACAACCCAAATTTCTAGCTCTTAAGTGTCTACAGACATTCATGAAAGTATTTGAAACATAGGAAGTTGCAGTTGGATTATCGGTCTATGTTAGCTCAGTATCATCCACACTGTCTGGCAGTGGCTCTCTAGGATTTCAGACAAGTCCTTCCATCCCCACCTGGAAACTGAGCCTGGCACCTTCAGCCTGCAGAGTAGATGCTGTACCACTGAGCTGTTGCCCGTCTTTCCTCATTTTCTCTGCTTCCGGCGAGAGAAGTGCAAACTTAAGTTGACCAGAGCAGTGTGGTTGCAGCAGGGAGCTCAATCAGCTGCTGTGCCGTTTTAGATTGTGATACATGGGCTGGATTGCTTTAGGTCGTACTGGGGGGCTGTTGTAAGGAGGGAGGGGTGGGAGCCCACCCCGCACCCCCCGCACCCCCCGCCAAGGATCTGTTAGTGTCTCCTAATGCACGAAGGTCCTTCCTCTCCTCTGCTCTTCTGCCTCCATACTGACATCTCAGGTCCCAGGGTCCAGTGGCCGAACTCTTAATTGCAAGGCCTTATAATGTTGCAAGCTTATTGGGTCACTTCTCGAATGCTCGATGGCTTCTCAGCTGTTGCACAGAAATGGCAATTCTTCCTCATGCTGCCTTTACATTCTCCCCCTCCCATACTTAAAATGCAACATCTCTTAAGTACTTGACAACCAATGAAGGGTGGTTAAATTCCCATCATGTCCTGTTTGGGAGCTTCCCAGAAGCATCACAACTGTCTTCTGTTGGAGACAGGCCACTGGATGGATTTTTGGTCTGGTCCGCCAAGGAGATTTTAATGCTCTTGAATCCTGAATGAGATATCATACATTGCTGTTACCGCAAATAGAGGCTGAATGAGAATTAGGAGACCCACTGTCCTTGGCACCCAGCTGAAGAGTGTGTTTGTGTGTGGAAATCTGTTCTAACAATCCTTTATAAGCAGGACAGGTTGTTTAAAGGGTAACTGTAATCCACAAAGAGGCCAACAATGGATCTTCAGAGTTAAGGGAAGAATAGCTTTATTGTTCCACCTGTAGGGGTTCCCCCCCCCAATGTTATTGACTTCAGGCAGTCAGCATTCCATGCCCACTAAGCCCTATCTCCTCTTTGCACCCCACTCCTTTTTAAAAATGATTATTATTATTTTGCACTTCTGCAAACCTTAGTGCTTCTCCCTACCTCCTACACCTGGGCCTGCTGATTACTTCCCTTGCTTGTGTGGATGGGGCTGTTTATGGATCGGCACTCACCCACTGAACATCAGAAATAAAAGGAATCCTAATTGATGGTCCACAGGGTGGATTTGATTTAAATCAAATCAAATCGATTTAAATCACTTGACTCAAACTTGACTTAAACTCCCCCCCCCCCCGATAGACTCATTATTGCTGGTATAATCTTAATATTTACAACCAGAGGAAGGTTTCACTTTTGGAATAATAAATTTTCAGAGTAGTTTTTACAGTTATATCAAAAAATACTGATTTGGTTACACTTAGAAATACATAGATAATTATGAAATTATTGTGAGGTTTAATAAGTTAACTGTTTATATTTGGACAACTTTTCTGCTGTACTTTATTGGAAGGAGAAAAATAATCATTTATTTAATAACAATTTAAACAATTTATTTAACTAGAGCAATAATATTATAGCATATGTATCCATGTTTGTTTTCGATGTGGATAATTTTTTTTAAAAAACCAGACTGAGTTTTAGCACACATGAAAAACTTAAAACAAATCCTTATTTCCTGATGTATGGCCTTTGGGCTATAATGTAACTTAAATAGAAAACTATCTTTAGAAAGATTTTTCCTCCAAAAGCATTTTATTTTAAAAATCCGATTGAAATAATAATAAAAAATGATGTTTATCCACCCTGGAGGCCCACAAATATTGCTTTGGCTTACTAGCCAGCCACAATTTGTGATTGCCACCAGCCCACTCTCCTGCATACTCTGACGTGGACCAGGGTCTTCTCTCATTAGTGCAGGAAGTATAGAGAAGCAAGAAGAGTAGGTCTAACTCTGAGCATGGCTGATGATGGATATCACCCAACATAAGGGAGCAGAGACCAGAATGGAATAACCAGGCTTGCAGGAAGCCTGAATGGGCACATTCCATGCTGCAACATTTTATTGCAAATCCCACGAATAGTAGCTGTAAATGAATAATATGGGTCTATCTCTTAAGCATAATTATTTTTGATGGGGGGGGATTCTAACCAGTGAAATGATCACAGGGGAAATTAATAAAAACAACACCCCACAGTTTAAATCTGCTGGCTGCAGCTGGCTGAGTTTGCTGCTGCTGGATAGAACCAGCAGTCTGGGTTGCTGGATGGTTTTTTGTTTTTTCCCCCCTGGCGTGTAACTTTCCACTGGCCACGCCTGTGCAAAAATGTTCTGCTGTCGTTTTTCCCCACAGGCCTTCCTTCCCCTCCTCCCACAAATCTGTAACAGCCGGGAAACCTTACATTTAAGGAAGGAGAAGAATCTACTTCGCTACCCTTAATCCAAAAGGATGCAAACAGATATTTCTCTAAACTCTTTCCCCCCCCTCATTTAGGGATTTGTGATATTGCCCCTTCCGTTCAATTTTGTATAATTGACCCTGGGGATAGTCCCCAGGCCCCACTTTGCCTCCCTAAACCCAGATGCTTGCCGTTGCTCAGAGCGCTGGAATATAGGAAGTGGTGTTCTGAGCTGTACCTGGAGATGCTGGGTTTTCAACACAGGACCAAGCTACGGCTCTTCCCTCACAGGATAAAACAAGTTTCCAGTCCTCATGGTGTCGTACTAAGGGCCGATTTAAATAGGAACAGAAGAAGCTGCCTTGTACCGATTCAGACCATTGCTCCATCAAGCTTGGTATTTTCTATCCTGAGGGTGGGGAACCTTAGAGTAGATCCCCAGGCCAAATCCATACCCGCCATGTGTCCTAGAGAAAAAAAGGGGAGGACATCCCATTTCTCCATGTGAAATTGCAGTGGGTATTTTGGGTGCTGTGATCTCACACCCTGAAAAAAGCACTTGTGGGGGGAGATAGCAGCGCAGGTCACATGCCTCACCCGGGAGCACGTCCTGGAAAACATGCACCCCAGCTTTTAATCTAAAAAAGTTGGACTGGATGCATATGCAGCCCTCTAGTCTAGGCCACACGCTCTTCTCTGTTTTGCTTTGCACCTTCCTTGAGTGTTGGTGTCTGGCCGTAAGGTGCCCTTCGTTCTGATAAGGCCCTTTGTTTGCCTGGATGGAGGAAAGAAAGCAGTGTGTGGGAGTATATGGAGAAATTAGCCTAAGTAAAACACACCTTTCTTGCTCCATCTACTTTTGCCCCTGGCACGTGGCCTAGAAGGGCTGAAAAAAAACGGTTCCCCACCCCCATGATTTATCACGTGGCCCATTGAAGTCTTCCCTGTCGCTCTCAGTAGCTTATTGCAGGTTGCCAAAACCGCTTCAAGTAAACAACCTTCTTCATTCTATTCAGGGCTCCTCGTTTCTCTTGCTTGAGATTTCCTGCAACCTGAAGTCTGCCACCATTGAGATTTTGCCAAGCTGGTAGTGCTCCAATGCATTCTCCAACACGAACTTCAAAGCCCCCCAAAATGAGAAGGGAAATGCCCAAGCAGGTAATGTCAGGGAAAGCTAAGATGGTAATGTGGAAAGGCTTCCAGTAGTGCCAGGAAGCCATCCAGGGAGCAGACCATACGGCTGCCTGTCCAGAAGCTAAGAAGCTGCCTGATACTGAGTCTGGCCACTGGGTCCATCTAGCTCAGTGCTATCTGCACTGGCTGGCAGCAGCTCTTCAGGGTTTTAGGCAGGGAGTTTCTCCTAGCTGCTGGGGACTGACCCTGAGACCTTCTCCAAACAGAACAGGGCCTTTACTGCTGAGCTACAGCTCTTCCCTAAAATTAAAGCAAGAATCTAGTCCTCATGGTTCTGAATTTAAGGGCCAACTTTGATAGGAACATAGGAATCTGCCTTAAACTGAGGCTGGCCTTTGATCAATTTATCTCAGTATTGTGTACACTGATGGACAGAGGCTCCAGAATTCCAGAGGAGTCTTTTCCATCTGTGCCTGGAAGTGCCAAGGATTGAACCTGGGACTTCCGACTGGTGGCAGTTCTCCAGGGTTTCAGGCAAGAGTGGATCCCAGCCTTACCTGCTTGTAAACGTACTTTCAGGGCAGCTTTTTATATGGCAAAATCACCATCCTGGTGTTTTGGTCACTTAGTGACATTTCCTTCTGCCCTCTTCCTTCAGGTGAACGGCACAAAGAGTCACCCGGCCACCGGTTGCGATGAAGAGAATGGTCTCGGGGAAGATGTCAAATCCTTCTTGGGTGACGAACGGCAGCTCCATTGCTTTGATGACCTTACCAAAGTGAATCCTGTGACCATCACAACTGGTAGAGTTTAAAAACAAACAAACACCACTGTGCATTCACATGTCACTAGAAGACCAGGGTGGTGAACCTGTGGCCCTCGGTCCAATTTCATGCAGCCCTCAGCATCACCCGGCACCCCAGGCTGTGGGCCTACTCTTTCTGTTCTGCCCTCTCCCACATTCAAGGAACAAACTCATTTCCCCTAGTGCATTTCTTCCATTACACCCCCCCCCCCAAATAAACCCTCCTCACCTTGGTTCTTGGGATTGGGGCTGAACTAAAAAGACCCCAGTCTCTCAGCTGTCTATAATTTATACCAGCAGTGTGGGAAGCTGTATCTCTCTAGATATTGCTGGGCTACAGCTCCAACATTTGGAGTCTTACAGCTCCCCCACTCCTGCCTTGTTGGGGGGGGGGGAGGTTGAGTTCGCAAACATGAAATAGCACATTTCTTGCCATTGATGAAACCTTCCGTCGTCCTCAGTCCTGAAGTGCCTGCAAGCGAGATACGCCATCGACGTGTTTTACACCAATGCCGGCAGCAGCCTGGTGGCAGTCAACCCCTTCCGGACGATACCGCCTCTCTACTCGCTCGAGCTCATGAGGGACTACCACACTGCCCCCCGCCTTCAGGTGAGTGAGGGGTGGAGGGCGGACTGCACCAGCTCAGCTCCTGCCAAATGAGATCTTTAACAGTTGGTGGCTTTTAAAAAGGAAGCTGTAAAGGCTGCACTTTTGGAGCAGAAGTCATGATGGGGTAGGGAAGGTTGCAAGCTTCCCACCTGCCCTGCATCCATCATCGCCCTTAGGTTCCCACTAAGCCATTAACCCATTGGGTGGGGAACAGATGCAACCCTCCAATGCCTTTTGGACTCCAATTCCCATCAGCCCCAGCCAGTTTTGCCCAATGGTTAGGGATGATGAGAGCTGGTGTGCAGAAAGATCTAGGGATCCAAGGACTACAGTTCCCATCATCCCTAACCGTTGGTGGCCCATGGTCATGGATGATGGGGACTGAAGTCTGCAAGATCCAGAGGCCACAGGTTCTCCACCCCTGTATTTAGTGAGCTGCACCTGACAGTAGCTTTTTCCCTTCCAAAAAACCACACATGTTCGCTCTTTTGCTGCTCAGGAACTCAAACCTCATGTCTTCGTGGTAGCAGAGGAGACCTACAGGAATGTCCAGAGCCAGATCCCACCTGTAAACCAGTCCATCATTGTGAGCGGCGAAAGTGGAGCTGGGAAGGTAAGGGAAAGACTTCCTTCAGGCATATTTCTGGGATCGTCTGCCTGCCTGCCCACCTCTGGGTGAAGGCCATGTTGCTGGATGGGTGGCTTGTGTAGGTGAATAGCGAACAGAACTTTTCCTTTTATATTTTATCTTTTATGCATTACCTCAAAGTGCAAGGCTTTTTCTGATCTGTGCAAAGTTCCCTGCATGTGGACAGCTACCATATCTGAGAAAGGTGTTATGTAGCCCTGATGTCATAGTGTCCTTATGAGCTATCCACTTTTGGTTTTGATAATACACTGCAGTTTCCTATCGAATCCGAAATTGGGAAACCGTGACTTATTCTGACCCAGGGGTGGGGAACCTTTTTCGACCCAGTGGCGGTGCTGTCATTTTGGCCCCAGGCCAAGACCTTTGTATGCCCAGGCATTTTAGAGTTGTGTAAGCAGTTTATTTATTATATATCTCACCAGGGCCACAAACATATCATTAAAACAAGATCATTAGAAACATTCCAAAGCAGCGTAAAAGCAATCACATTCCCTCAGCCAATGATTTCAGGGTTGTCAGGCTCAGTATCTTTCAGCCATCAATCACTTGGGTAAACATGAATGTCTTTCAAATCATCCTGAAAAGTCAGTATTGAGGGAGACAGATGCACCTCCCCCAGGGAGGGTATTCCACAAACTGGGAGCCACCACTGGAAAAGACCATGCTGCAGGTCGGCACCAGCTAGCCCCCCATGGCAGCACCAACACCTCACCTGCTGATCGCAGGGTTCGAGGTGGTGGATTGTTTTACTTGCTCTGTAGTTTTTTTGCAGCTTTATTTGTTCTGAGCATTTTAGTATGTGTTTGGTATGTTTAAGACTTGGTTGGCTGGCATTTATTTTCTGTACCCTGTCCCGGTATCGGCATTGATGGCAGGTGGGGAAATATTTTTTACTAAACTGATAAATGGGAAAGGAGAAGGGAGGTTGGAGCGTTGGAGTCCAAGCTTCCCACAGTCATTGGCCATTCTATTTAGCACATGGGTGAGCTGAGCAGTGCCTGTTCACACATTCTAGCAGCAAGTTCTCTGCACGTGGGAACAGTCTCAAAATGCTAGCTCTTCATTTGTGGCCTCTCCCTCTTTCCCTCCCCGTGAACACCTTTCTGATTCAATGACATCTGTCAAGAGCAGCCCACAGCTCACATTCATGACCATCTTTCCAGACATGGACCTCGCGTTGCCTGATGAAATTTTACGCCACGGTCGCCTCGTCCTCCACCATCCCCAAAGGCAGTGTGGCAGTGGAAAGGATAGAAAAGAGGGTGTTGGACTCCAACCCAGTGATGGAAGCCTTTGGTAAATATGACTTTTGAATAGATATATTCCTGCCAGTGTAGCAGCACAGATCAAACTGCCAAACCACAGGTGGTGTGAACTGTGCTTTGGGTTCTGTGGACAGCAGGCAAACCATGACTTGAAAGAACCTCAGCTGGGCTTTCATTTCAAATTGAATTTTAAAAGCCACCAAATAGAAAACCGCCTTCCAAGTACTAATCGGTACACTTTAAGGCTCCCAGTTGTTGATCTGCAGCCATGTCTTAATGTGCTGCACACCTGAAACCACATATGACATCAGGTAGTACAGATGTGTGCGGCTTGGGGGAAATGGTCTAGCAGGCCAGGAGTTTCGCATGTCTGTTGTACAATAGGGTTGCCATATTTCAAAAAGGTGAGAATCCGGACACAAAGGGGTTTTTTTTTGCCAAAGTTGTGAGCAATTTTTAGTTTTGCCCAAAGTTGTTGAGCTTTTTTGGAGCTATTTTAAAGGGAAATCGCCCAAAACGACACTGCCAACATGGGTTGCCATACCTCCGGATTTTCCCGGACATTTTTGAGATTTCTGCTCCCGACTGCAGTATGCTGGCTATGTACGGGAAATTCCAGCCATATGGCAACCCTATTCTACATTAACAGGGATTTCCCATTGTGTGCATACAAATGGTGAACTGTCTATTCCCAGAATCTGCCAATCCGCTACATTTCCTTCCTTAAGAGGGAGAATTGCCTTGACTGGTGTGTTGTTGTTTTATTTTTGATTATTAATCTGCCTCTTCTCTTGTTCTCCACTTGGGCTTGACTTCGCAGGAAATGCATGTACCCTTCGGAACAGCAACAGCAGCCGTTTTGGCAAATACATCCAGCTTCAGCTAAACAGGTATGAATTTAAAAAAGAGAGAGAGAGACATACAGCTGGACAGCACTGAAGTTGGCTGACATTGCCACTAGTTCCTAACTGCAAATTTTGTGCTGTCTTTATTGCCATGAGGACATGTGCTGAACTTGGCATGCATCCTTGGGGTTGATGGGGTTCACAAACTTCCAGATACTTAGAAATATATTGAAAAATGATTTCTGAGCATTTTTCTCCAGGTCTCAGCATCTAACAAGTGCTTCCATCCAGACTTTCCTGCTGGAGAAAACAAGGGTTGCCTACCAAGCCCCCTGTGAAAGGAACTTTCATATCTTCTACCAGGTTTGTGCCATCAGTGTTTTTTGTTGTTATTATTTCAAATACATGACCTTTCCTTTTTGTATGTTTACATGCGGGGGAATGCAGAGTCAGTATCTGGCTTCTGCTCCTTTGAGGGTCCCAAAATCGGTAACTTAAACTTGATAAGTATTACCAAATTAATTAAACACAAAGAGAAACCCTTGAAATAATTTGATGTCAGTTAATTACAGCAGCACAGGAAGCAGCCTTCATACCAGGTCAGATCCTTGGTCCATCTAGCTCAGTACTGTCTACACTGGGTGGCAGCAGCACTCCGGGGTTTCAGGCAGGGATCTCTCCCTGCCCTGTCTGGCGATTCTAGGGATGGATTCTGCGTAGTCGCTCCTCTTTATTCCAAGTGTGGGTTTTGTGAAAGTAAGTTTAGGCAGACGTATGTTATTTATATTTCTCTGTGTTACTAATAATTGGGGAATAAAGAAAACAATGATGTTAACCTGTCATTCCTTCATTTTTTTTTTAAATTGGCAAATCTGTATGTTTGTTCCTTAGTTTAGGCCAGGGGTTCCCAACAAAATTTTCTCGAGGACCCCTCATCGAGCCGCTATTGTGACAAGGACCCCCATTAATTCCTAACCCTAAAATTAAAAAGTGAGAGCCAAATTAAGAGTCTTTTTATATTTTATATTTATACGTTTTTTTACAGTTCTTCCTCTTCATCTGTAGGCCTTTGTCGTTTTAACGAACCACTTTTTAACCAACGGTCCATTTTTAACTACGCAAACTGTAGCTTCCGCGAAAAACGCTTTGTTTACAAACACTACTGTTTTGCAAAGAGGCAGCGCGTGCCAGGGAGGAGGGAGGGGAATGGAGAAGACAGGGTACCTGCGCAGTAGCGCACAAATGAAGTAGAATGCGCGCGTTGCCTCTTTGCAAAACAGTAGTGTTTGTAAAGCGCCACCTAACGGCATACAGCAGAACTACTGCCTCTATCTAATTCTAGTTTTGCGCTAGACTCTGCTCATGCAGGAAGCGGTCAAAACAAAAAATCTGTTATCATACGAAATATATTTAATATATTTTTTATTCTAATAGCATCTTGCGGACCCCTCTGGCATAGCTCGCGGACCCCTGGGGGTCCCCGGACCACCTGTTGGGAACCACTGGTTTAGGCAAATGCCTCTTTGCATGGAAAATATTGTAATTGTTTTGTCATCAGCTAGATTTTATGTTACATATGGTTTTAATATTTTTTGTTATTTTCTTTTGTTTGTATGCAAACTTTTCCCTCTCTTGATATAAGCTACAAATTGTAAAATATGAAAGCAGACAGGCAGACTGTTGTGCGCTTTGGAAACCATGGGTTGTATCTGACTAACTTCTACTCAGAGTAAACCCATTGAAACTAATGGGCATGACTAACTGAAGTCCATTCATTTCAACAGGTCTATTCTGAGTAGAACGGGCTTGGCTACAACCACCACGGTTTTGGCTCCAAACCATAGTTTTGGCATGATGTAATATTGTGCCATTGCTTTTAAATTTAATGTGAGTGATTCCCTTTTCTTGTCTCATTTTACTCTTCCCTACATTTCTCTACATGCACACATATATAATTTGCTGCTTACGCTACCATTGCTTGCTTTGAGGAGAATTGCCTGAACTGTTTACTCTTCCTTTCCAGATTGCAAAAGGTGCCAGTCACGAAGAACGACTGGAATGGGACGTCGCTGAAGGGGCAAAATTTTGCTGGCTTCCGAATCCTGAAAAGACTCTAGAAGGTGTTGCTTTGGGACCATATATTGTAAAAGGAACCTCAGCTGCTTTAGGGGAAGCAGTGGGGAAGTTTAAGAATAAGCTTAAAGAAATGTAGGCTCTCTGTTAAGGAAAGGCTGCATGGTTATCTGTCAGGGGGGTTGCAACCGCTGCTGTGTTGAGGACTAGAAACTTGTGGTCCTCGAGATGTTATTATTACCACATTCTTGCCTGGATGGAAAGTAACCTACTACACAAAGAGAAATTTTGCAGTCATTGCTCTGCCCACTTTTGCCTCGGGGCCCCGTCCACCAGAGGCACCATTTCACAGCTTTCTTCCCAATGGGGATAATACTCTTAAGAGACACACCATCTCCATCTCTAACTTGAGGGTCTCTTTCTCTTCCACAGAGGACTCCTTTGAGGTGACACGAGAGGCGATGTCGCATCTGGGCATTGACTGCTCCACGCAGAATAATGTTTTCAAGGTTGGTTGAAACACAGAACTGTGCCCCTGCTAGTGGCTTTACTATGATAATGCCTGGAAGGAGGATGGAGAGTGGCATGTCTCTGGCCACACTCCCCTATAGTATGTGGCCCTCAGAAAGTTGCCCACATGGGAATACGGTCCTTAAGGTGAAAAAGGTTTCCTGCCTCTGGCTTAAATCGTTGGCAGGGTGAACATTGATGACTTCCTACCCAGATTCTGCAGGGACGTTTGGAGTGCTGGCTCCTAGCTAACCTGAATCGTCTATGTGCCCCAAAGTGTTCCCCCACCCTTGAAGCATCTCATCCCTTTTCCCCCAGATATTAGCAGGTCTTCTCCACCTGGGTAACATCCAGTTCTCTGAGGCTGAGGATGAGTCGCAGCCTTGCGAACTGGACGACAGCGCCAAAGGTGAGTCGCCATGATCCCTCCGATCCCTGAAAAAATTGGTTTTATTATTCATTATATTTTTAGACCAGCCTTCAACTAAAGTTCCCAGGATGCTAGGCAACAATTACAGTAGCCTCCTTCACACTAATTATACTTTCAAACCATGGCTTAGACAGAGAGCATCATGAGGGTATTTAGAGGGAAAATCACTAAAGTCTGATTTGGCTTAACGTTGTGTGTGAACTTTTGAGTTGCCTTGCTCTCAGAAAAGAATGAGTGGTAAACCAAGGACAAACCGCAAGATTAAGTGGGAATCTTTTTTTTAAAATAGCCACAGAACCTTAAATAAAGCAAAATAAAATCTTCCAAACCCAGGATTTGCAAAGGCTGCTTCCAGATTATTAAAGGTGCCCGTAGAGCAGTTGCTGGAAACGCTGCGGATCCGGACAATAACAGCTGGGAAGCAACGGCAGGTATTCAAGAAGGCTTGCCCCAAGGTTGAATGTGGGACGAGAAGGGACTGTCTTGCCAAGGTCATCTATGCCAAGTAAGTGCTCTGGACCTTGTTTCAGGAGCTGCTTCTGTGTCACCCTCTCTCTTTGGCTTTCCTTGCCTTTTGTTCTCCCCCAAAAGAAAAGGAGCAGCCTAATTCTGTCCTGGTAACACCCCTGGAAGGTAGGCAAGCCCGCAGTGGAGAATATAACCTGTGTGGCAGATCTGGGTCTGGTTTGGCTTTCACATTCCAAGCCCAGTGCTTTATTCGCTGCCTTGCACTAGTCTCCAGGTGGTTTTAACTGCAAGGCAATGATAATGATTCTGTTTACAGTGGTACCTCGGTTTATGAACACAATTGGTTCTGGAAGTCTGTTCATAAACTGAAGCGAACTTTCCCATTGAAAGTAATGGAAAGTGAATTAATCCGTTCCAGATGGGTCCGCGGCGTTCATAAACCGAAAATTCGTAAACCGAGGTGTTCATAAACCGAGGTTCCACTGTACTTGATTCAGGAGTGGGGAACCTTAGGCCTAGGAGCCAATTACAACCTCCAGGACACTTTCTGTGGCCCTCAGGGCTCTCTCTGGGCCACACCTCCTTCCCAGCCACACCCCTCACCAGCTTCATACCCCCCTTTAAATGATTGGCATGGCTCGGGTGTGTCCCTGAACTCTTGGCTTGTCTGGAGTCGGGACAGAGGAGTGCTTGTAGAAACCAGCCTACTGTTCAGAGGTAACATTTGCTTTCCACCCATGTTTACCTCGGCCCTGCGCACCACTGGGATGTGGCCCCTGGGAAATTGCCCACCCGGGAGTGCCGCCTCTGGCTGAAGGAGGATTTCCCACCATAGCTGTCAAGTTCTCCCTTTTTTTAAGAGAAATTCCCTTATGCTGAATAGGCTTCCTTGCGAGAAAAGAGAAAACTTGACAGCTATGATTTCCCACCTCTGAATCAATAGACCTAGACCGCTTTCTTCTATGGAGACCCTGTCCAAAGCAACCATCAAGCAAATCTGAAACATATATTTAAAACCTTTTAAATCAGACTTGGGTGTGGGGTATTGACAGACATACGACTCTTGCACCCAGGAAAATTAAAAATTAATTTTTTAAAAAAAATAAGGAAGCACCCATGTCTCCCTCTGATACTGAAGTTGGGTGGAATGTGCCAACAGGATTGTGGCAGAGTGGGGCCACTGAAAAACAAGAGGGAGCTATCGGAGTGCTCATGAGCATGCTCAGTAGCCATGGAATGTTCAGTATGAGTTGGGGGGAAATAGAAAGCCGTGAGTTACAGGTGGAGAACGGAATGGAACAGTGTGTCTGGAAAAGGGGAAGACTGATTGGCTGGAAGTCTGCTCGGAAGTGCAGATACGCCACAACACAGTCGGAGCAACTGTCACTCATGATGAAAACCAGCCTTGCCACGTTTGTG
This sequence comes from Zootoca vivipara, assembly GCF_963506605.1. Taxonomy (NCBI): domain Eukaryota; kingdom Metazoa; phylum Chordata; class Lepidosauria; order Squamata; family Lacertidae; genus Zootoca; species Zootoca vivipara. The sequence continues at coordinate 6,120,074 of NC_083290.1, read as the reverse complement.
TTTAGACCTTTTCAGGTTCACTAATTTTTAGATCACTGATGGGGAACCCGTGGCCTTCGAGATGTTTTGGACTTCCGACTCCTACCAGCCTCCAACCAGCAAATGGCCAATGATCAAGGATGATGGGAGTTGTCTGATCAGACAACCTTTGCAGGGCCATTGCTTTAAATGTTGGTTTGAGCCCATCTTTGCAATTCCCCAAGTTAACTCTGCACAAAGCATGTGTGCTTTGGGGGAGGCAAGGTGGGGAAGGGATCATTCTTTCACTTGTCCTAGGTTCAGTCTCAATATTGAAACAGATTTTTAGGCTAGAAGATTAAGCCCTGCACAAGATCTGTGCCACAAACGTTTAGGCTTCTCTGTGTCTGCCTCCTCCCCTTGTACCTGTTTCAAACAGGGTGTCTGTCTCTCCAGCCAATTGGGATGGCACAGTAGCTTTTTTCTGTTACAGGTTATTTGACTGGCTGGTGGCCGTGATCAATGGAAGCATCAATGCAGATCCTTCTGTCTGGAGCAACTTCATAGGTAACATTTTTCAGTTCCTCCTGGGTGTGGGGTATCAACAAACATATGACTTGCACCCAGGAAATCCAGACTCTGTGCTTTTAAAAAGCTGGATTTTGCAGCCTGGATATAAATCATTCAGACCCAGGGCAGGGTAGGGTTGAAGGCAGGGAATACTTTCAATTTGCAAATAACTTACTTTCTAGACTGCTCACACGAATCCCACATGAAGGCCACTACACCTTTGCTTGTGGGTGAAGGCTGACAATGTGGGGTTTGGGCCATGGGGCATATTTTGAATTTTGAGGAAGTATTGTGGGCACCAGTCACAAGATTGCTCCCATGGGACATGCACCATGACACAAAATGCCTGCCACATCTAAAAGAGCAGGAGAGATAAATGATGTCAACATGCCCTGTCCCACCCCAAAAAACTCCATCAGTGGTGGAAAAGGCACTTCAATCAGCCACCTCCATGCTTGCTTATACAGAGAAGCTGTATGCTACTCTACTCTGTTCAGAACGGGTGGGCAAGTGGTGTCTAATCCTGGCAACTGGTGGGAAGGGCCCCACAGCTCAGTGGCTGAGTATCTGCTGTCCCTGGTTCATTCCACAGAATCTCCAGGTAAGACTAGGAGAGACTCCCTGCCTGAAACCCGGGCGAGCTGCTGTCAGTCACTGTAGACAATACTGAGCTAATGGTCTTGCTTGATAGGAGACAGCTTCCTACACCCCAGTGCAGACAGGAGTTGAGCAAGAAGAGTAAACAGCCTCTCTTGTACACTGGGGTTTGGAGGGGATATTTCTAGAGACTTTTTGCAGGCACCCCATTGGGGACCCTGGAGCAGCAGGGTAGGGGAGGGCAGGACATTGTCTTAATCGAAGCACCCCAGATTGCTGGATCCAGCCGCCTTGTCTCCCACCCCAACTTCCAGGCCTGTTGGATGTTTACGGCTTTGAATCTTTTCCGCACAACCACCTGGAGCAGCTGTGCATCAACTATGCCAACGAGAAACTGCAGCAGCATTTTGTAGCCCATTTCCTCAAAGCGCAGCAGGTAATGCCCGTGTTTGGGTTCTCCCACGAGGCTGTTTTGCAACAGCCAGGTCCAACATCGGTAGAAGGGGGGTGGGGCTTGGGCAACATGCTGTGAGTGGCCCCACCTCCTCCTCCTCCTTCTGTTTCCCCAGGAAGAGTATGCTGCAGAAGGCCTGGAGTGGTCTTTCATCAACTACCAGGACAATCAGTGCTGCCTGGATGTAATTGAAGGCAGTCCAGTCAGCATCTTCTCTCTGCTGAACGAGGTGGGTCCAAAGCGGAGGCTTGACAGCCATCTGTCAGGAATGCTTTGATGATGTTTCCTGCTTGGCAGGGGGTTGGACTGGATGGCCCTTGTGGTCTCTTCCAACTCTATGATTCTATGATTCAAAGTGCTCAGTTTCCAGTGATTTGGGCTGCTTTGAAACCACTAGTCATTCCTGGCTTTCTGAGAGTGCTGACATCCGTGGATTAGGCCTGTTGGATATATAGCCAAGACTGTGTGGTATAGTGGTTAGAATGTTGGACTAGGATTAGGGAGAAGCAAATTTATTTATTTATTGTGCTTCTGCCAACCTCATGGTTCCCTAGCCCAAGCCTGCAGGCTTCATTCATTCAGTCATTTACTAACTACAGTAACTAACTTTCTATACCACCCTTCATCCTAGGATCGCAGGGTGGTTTACAATATACCGTAAAAACACAAAAATGCAGACCATAGTAGCAAACAAAAACAGTAACCTTCCATCTTGTGTATGGATAGTAATACTTCAGCTCCCCATTGACTGATAAGCATTAGCACTCACACCCTGAACGTCTGTAATAAAGGGAACATTTTCATAAAGGCAGCATAGCCTCCTATTTACAGGGGAGTAAGAGATTTTTGTCTTGAACATGGATGGTTAGCCTTTTTTGGACCAAGGACCACATTGACCAATGGTTGACCTTCCAGGGACCAAAGTGTAACAGGTGGGTTTTGCGAAACAAGAAATGTTAATGTTTTAAGGGACACATTTTGGGTGGAGTGGGTCACAAAAATTTTTTGACATCACAGCAGGAAGAGCGATCAGTTAAAAAAAACAATATTGAAAATCATCAAGTGAACTTTATTGCTGAGTGGAGATTTGAACCTTTATCTGTATTTTAATAATTAGTTTTTAATATTATTTCAGTTATACTAACGTTTATTTACTTCGTGACAATTATCTTTTACATGTTTCCAGCTTTTGTATTTTATCTGTGTGTTTAAACTTGTGTAAGTCACCTTGAGTCCTGGTCTGGGGAAAAGATGGGATATTAATAATAATAATAATAATAATAATAATAATAATAATAATAATAAATAATTGAACCCTGGTCTCCCAGGTCCTAGTCTGACACTCAGATCTAATACTCAAGAGAGGTAATGCCTTTGTAGTTGGAGGTTTGATTTACCCACAATGGCAAACACTTACTGCTCTCCATAGTGTCAATTAAAATTCACTTGGCATCCCCTCCCCACTTCTGTCAGTCCAACTTTCCCCATTCTTGCCATTTCTCTCTCTTAGGAATGCCGACTCAACAGACCCTCCAACACCAGCCAGCTTCAAACCCGGATTGACGTGGCTTTGTCTGACAACCGGTGTGTTAGCAGGGACCGGTTTAGTAAGGAGCCCAACTTCATTGTTTCCCATTACGCTGGGGATGTCCGCTATCAGGTGGAAGGAATGGTGGAAAAGAACAAGGTACACTCAGTAGTGCAATAGCAACAACAACTTATTATTTATACCCCGTCCATCTGGCTGGGTTTCCCCAGTGGCCGATTCAGATGTGCAGGGTCCCTTTGTGATAGTCACAGCCATGCCCCCTTCTGCAATTAAAAAAAAACACCCTTCTAAGTTTATGCACTAAACTTATAATTATACAACAATAATAATCAGGGATGCATTGCAATGATCACTGCAGATCTTCATGTGTTGCCTTTCAGCTATTTCTACAGCTTTCTGCACACAAACATGGGCAAATGATTTGGAGTGCTCAAATACCTTCTTTTGGAGTGGCTTTTAAAGTGTGCGTTCCTTGAAGTTCCATTGTATGTAGCAGAACTTGCACATTGTTCTCTTGAAACAGCACCTTGTGTTTTCAGTGTTCCTAAACGTTTAGCTTTGGAGCCTATAGAACAGCTCCTCCTTGATGTTCTTCTGCGTAGGAGCTTATCCTCAGTGGCCGACTCACCACCTTTCATTCACTCTGATACGCTCCAATCAGCCCAAGTGTGAGAAGACTTATTCTCAGGAGCAATAAAGCTTCTTTCATGCTGTTTGGGTGGCTCCAAGGCATTGGAGACAGGGACCCTGCTGCAGAAATAACAAAACCTCTGGGTATGCACAAAGAGCTCTTTGGGTGCCAAATCGCCTCCCAGTTATTGCCTCCTGGTCCAGGATGTTACCTTAAGTCGCAATATTTTAAGTTGGAAGTATTCTCCATCCAGTTTCTCCCAAGTTGTTTGCAAATATGTTGTCCTAACGATAATATTTCCTCCTGCTCCCTGTAAGTTTCATACAATTTTCCCTCAGAAAATAATAACAATTGCACGCTCCTTGTCTTCTCTTCCCTGCCCTCAAAAAAGGACCCCGTTCCCCCAGAGCTGGTTCTGTTGCTACAGCTGTCCCAGGATTCTTTGCTTCAGAAATTGTTTCCTGTGGAAACCACAAGCCAAAAAACAAGCACAAACGACATCAGGACTCAGGTGAAACCTGTGGTGGTTACAGTAGTCTCCAAATTCAAGGTTTGTCCCATATTTATACCTTTTTTTAAAGCTATGTGCCTTCAAAGCTGTTGTTTTTCTTCTTCCACACTTCTCTGTACAACAGTGAGGGCTAGAAGCTAGTGTTTGTTAAACAGAATAAAACCTGGGATTCTCAGAACAAGTGGTCATTCTGTACACAGAACAATCGTCAGTAATGTTAGATGTTTCCAAAATGCCTAGCGGCTGGGAACCAGAGGGCCTTGTTTCCCAAGCATCCTGTCATAGAGCTGTGTCTTGCTTGAGGATTCTAGGCAATTTGCTAGGGTGCAAGCCATGCAGGATCAGACTCACTGTTCCTCTGCACGAATTGGGTATGTGTTTGTGTGTGCCTAGAGTGCCAACAACACTCACCATGTCAGGAAATTAGGAACATAAAAGGCTGCATTACATAAGACCCACTGGCCCATCTAGCTCCGTATCGGCTACATTGGCTAGCAGTGGCCCTTTAGGGTTTTGGACAAGCTTCTCTTGTTTTTTTTCAAATCTTAAATTCAGCTCTCTGCATTTCCACATCAGTTTGCAATATATACTTATAATTTCAAATGCCGTTGGTGTCATAGTGCGACTTTCTCCTAATGGACACATTTTTGCTATGTCATTCCCCCTAAACAATGCATTTGTCTGTATTATTGTTACTAACGTCTGCATTTTTTGCACGCTCCAACCTAACATATGAACGTTTGGCTGGAGAACTCCAGAGCAAAATTCAGGGGCGTGTGCATTTCAAAGGATGGTTATGTTTCACTCCGCACAGAAAGTGCAGACTAGTTGAATTGGCCTTTAAGCACGAACTGAAATGAATTTTTCAGTTCCTACCCGTCCCTACTCTTGGGCATAGGCGGTATCATTTTACCTCCCTAGGCATCAGCGCTCACAGCCTGAGCATCGGAAATAGAGGGAATGATGAGCCCAACGCCCTGCCCTCTGTTTGTCTCGCAGGGGTCGCTCGAGAAGCTGGTGGAGATCCTGCGCAGCACCACCCCCCACTACATCCGCTGCATCAAGCCCAACGCAGATTGCCGGGCAGCTCTTTTCCGAAAGGACGAGGTAATGCACTCAGAATTGAACGTCCAAAGCTGGCTTGGGGGGTGGGCCGAACTCAGTGCCAAGGCCACATAAGTACCTGTGGCGCAGGTGACATTTGACCAAGGAAGGCCTTATTTCATATCGCTGGCCTTTAAAGTCACTAGAATGGGCACCAGCTCTCAACCCTGCCTTTAAAAATCATCCTATTTTGTCAGGTTCTGCAGCAGTTGGAGGCATGTGGCATCGTGGAAGCTGTCAACATCAGCGCTGCAGGCTTCCCAATTCGGTGAGGCTGTGCAGAGTTGCTATTCCCCCTTGCTTTTTTTAAAAAATTGCTATACTTACGTTGTATTTTATGCTGTTTTTTAAAGTCGCTTTTAATTAATGTTTCATATTTGCTGTTAGCTGCCCTGAACCCGGTTTTCAAATTGGAAAGGGTGGGGTATAAAGAAAAAATTATTATTTATTATTATTATTTCGGGGGACACATGTTCATCTGGATTCCCTCACCCTTCCTTCAGGGTGGGGGAGTAGATTGTACAAATTCAGGCTGATTGCTGGCAACAACCACACTACAATGTCCCCCCCACCATGAAACAAGTAGATTGAAAGATAAGGTATCTATCACAACAGGGAGATCAGTCTAGGATGCAACCTTGTGCTGCCACATCTAAAAAAGTAGAGAGAGAGCGGATCACAAAACAGGGTGTTCCTGTTCCACACCCCATCGTTGTGTGGAAAGGCCACTACCACTCTTGCTCAGACAGAAACTCTTAGCACTCCTCTTCTATTCAAAACAGACATGGAGGTGGGGCATTCAGTCCTGTCATCCAATGAGATGTGGGCATGCTTTGTGTAGGAGAGGCTGAGCAGTGGGAGTTGTGTTCAGGATGCCTCAGGCTGCACATGTTTAATCAGCAATGCTTTGGACTGATTTTCTTTCTCTCCCTCCCCTTTGACCTGGCAGGATTTCCTTTGAAAGCTTCATGGAGCGTTATAAAGTGCTGAGGAGATCACCAAAGCAAAAGTTAAACACCACGCCTCAGGAGAATGGTTTCTCGCACATTATGGGGAACGGTGTGTTTCTTTAATCAAGTCTTTTTCCTTAGCAACTTGAAATATGTCTGGAATTTACTGATATTTCCCAGCTTGGTGCACTGAGAAGCCATCTAAGAGTCTCTGTCAATTCCCCCACTTTAAATTCCTGCCTTTCTTTTCAGACTTTCTGGCGCTATTTCTCAGAGCCAGCCAAAAACGAAGCACACAATGCTTTGGTGCAGGGTCAAGTTTCCTGCATCTGTCCCATTGAGTGTGGATAAGCAACCTTGGAATCTTTATTTCACATTCTTTAAAAATTGTATTTATGTCTAGCCATAGCTGTCAACTTTCGGATTTGAAAATAAGGGATCAGCAGCCTCACCTGTCCCAGGGACAGTCTATGGTATATCTAACAATCCAGGATAGCAGTGGGAAACAGCGCTGGAATAAAGGAATTTCCAGCAAAAAAAGGGAAAGTTGGCATCTGTGGCTTGGAATAAGGGAGTTTCCCGCAAAAAAACGGAGGGTTGACAGCTATGTCTTGTGTGGTGCACATTTTTATCATCCCTCACTGGCGACGGTGCAACTGTGTTCTCCCTCCCGTCAGAGGCAGCGTGCCTCTATAGACAGATTGGGAAGTTGGGAAGAGCACTCTTGCACCCAGGTTCCCTGTAGGCATCTAGCGGACCTTTCGCCTGGTCCAGCAGGCTCTTCTTATGATCTTATACAAGCCAAAATTGGCAGAATGGAATTTTTCTTGATGTCATAATGGCATTGTCAGAAACCTGCTTTTATGCAAGAAATGCTGCTACTGTATTTTCCTCTTCTGTGCATGAATCCAATACCCTTCCAACTACACTTTTTCATCTCTCCAGCTCCACCCTGGATTATTCTGCTGCTCTTGCAAAAAACCGCTTTTCTCTCTACTGGGCTGTTTCTCCTTTCAAGCAACGAATCACATCTCTCTTTCTCTGTTTGCTTTAGCAGACCAGGCCAGCCAGTGGAGGTAAGCACAGGGTCAGGTCTCATGAGGTTAGGTCCAAGCTATATGTGGCAAGCCAACCATGTCTTTGTCTTTATTTCTATTTCTACAACAAGATCAGTTTGCCAATTCATCCTAAAACCCCTTAGCGGTTTACATGAAATATTAAAACATATATTAAAATTGCCAATAAAAATCAATGTTTAAAAGCTAAAGTCAGCCTCATTTCCCCCCTCAAAATAAAACCAATACTATACAATTTCTATGATTCTAGCAGTAAAATAATACATTATAAAATATTCCCTTCTTTTCTCACAGGTTTGATGGTGTCTTCTGCAGAGGACAAAAGCAATGCTTTACGCTCTGCGGTCCAAGAGATCCTTCAGCAAATGTGCCCCCCTGATGCCCCTCCCCTCAAGCCTACAGAGAACCAATCCTGTATTGTGCCAGTATATTGTGGAAAAACCAAAGTATTTATGACAAACTCCACGGTAAGGGGGACACCTTCAGTGGGATCTTTGGCACTCACTCTCATCATAAACAGGATTCAGTTTTCTGCAAATCACACCATGTGCCAATGGTTCTAAAGTGCTATGATGCCACTTTAAAAAGGCATGGCTCCCCCTCCCCCCCCCAGATTTCTGGGAGCTGCCATTAGTTAGGGGTGCTGAGAGATGTCAAGATAAACCCCATTCCTTTCACAGAGCTTCAGTGCCAGAGTGGTTTAACAATTAATCCCTCTTCTCGGGGAACGCTGGAGACTGTAGCCATGGGAGGGGAATGGGGTCTCGTAAACCACCTTTAAGAAACCACCGCTCCCAGAATTCCTTGAGGGAGCCATGGCTGTGTCATGTTAAATGTATTGTGTGAATGTAGCCTTGGTTTTCATTTTAAAAACAGGAATGAGCCAATGTTTGGTTTGTTTTTCTTACGTTTGCCCAATGAGGTTGGATAGGAATGTACCAAATACATTTTTTAAAAATGAAATAAATCCTAATCCAACACTTTCAACCAAGGTTCACTCACCTCACACCAAGCCATCCTCAAAATGTGTTTTTAAACTGTTGGGTTTTTTTTAATTCAGTGACTCCTCCAATATGTCCGCTGTTATGATGCCAAAATGTTGTTCAGTAATATATGTAAATTATTTTAAATAGTGTAGGAATAGCTGGTAAGAAAGTGTTTTGGAAGTTAGCATTGAGAACTGCAGTTCTTATCATGCCTACCTCCAAAAGGTCTGCCTGGAAAAGGCTAGCGGACTCTGCTCTAACCATTACCCACACTACATCTCCAATCAGGTAGGTTTGCTTACTTGTACTTAAAACAGGGACTCTGAAACTCTTCTCACCAGGTTAAATCGGTCTCCTTAAAAATAAAATAAAATCCTTTGGGGGCAGTCCAAAGGCCAGATATGCCTGAAGCCTGAGTGCATGTGGCTCCAACTAACAGACTTATTATTTTTCTCTGCTGTAGCTGGAACTCCTTGAAGTTGGGCGAGCCAGAGTCTTAGCTGACAAAGCTTTCTGCATCCAGTGCTGCTGGCGAAGGTTTAAGAGGAGGAAGCTGGCTCAAGAGAGAGCGTCGGCCACAGTCATCCAGTCAGGTGAGGGGAAAGTAGGAGCAGGTGGGTTTACCTGGGTTAGGTCGGGGGCAGGGAACCCTTTTCAGGCCAAGGGGTTACGTTCCCTTCTGAGGGTCACATGCCCGCAGCAATAAAGACAGATTTTACCGTGGCATTGTGCTATTTCATATATTTTTAAAAAATATTCATATACAGATGTTCATAAAAAGCACAAGAGAATGGTTTACAACAATTATACATAAAATCAAAGATCAGCTAACCATTGTACAAATGTCTTCTTAATTGCCTGCATAAGCCCAGTGAAACAAAAGTTTTCAGCATGCATTTAAAAGCTGGTACAGAAGGTGCTTGCTGAATCTCTGTTGGCCATGTGTTCCACAGGGCTGGGCCTGTGACAGGTTTCTTGATGTTGTCAAATGAGGGAAATGTCCAACTAGGCTCCTATAGATTATCTCAATGATCGAGCTGGGATAGAAAGGTTCAGGAGGTCTCTAAGGTGCCCTGAACCTACCTTGTTCTGGGCTTTGTGAATGCATACACTTCCAACACACACTCCTCTCTCTATCCTCCAGCCAGACGAGCAAAAGCGGTATGGTCGGATTTCAAGGACACATCCCAGGCAGGCAGAAAGCCTCAAGGAGGAGCCAGGCAAGCAGCCTGGTGAGGGATGTGGTCTAGAGAGAGAATGTGTGACCTGAGGAGAGAAGAGATGAGACCTGGAGGGCTGTATTCAGACCCCAGGCCTACGGTTGTCCACCCCTAGGTTAGAT